>NC_079196.1:117202498-117502498 GCF_029499605.1 Hyla sarda | reverse complement strand
GAGAGTGAGTGAGAGTGAATGAGTGAGTGAGTGATTGAGTGAGTGAGTGAGTGAGTGAGTGAGTGAGAACAAATGAGTTAAAGCAAGTGAGTGAGAGAGATCGAATGAATGAAAGTCTGAATGACAGAAAGAAAAAAGGATGAAGAAAGAAGCATGAAGAAAAAAAAATGTATATGGAGTTGCTGACATGAGTGCAATCTACAAAGCCGTTGAGGCTGATCCTCATGGGAGGATTATTGCACCAGGACCCTTAGCACTTTTAAAATGCCATTCAATGCCACGGGCTAGATGTAAACTGCAGATGACCATGTTGTGGTAGTTACCATGGATACCCAAGTGATGTGTGAGCTAACACATAGGCCCAACAGATTCCAAGAAGGCCAGAATCACCAGCGGCACCACCATCGATTGTCAGGTCACCCGGATTCAGCAAATACCAGAGTCCAAAATGATGCAGGTTTATACTGTTAATTTTCAGTTTATCGTTACAGTTGGTGTTATTCCATGTCGGAAGGGACGCAGCTACAGCCAGTGGGGTAACTAGAGACAGGCAGGCAGCTATGTGCAACAAAGGTAGGCGTGTTGTTTTCATATGCAGATCTGAAATATTGTCTTATATGCAAGAGGAGGAGTGATGGGGGTTCAGGCAAAAGCCAGGCTATGGATTGCATTGCTAAATGCTCCATCAGAGTGCAATGGTCGCCTGTCCTTTTTTTAAGTGATGATGTGGGTTTAGCCTGTGCTGTATGTATGTATGGGTGGCTGACTGCCACCCACCCAGAAAGTGTATGGGAGGCTGGTTGGCTGCCAGCCTTCCTTCCATTCCTATGAGTAATGTGAGTGCTCATGAAGGGGACATGGTTGGGTCCACCCCTTTCCCGGTTATCCCCTCTAGGCCTTTTGGCTTAGATCAAGTGTAAAAAAAGAAAGGATCTTGCGACAGATCGCATCCTGAGGCACGTTTTTTTTTGTGTGAATACTTGCACTTGGGTGACTTGTGAGCACATACTGATACATACGTTCCCTATCTGGGGACCATAAATTAAATGGATTTTTGAGAAAGGGAGCTGATTTGGAAGCTTGCTTCTGTTGCCCTATGCATTGACCCGATGTGGCAGTATCTTCGGGTAGTGAACAGTGCACCACCCCATTCCAGTGTTAAACAAGAAAGATTCTCATTTAATCCTCCGTGGGTGAGAATTTGAGTTTGAGAATTGGAGACCAAAATGATGAGTTGCACTGACTGGTTTATGAACGTCTATTCATTTAGCGTTTTAATGACCATGTTTGCACACTGATTGGTGTAAAAAAATAAAATAAAACTAAATAATAATAATCTAGCACACCTGTGCAGGTTTGACATGACATGACAGGTAGCTGTCTTGTGGGTGGTGCTGAATCCTGTTAAATGACATGAGGGTCTCATGCCTATACACAAGGGTGTGTCATTGCTGTTGCTTGACCATGCATTGGTTTCTGTGGTCAGTGAATGATAAAAACAAAATTTACCATCCATTGATGGATGGGAAATCCGCCATGAGGCATTTGTTTTTAGAAACTGCTGCTCACAACCAATGTTGCAATGGAGTGTCTCCATCTGCTGGTGGTATTGGAAAGGCATTAGTGCTATGACAGGGTCTGAAGAAGAAGAAGAAGAAGAAGAAGAAGAAGACGGAAAAAAATATATATAAAAAGAAAAAGAGAGAGAGAGAGAGAGACTGACTTAGTGAGCGAGTGAGTGAGAGAGTGAGAGTGAGTGAGAGTGAATGAGTGAGTGAGTGATTGAGTGAGTGAGTGAGTGAGTGAGAACAAATGAGTTAAAGCAAGTGAGTGAGAGAGATCGAATGAATGAAAGTCTGAATGACAGAAAGAAAAAAGGATGAAGAAAGAAGCATGAAGAAAAAAAAATGTATATGGAGTTGCTGACATGAGTGCAATCTACAAAGCCGTTGAGGCTGATCCTCATGGGAGGATTATTGCACCAGGACCCTTAGCACTTTTAAAATGCCATTCAATGCCACGGGCTAGATGTAAACTGCAGATGACCATGTTGTGGTAGTTACCATGGATACCCAAGTGATGTGTGAGCTAACACATAGGCCCAACAGATTCCAAGAAGGCCAGAATCACCAGCGGCACCACCATCGATTGTCAGGTCACCCGGATTCAGCAAATACCAGAGTCCAAAATGATGCAGGTTTATACTGTTAATTTTCAGTTTATCGTTACAGTTGGTGTTATTCCATGTCGGAAGGGACGCAGCTACAGCCAGTGGGGTAACTAGAGACAGGCAGGCAGCTATGTGCAACAAAGGTAGGCGTGTTGTTTTCATATGCAGATCTGAAATATTGTCTTATATGCAAGAGGAGGAGTGATGGGGGTTCAGGCAAAAGCCAGGCTATGGATTGCATTGCTAAATGCTCCATCAGAGTGCAATGGTCGCCTGTCCTTTTTTTAAGTGATGATGTGGGTTTAGCCTGTGCTGTATGTATGTATGGGTGGCTGACTGCCACCCACCCAGAAAGTGTATGGGAGGCTGGTTGGCTGCCAGCCTTCCTTCCATTCCTATGAGTAATGTGAGTGCTCATGAAGGGGACATGGTTGGGTCCACCCCTTTCCCGGTTATCCCCTCTAGGCCTTTTGGCTTAGATCAAGTGTAAAAAAAGAAAGGATCTTGCGACAGATCGCATCCTGAGGCACGTTTTTTTTTGTGTGAATACTTGCACTTGGGTGACTTGTGAGCACATACTGATACATACGTTCCCTATCTGGGGACCATAAATTAAATGGATTTTTGAGAAAGGGAGCTGATTTGGAAGCTTGCTTCTGTCGCCCTATGCATTGACCCGATGTGGCAGTATCTTCGGGTAGTGAACAGTGCACCACCCCATTCCAGTGTTAAACAAGAAAGATTCTCATTTAATCCTCCGTGGGTGAGAATTTGAGTTTGAGAATTGGAGACCAAAATGATGAGTTGCACTGACTGGTTTATGAACGTCTATTCATTTAGCGTTTTAATGACCATGTTTGCACACTGATTGGTGTAAAAAAATAAAATAAAACTAAATAATAATAATCTAGCACACCTGTGCAGGTTTGACATGACATGACAGGTAGCTGTCTTGTGGGTGGTGCTGAATCCTGTTAAATGACATGAGGGTCTCATGCCTATACACAAGGGTGTGTCATTGCTGTTGCTTGACCATGCATTGGTTTCTGTGGTCAGTGAATGATAAAAACAAAATTTACCATCCATTGATGGATGGGAAATCCGCCATGAGGCATTTGTTTTTAGAAACTGCTGCTCACAACCAATGTTGCAATGGAGTGTCTCCATCTGCTGGTGGTATTGGAAAGGCATTAGTGCTATGACAGGGTCTGAAGAAGAAGAAGAAGAAGAAGAAGAAGAAGAAGAAGAAGACGGAAAAAAATATATATAAAAAGAAAAAGAGAGAGAGAGAGAGAGACTGACTTAGTGAGCGAGTGAGTGAGAGAGTGAGAGTGAGTGAGAGTGAATGAGTGAGTGAGTGATTGAGTGAGTGAGTGAGTGAGTGAGTGAGAACAAATGAGTTAAAGCAAGTGAGTGAGAGAGATCGAATGAATGAAAGTCTGAATGACAGAAAGAAAAAAGGATGAAGAAAGAAGCATGAAGAAAAAAAAATGTATATGGAGTTGCTGACATGAGTGCAATCTACAAAGCCGTTGAGGCTGATCCTCATGGGAGGATTATTGCACCAGGACCCTTAGCACTTTTAAAATGCCATTCAATGCCACGGGCTAGATGTAAACTGCAGATGACCATGTTGTGGTAGTTACCATGGATACCCAAGTGATGTGTGAGCTAACACATAGGCCCAACAGATTCCAAGAAGGCCAGAATCACCAGCGGCACCACCATCGATTGTCAGGTCACCCGGATTCAGCAAATACCAGAGTCCAAAATGATGCAGGTTTATACTGTTAATTTTCAGTTTATCGTTACAGTTGGTGTTATTCCATGTCGGAAGGGACGCAGCTACAGCCAGTGGGGTAACTAGAGACAGGCAGGCAGCTATGTGCAACAAAGGTAGGCGTGTTGTTTTCATATGCAGATCTGAAATATTGTCTTATATGCAAGAGGAGGAGTGATGGGGGTTCAGGCAAAAGCCAGGCTATGGATTGCATTGCTAAATGCTCCATCAGAGTGCAATGGTCGCCTGTCCTTTTTTTAAGTGATGATGTGGGTTTAGCCTGTGCTGTATGTATGTATGGGTGGCTGACTGCCACCCACCCAGAAAGTGTATGGGAGGCTGGTTGGCTGCCAGCCTTCCTTCCATTCCTATGAGTAATGTGAGTGCTCATGAAGGGGACATGGTTGGGTCCACCCCTTTCCCGGTTATCCCCTCTAGGCCTTTTGGCTTAGATCAAGTGTAAAAAAAGAAAGGATCTTGCGACAGATCGCATCCTGAGGCACGTTTTTTTTTGTGTGAATACTTGCACTTGGGTGACTTGTGAGCACATACTGATACATACGTTCCCTATCTGGGGACCATAAATTAAATGGATTTTTGAGAAAGGGAGCTGATTTGGAAGCTTGCTTCTGTCGCCCTATGCATTGACCCGATGTGGCAGTATCTTCGGGTAGTGAACAGTGCACCACCCCATTCCAGTGTTAAACAAGAAAGATTCTCATTTAATCCTCCGTGGGTGAGAATTTGAGTTTGAGAATTGGAGACCAAAATGATGAGTTGCACTGACTGGTTTATGAACGTCTATTCATTTAGCGTTTTAATGACCATGTTTGCACACTGATTGGTGTAAAAAAATAAAATAAAACTAAATAATAATAATCTAGCACACCTGTGCAGGTTTGACATGACATGACAGGTAGCTGTCTTGTGGGTGGTGCTGAATCCTGTTAAATGACATGAGGGTCTCATGCCTATACACAAGGGTGTGTCATTGCTGTTGCTTGACCATGCATTGGTTTCTGTGGTCAGTGAATGATAAAAACAAAATTTACCATCCATTGATGGATGGGAAATCCGCCATGAGGCATTTGTTTTTAGAAACTGCTGCTCACAACCAATGTTGCAATGGAGTGTCTCCATCTGCTGGTGGTATTGGAAAGGCATTAGTGCTATGACAGGGTCTGAAGAAGAAGAAGAAGAAGAAGAAGAAGACGGAAAAAAATATATATAAAAAGAAAAAGAGAGAGAGAGAGAGAGACTGACTTAGTGAGCGAGTGAGTGAGAGAGTGAGAGTGAGTGAGAGTGAATGAGTGAGTGAGTGATTGAGTGAGTGAGTGAGTGAGTGAGTGAGAACAAATGAGTTAAAGCAAGTGAGTGAGAGAGATCGAATGAATGAAAGTCTGAATGACAGAAAGAAAAAAGGATGAAGAAAGAAGCATGAAGAAAAAAAAATGTATATGGAGTTGCTGACATGAGTGCAATCTACAAAGCCGTTGAGGCTGATCCTCATGGGAGGATTATTGCACCAGGACCCTTAGCACTTTTAAAATGCCATTCAATGCCACGGGCTAGATGTAAACTGCAGATGACCATGTTGTGGTAGTTACCATGGATACCCAAGTGATGTGTGAGCTAACACATAGGCCCAACAGATTCCAAGAAGGCCAGAATCACCAGCGGCACCACCATCGATTGTCAGGTCACCCGGATTCAGCAAATACCAGAGTCCAAAATGATGCAGGTTTATACTGTTAATTTTCAGTTTATCGTTACAGTTGGTGTTATTCCATGTCGGAAGGGACGCAGCTACAGCCAGTGGGGTAACTAGAGACAGGCAGGCAGCTATGTGCAACAAAGGTAGGCGTGTTGTTTTCATATGCAGATCTGAAATATTGTCTTATATGCAAGAGGAGGAGTGATGGGGGTTCAGGCAAAAGCCAGGCTATGGATTGCATTGCTAAATGCTCCATCAGAGTGCAATGGTCGCCTGTCCTTTTTTTAAGTGATGATGTGGGTTTAGCCTGTGCTGTATGTATGTATGGGTGGCTGACTGCCACCCACCCAGAAAGTGTATGGGAGGCTGGTTGGCTGCCAGCCTTCCTTCCATTCCTATGAGTAATGTGAGTGCTCATGAAGGGGACATGGTTGGGTCCACCCCTTTCCCGGTTATCCCCTCTAGGCCTTTTGGCTTAGATCAAGTGTAAAAAAAGAAAGGATCTTGCGACAGATCGCATCCTGAGGCACGTTTTTTTTTGTGTGAATACTTGCACTTGGGTGACTTGTGAGCACATACTGATACATACGTTCCCTATCTGGGGACCATAAATTAAATGGATTTTTGAGAAAGGGAGCTGATTTGGAAGCTTGCTTCTGTCGCCCTATGCATTGACCCGATGTGGCAGTATCTTCGGGTAGTGAACAGTGCACCACCCCATTCCAGTGTTAAACAAGAAAGATTCTCATTTAATCCTCCGTGGGTGAGAATTTGAGTTTGAGAATTGGAGACCAAAATGATGAGTTGCACTGACTGGTTTATGAACGTCTATTCATTTAGCGTTTTAATGACCATGTTTGCACACTGATTGGTGTAAAAAAATAAAATAAAACTAAATAATAATAATCTAGCACACCTGTGCAGGTTTGACATGACATGACAGGTAGCTGTCTTGTGGGTGGTGCTGAATCCTGTTAAATGACATGAGGGTCTCATGCCTATACACAAGGGTGTGTCATTGCTGTTGCTTGACCATGCATTGGTTTCTGTGGTCAGTGAATGATAAAAACAAAATTTACCATCCATTGATGGATGGGAAATCCGCCATGAGGCATTTGTTTTTAGAAACTGCTGCTCACAACCAATGTTGCAATGGAGTGTCTCCATCTGCTGGTGGTATTGGAAAGGCATTAGTGCTATGACAGGGTCTGAAGAAGAAGAAGAAGAAGAAGACGGAAAAAAATATATATAAAAAGAAAAAGAGAGAGAGAGAGAGAGACTGACTTAGTGAGCGAGTGAGTGAGAGAGTGAGAGTGAGTGAGAGTGAATGAGTGAGTGAGTGATTGAGTGAGTGAGTGAGTGAGTGAGAACAAATGAGTTAAAGCAAGTGAGTGAGAGAGATCGAATGAATGAAAGTCTGAATGACAGAAAGAAAAAAGGATGAAGAAAGAAGCATGAAGAAAAAAAAATGTATATGGAGTTGCTGACATGAGTGCAATCTACAAAGCCGTTGAGGCTGATCCTCATGGGAGGATTATTGCACCAGGACCCTTAGCACTTTTAAAATGCCATTCAATGCCACGGGCTAGATGTAAACTGCAGATGACCATGTTGTGGTAGTTACCATGGATACCCAAGTGATGTGTGAGCTAACACATAGGCCCAACAGATTCCAAGAAGGCCAGAATCACCAGCGGCACCACCATCGATTGTCAGGTCACCCGGATTCAGCAAATACCAGAGTCCAAAATGATGCAGGTTTATACTGTTAATTTTCAGTTTATCGTTACAGTTGGTGTTATTCCATGTCGGAAGGGACGCAGCTACAGCCAGTGGGGTAACTAGAGACAGGCAGGCAGCTATGTGCAACAAAGGTAGGCGTGTTGTTTTCATATGCAGATCTGAAATATTGTCTTATATGCAAGAGGAGGAGTGATGGGGGTTCAGGCAAAAGCCAGGCTATGGATTGCATTGCTAAATGCTCCATCAGAGTGCAATGGTCGCCTGTCCTTTTTTTAAGTGATGATGTGGGTTTAGCCTGTGCTGTATGTATGTATGGGTGGCTGACTGCCACCCACCCAGAAAGTGTATGGGAGGCTGGTTGGCTGCCAGCCTTCCTTCCATTCCTATGAGTAATGTGAGTGCTCATGAAGGGGACATGGTTGGGTCCACCCCTTTCCCGGTTATCCCCTCTAGGCCTTTTGGCTTAGATCAAGTGTAAAAAAAGAAAGGATCTTGCGACAGATCGCATCCTGAGGCACGTTTTTTTTTGTGTGAATACTTGCACTTGGGTGACTTGTGAGCACATACTGATACATACGTTCCCTATCTGGGGACCATAAATTAAATGGATTTTTGAGAAAGGGAGCTGATTTGGAAGCTTGCTTCTGTCGCCCTATGCATTGACCCGATGTGGCAGTATCTTCGGGTAGTGAACAGTGCACCACCCCATTCCAGTGTTAAACAAGAAAGATTCTCATTTAATCCTCCGTGGGTGAGAATTTGAGTTTGAGAATTGGAGACCAAAATGAGGAGTTGCACTGACTGGTTTATGAACGTCTATTCATTTAGCGTTTTAATGACCATGTTTGCACACTGATTGGTGTAAAAAAATAAAATAAAACTAAATAATAATAATCTAGCACACCTGTGCAGGTTTGACATGACATGACAGGTAGCTGTCTTGTGGGTGGTGCTGAATCCTGTTAAATGACATGAGGGTCTCATGCCTATACACAAGGGTGTGTCATTGCTGTTGCTTGACCATGCATTGGTTTCTGTGGTCAGTGAATGATAAAAACAAAATTTACCATCCATTGATGGATGGGAAATCCGCCATGAGGCATTTGTTTTTAGAAACTGCTGCTCACAACCAATGTTGCAATGGAGTGTCTCCATCTGCTGGTGGTATTGGAAAGGCATTAGTGCTATGACAGGGTCTGAAGAAGAAGAAGAAGAAGAAGAAGAAGAAGAAGACGGAAAAAAATATATATAAAAAGAAAAAGAGAGAGAGAGAGAGAGACTGACTTAGTGAGCGAGTGAGTGAGAGAGTGAGAGTGAGTGAGAGTGAATGAGTGAGTGAGTGATTGAGTGAGTGAGTGAGTGAGTGAGAAAAAATGAGTTAAAGCAAGTGAGTGAGAGAGATCGAATGAATGAAAGTCTGAATGACAGAAAGAAAAAAGGATGAAGAAAGAAGCATGAAGAAAAAAAAATGTATATGGAGTTGCTGACATGAGTGCAATCTACAAAGCCGTTGAGGCTGATCCTCATGGGAGGATTATTGCACCAGGACCCTTAGCACTTTTAAAATGCCATTCAATGCCACGGGCTAGATGTAAACTGCAGATGACCATGTTGTGGTAGTTACCATGGATACCCAAGTGATGTGTGAGCTAACACATAGGCCCAACAGATTCCAAGAAGGCCAGAATCACCAGCGGCACCACCATCGATTGTCAGGTCACCCGGATTCAGCAAATACCAGAGTCCAAAATGATGCAGGTTTATACTGTTAATTTTCAGTTTATCGTTACAGTTGGTGTTATTCCATGTCGGAAGGGACGCAGCTACAGCCAGTGGGGTAACTAGAGACAGGCAGGCAGCTATGTGCAACAAAGGTAGGCGTGTTGTTTTCATATGCAGATCTGAAATATTGTCTTATATGCAAGAGGAGGAGTGATGGGGGTTCAGGCAAAAGCCAGGCTATGGATTGCATTGCTAAATGCTCCATCAGAGTGCAATGGTCGCCTGTCCTTTTTTTAAGTGATGATGTGGGTTTAGCCTGTGCTGTATGTATGTATGGGTGGCTGACTGCCACCCACCCAGAAAGTGTATGGGAGGCTGGTTGGCTGCCAGCCTTCCTTCCATTCCTATGAGTAATGTGAGTGCTCATGAAGGGGACATGGTTGGGTCCACCCCTTTCCCGGTTATCCCCTCTAGGCCTTTTGGCTTAGATCAAGTGTAAAAAAAGAAAGGATCTTGCGACAGATCGCATCCTGAGGCACGTTTTTTTTTGTGTGAATACTTGCACTTGGGTGACTTGTGAGCACATACTGATACATACGTTCCCTATCTGGGGACCATAAATTAAATGGATTTTTGAGAAAGGGAGCTGATTTGGAAGCTTGCTTCTGTCGCCCTATGCATTGACCCGATGTGGCAGTATCTTCGGGTAGTGAACAGTGCACCACCCCATTCCAGTGTTAAACAAGAAAGATTCTCATTTAATCCTCCGTGGGTGAGAATTTGAGTTTGAGAATTGGAGACCAAAATGAGGAGTTGCACTGACTGGTTTATGAACGTCTATTCATTTAGCGTTTTAATGACCATGTTTGCACACTGATTGGTGTAAAAAAATAAAATAAAACTAAATAATAATAATCTAGCACACCTGTGCAGGTTTGACATGACATGACAGGTAGCTGTCTTGTGGGTGGTGCTGAATCCTGTTAAATGACATGAGGGTCTCATGCCTATACACAAGGGTGTGTCATTGCTGTTGCTTGACCATGCATTGGTTTCTGTGGTCAGTGAATGATAAAAACAAAATTTACCATCCATTGATGGATGGGAAATCCGCCATGAGGCATTTGTTTTTAGAAACTGCTGCTCACAACCAATGTTGCAATGGAGTGTCTCCATCTGCTGGTGGTATTGGAAAGGCATTAGTGCTATGACAGGGTCTGAAGAAGAAGAAGAAGAAGAAGAAGAAGAAGAAGAAGAAGAAGAAGACGGAAAAAAATATATATAAAAAGAAAAAGAGAGAGAGAGAGAGAGACTGACTTAGTGAGCGAGTGAGTGAGAGAGTGAGAGTGAGTGAGAGTGAATGAGTGAGTGAGTGATTGAGTGAGTGAGTGAGTGAGTGAGAACAAATGAGTTAAAGCAAGTGAGTGAGAGAGATCGAATGAATGAAAGTCTGAATGACAGAAAGAAAAAAGGATGAAGAAAGAAGCATGAAGAAAAAAAAATGTATATGGAGTTGCTGACATGAGTGCAATCTACAAAGCCGTTGAGGCTGATCCTCATGGGAGGATTATTGCACCAGGACCCTTAGCACTTTTAAAATGCCATTCAATGCCACGGGCTAGATGTAAACTGCAGATGACCATGTTGTGGTAGTTACCATGGATACCCAAGTGATGTGTGAGCTAACACATAGGCCCAACAGATTCCAAGAAGGCCAGAATCACCAGCGGCACCACCATCGATTGTCAGGTCACCCGGATTCAGCAAATACCAGAGTCCAAAATGATGCAGGTTTATACTGTTAATTTTCAGTTTATCGTTACAGTTGGTGTTATTCCATGTCGGAAGGGACGCAGCTACAGCCAGTGGGGTAACTAGAGACAGGCAGGCAGCTATGTGCAACAAAGGTAGGCGTGTTGTTTTCATATGCAGATCTGAAATATTGTCTTATATGCAAGAGGAGGAGTGATGGGGGTTCAGGCAAAAGCCAGGCTATGGATTGCATTGCTAAATGCTCCATCAGAGTGCAATGGTCGCCTGTCCTTTTTTTAAGTGATGATGTGGGTTTAGCCTGTGCTGTATGTATGTATGGGTGGCTGACTGCCACCCACCCAGAAAGTGTATGGGAGGCTGGTTGGCTGCCAGCCTTCCTTCCATTCCTATGAGTAATGTGAGTGCTCATGAAGGGGACATGGTTGGGTCCACCCCTTTCCCGGTTATCCCCTCTAGGCCTTTTGGCTTAGATCAAGTGTAAAAAAAGAAAGGATCTTGCGACATATCGCATCCTGAGGCACGTTTTTTTTTGTGTGAATACTTGCACTTGGGTGACTTGTGAGCACATACTGATACATACGTTCCCTATCTGGGGACCATAAATTAAATGGATTTTTGAGAAAGGGAGCTGATTTGGAAGCTTGCTTCTGTCGCCCTATGCATTGACCCGATGTGGCAGTATCTTCGGGTAGTGAACAGTGCACCACCCCATTCCAGTGTTAAACAAGAAAGATTCTCATTTAATCCTCCGTGGGTGAGAATTTGAGTTTGAGAATTGGAGACCAAAATGATGAGTTGCACTGACTGGTTTATGAACGTCTATTCATTTAGCGTTTTAATGACCATGTTTGCACACTGATTGGTGTAAAAAAATAAAATAAAACTAAATAATAATAATCTAGCACACCTGTGCAGGTTTGACATGACATGACAGGTAGCTGTCTTGTGGGTGGTGCTGAATCCTGTTAAATGACATGAGGGTCTCATGCCTATACACAAGGGTGTGTCATTGCTGTTGCTTGACCATGCATTGGTTTCTGTGGTCAGTGAATGATAAAAACAAAATTTACCATCCATTGATGGATGGGAAATCCGCCATGAGGCATTTGTTTTTAGAAACTGCTGCTCACAACCAATGTTGCAATGGAGTGTCTCCATCTGCTGGTGGTATTGGAAAGGCATTAGTGCTATGACAGGGTCTGAAGAAGAAGAAGAAGAAGAAGAAGAAGACGGAAAAAAATATATATAAAAAGAAAAAGAGAGAGAGAGAGAGAGACTGACTTAGTGAGCGAGTGAGTGAGAGAGTGAGAGTGAGTGAGAGTGAATGAGTGAGTGAGTGATTGAGTGAGTGAGTGAGTGAGTGAGAACAAATGAGTTAAAGCAAGTGAGTGAGAGAGATCGAATGAATGAAAGTCTGAATGACAGAAAGAAAAAAGGATGAAGAAAGAAGCATGAAGAAAAAAAAATGTATATGGAGTTGCTGACATGAGTGCAATCTACAAAGCCGTTGAGGCTGATCCTCATGGGAGGATTATTGCACCAGGACCCTTAGCACTTTTAAAATGCCATTCAATGCCACGGGCTAGATGTAAACTGCAGATGACCATGTTGTGGTAGTTACCATGGATACCCAAGTGATGTGTGAGCTAACACATAGGCCCAACAGATTCCAAGAAGGCCAGAATCACCAGCGGCACCACCATCGATTGTCAGGTCACCCGGATTCAGCAAATACCAGAGTCCAAAATGATGCAGGTTTATACTGTTAATTTTCAGTTTATCGTTACAGTTGGTGTTATTCCATGTCGGAAGGGACGCAGCTACAGCCAGTGGGGTAACTAGAGACAGGCAGGCAGCTATGTGCAACAAAGGTAGGCGTGTTGTTTTCATATGCAGATCTGAAATATTGTCTTATATGCAAGAGGAGGAGTGATGGGGGTTCAGGCAAAAGCCAGGCTATGGATTGCATTGCTAAATGCTCCATCAGAGTGCAATGGTCGCCTGTCCTTTTTTTAAGTGATGATGTGGGTTTAGCCTGTGCTGTATGTATGTATGGGTGGCTGACTGCCACCCACCCAGAAAGTGTATGGGAGGCTGGTTGGCTGCCAGCCTTCCTTCCATTCCTATGAGTAATGTGAGTGCTCATGAAGGGGACATGGTTGGGTCCACCCCTTTCCCGGTTATCCCCTCTAGGCCTTTTGGCTTAGATCAAGTGTAAAAAAAGAAAGGATCTTGCGACAGATCGCATCCTGAGGCACGTTTTTTTTGTGTGAATACTTGCACTTGGGTGACTTGTGAGCACATACTGATACATACGTTCCCTATCTGGGGACCATAAATTAAATGGATTTTTGAGAAAGGGAGCTGATTTGGAAGCTTGCTTCTGTCGCCCTATGCATTGACCCGATGTGGCAGTATCTTCGGGTAGTGAACAGTGCACCACCCCATTCCAGTGTTAAACAAGAAAGATTCTCATTTAATCCTCCGTGGGTGAGAATTTGAGTTTGAGAATTGGAGACCAAAATGAGGAGTTGCACTGACTGGTTTATGAACGTCTATTCATTTAGCGTTTTAATGACCATGTTTGCACACTGATTGGTGTAAAAAAATAAAATAAAACTAAATAATAATAATCTAGCACACCTGTGCAGGTTTGACATGACATGACAGGTAGCTGTCTTGTGGGTGGTGCTGAATCCTGTTAAATGACATGAGGGTCTCATGCCTATACACAAGGGTGTGTCATTGCTGTTGCTTGACCATGCATTGGTTTCTGTGGTCAGTGAATGATAAAAACAAAATTTACCATCCATTGATGGATGGGAAATCCGCCATGAGGCATTTGTTTTTAGAAACTGCTGCTCACAACCAATGTTGCAATGGAGTGTCTCCATCTGCTGGTGGTATTGGAAAGGCATTAGTGCTATGACAGGGTCTGAAGAAGAAGAAGAAGAAGAAGAAGAAGAAGAAGACGGAAAAAAATATATATAAAAAGAAAAAGAGAGAGAGAGAGAGAGACTGACTTAGTGAGCGAGTGAGTGAGAGAGTGAGAGTGAGTGAGAGTGAATGAGTGAGTGAGTGATTGAGTGAGTGAGTGAGTGAGTGAGAACAAATGAGTTAAAGCAAGTGAGTGAGAGAGATCGAATGAATGAAAGTCTGAATGACAGAAAGAAAAAAGGATGAAGAAAGAAGCATGAAGAAAAAAAAATGTATATGGAGTTGCTGACATGAGTGCAATCTACAAAGCCGTTGAGGCTGATCCTCATGGGAGGATTATTGCACCAGGACCCTTAGCACTTTTAAAATGCCATTCAATGCCACGGGCTAGATGTAAACTGCAGATGACCATGTTGTGGTAGTTACCATGGATACCCAAGTGATGTGTGAGCTAACACATAGGCCCAACAGATTCCAAGAAGGCCAGAATCACCAGCGGCACCACCATCGATTGTCAGGTCACCCGGATTCAGCAAATACCAGAGTCCAAAATGATGCAGGTTTATACTGTTAATTTTCAGTTTATCGTTACAGTTGGTGTTATTCCATGTCGGAAGGGACGCAGCTACAGCCAGTGGGGTAACTAGAGACAGGCAGGCAGCTATGTGCAACAAAGGTAGGCGTGTTGTTTTCATATGCAGATCTGAAATATTGTCTTATATGCAAGAGGAGGAGTGATGGGGGTTCAGGCAAAAGCCAGGCTATGGATTGCATTGCTAAATGCTCCATCAGAGTGCAATGGTCGCCTGTCCTTTTTTTAAGTGATGATGTGGGTTTAGCCTGTGCTGTATGTATGTATGGGTGGCTGACTGCCACCCACCCAGAAAGTGTATGGGAGGCTGGTTGGCTGCCAGCCTTCCTTCCATTCCTATGAGTAATGTGAGTGCTCATGAAGGGGACATGGTTGGGTCCACCCCTTTCCCGGTTATCCCCTCTAGGCCTTTTGGCTTAGATCAAGTGTAAAAAAAGAAAGGATCTTGCGACAGATCGCATCCTGAGGCACGTTTTTTTTGTGTGAATACTTGCACTTGGGTGACTTGTGAGCACATACTGATACATACGTTCCCTATCTGGGGACCATAAATTAAATGGATTTTTGAGAAAGGGAGCTGATTTGGAAGCTTGCTTCTGTCGCCCTATGCATTGACCCGATGTGGCAGTATCTTCGGGTAGTGAACAGTGCACCACCCCATTCCAGTGTTAAACAAGAAAGATTCTCATTTAATCCTCCGTGGGTGAGAATTTGAGTTTGAGAATTGGAGACCAAAATGAGGAGTTGCACTGACTGGTTTATGAACGTCTATTCATTTAGCGTTTTAATGACCATGTTTGCACACTGATTGGTGTAAAAAAATAAAATAAAACTAAATAATAATAATCTAGCACACCTGTGCAGGTTTGACATGACATGACAGGTAGCTGTCTTGTGGGTGGTGCTGAATCCTGTTAAATGACATGAGGGTCTCATGCCTATACACAAGGGTGTGTCATTGCTGTTGCTTGACCATGCATTGGTTTCTGTGGTCAGTGAATGATAAAAACAAAATTTACCATCCATTGATGGATGGGAAATCCGCCATGAGGCATTTGTTTTTAGAAACTGCTGCTCACAACCAATGTTGCAATGGAGTGTCTCCATCTGCTGGTGGTATTGGAAAGGCATTAGTGCTATGACAGGGTCTGAAGAAGAAGAAGAAGAAGAAGAAGAAGAAGAAGACGGAAAAAAATATATATAAAAAGAAAAAGAGAGAGAGAGAGAGAGACTGACTTAGTGAGCGAGTGAGAGAGAGTGAGAGTGAGTGAGAGTGAATGAGTGAGTGAGTGATTGAGTGAGTGAGTGAGTGAGTGAGAACAAATGAGTTAAAGCAAGTGAGTGAGAGAGATCGAATGAATGAAAGTCTGAATGACAGAAAGAAAAAAGGATGAAGAAAGAAGCATGAAGAAAAAAAAATGTATATGGAGTTGCTGACATGAGTGCAATCTACAAAGCCGTTGAGGCTGATCCTCATGGGAGGATTATTGCACCAGGACCCTTAGCACTTTTAAAATGCCATTCAATGCCACGGGCTAGATGTAAACTGCAGATGACCATGTTGTGGTAGTTACCATGGATACCCAAGTGATGTGTGAGCTAACACATAGGCCCAACAGATTCCAAGAAGGCCAGAATCACCAGCGGCACCACCATCGATTGTCAGGTCACCCGGATTCAGCAAATACCAGAGTCCAAAATGATGCAGGTTTATACTGTTAATTTTCAGTTTATCGTTACAGTTGGTGTTATTCCATGTCGGAAGGGACGCAGCTACAGCCAGTGGGGTAACTAGAGACAGGCAGGCAGCTATGTGCAACAAAGGTAGGCGTGTTGTTTTCATATGCAGATCTGAAATATTGTCTTATATGCAAGAGGAGGAGTGATGGGGGTTCAGGCAAAAGCCAGGCTATGGATTGCATTGCTAAATGCTCCATCAGAGTGCAATGGTCGCCTGTCCTTTTTTTAAGTGATGATGTGGGTTTAGCCTGTGCTGTATGTATGTATGGGTGGCTGACTGCCACCCACCCAGAAAGTGTATGGGAGGCTGGTTGGCTGCCAGCCTTCCTTCCATTCCTATGAGTAATGTGAGTGCTCATGAAGGGGACATGGTTGGGTCCACCCCTTTCCCGGTTATCCCCTCTAGGCCTTTTGGCTTAGATCAAGTGTAAAAAAAGAAAGGATCTTGCGACAGATCGCATCCTGAGGCACGTTTTTTTTGTGTGAATACTTGCACTTGGGTGACTTGTGAGCACATACTGATACATACGTTCCCTATCTGGGGACCATAAATTAAATGGATTTTTGAGAAAGGGAGCTGATTTGGAAGCTTGCTTCTGTCGCCCTATGCATTGACCCGATGTGGCAGTATCTTCGGGTAGTGAACAGTGCACCACCCCATTCCAGTGTTAAACAAGAAAGATTCTCATTTAATCCTCCGTGGGTGAGAATTTGAGTTTGAGAATTGGAGACCAAAATGAGGAGTTGCACTGACTGGTTTATGAACGTCTATTCATTTAGCGTTTTAATGACCATGTTTGCACACTGATTGGTGTAAAAAAATAAAATAAAACTAAATAATAATAATCTAGCACACCTGTGCAGGTTTGACATGACATGACAGGTAGCTGTCTTGTGGGTGGTGCTGAATCCTGTTAAATGACATGAGGGTCTCATGCCTATACACAAGGGTGTGTCATTGCTGTTGCTTGACCATGCATTGGTTTCTGTGGTCAGTGAATGATAAAAACAAAATTTACCATCCATTGATGGATGGGAAATCCGCCATGAGGCATTTGTTTTTAGAAACTGCTGCTCACAACCAATGTTGCAATGGAGTGTCTCCATCTGCTGGTGGTATTGGAAAGGCATTAGTGCTATGACAGGGTCTGAAGAAGAAGAAGAAGAAGAAGAAGAAGACGGAAAAAAATATATATAAAAAGAAAAAGAGAGAGAGAGAGAGAGACTGACTTAGTGAGCGAGTGAGTGAGAGAGTGAGAGTGAGTGAGAGTGAATGAGTGAGTGAGTGATTGAGTGAGTGAGTGAGTGAGTGAGAACAAATGAGTTAAAGCAAGTGAGTGAGAGAGATCGAATGAATGAAAGTCTGAATGACAGAAAGAAAAAAGGATGAAGAAAGAAGCATGAAGAAAAAAAAATGTATATGGAGTTGCTGACATGAGTGCAATCTACAAAGCCGTTGAGGCTGATCCTCATGGGAGGATTATTGCACCAGGACCCTTAGCACTTTTAAAATGCCTTTCAATGCCACGGGCTAGATGTAAACTGCAGATGACCATGTTGTGGTAGTTACCATGGATACCCAAGTGATGTGTGAGCTAACACATAGGCCCAACAGATTCCAAGAAGGCCAGAATCACCAGCGGCACCACCATCGATTGTCAGGTCACCCGGATTCAGCAAATACCAGAGTCCAAAATGATGCAGGTTTATACTGTTAATTTTCAGTTTATCGTTACAGTTGGTGTTATTCCATGTCGGAAGGGACGCAGCTACAGCCAGTGGGGTAACTAGAGACAGGCAGGCAGCTATGTGCAACAAAGGTAGGCGTGTTGTTTTCATATGCAGATCTGAAATATTGTCTTATATGCAAGAGGAGGAGTGATGGGGGTTCAGGCAAAAGCCAGGCTATGGATTGCATTGCTAAATGCTCCATCAGAGTGCAATGGTCGCCTGTCCTTTTTTTAAGTGATGATGTGGGTTTAGCCTGTGCTGTATGTATGTATGGGTGGCTGACTGCCACCCACCCAGAAAGTGTATGGGAGGCTGGTTGGCTGCCAGCCTTCCTTCCATTCCTATGAGTAATGTGAGTGCTCATGAAGGGGACATGGTTGGGTCCACCCCTTTCCCGGTTATCCCCTCTAGGCCTTTTGGCTTAGATCAAGTGTAAAAAAAGAAAGGATCTTGCGACAGATCGCATCCTGAGGCACGTTTTTTTTTTGTGTGAATACTTGCACTTGGGTGACTTGTGAGCACATACTGATACATACGTTCCCTATCTGGGGACCATAAATTAAATGGATTTTTGAGAAAGGGAGCTGATTTGGAAGCTTGCTTCTGTCGCCCTATGCATTGACCCGATGTGGCAGTATCTTCGGGTAGTGAACAGTGCACCACCCCATTCCAGTGTTAAACAAGAAAGATTCTCATTTAATCCTCCGTGGGTGAGAATTTGAGTTTGAGAATTGGAGACCAAAATGAGGAGTTGCACTGACTGGTTTATGAACGTCTATTCATTTAGCGTTTTAATGACCATGTTTGCACACTGATTGGTGTAAAAAAATAAAATAAAACTAAATAATAATAATCTAGCACACCTGTGCAGGTTTGACATGACATGACAGGTAGCTGTCTTGTGGGTGGTGCTGAATCCTGTTAAATGACATGAGGGTCTCATGCCTATACACAAGGGTGTGTCATCGCTGTTGCTTGACCATGCATTGGTTTCTGTGGTCAGTGAATGATAAAAACAAAATTTACCATCCATTGATGGATGGGAAATCCGCCATGAGGCATTTGTTTTTAGAAACTGCTGCTCACAACCAATGTTGCAATGGAGTGTCTCCATCTGCTGGTGGTATTGGAAAGGCATTAGTGCTATGACAGGGTCTGAAGAAGAAGAAGAAGAAGAAGAAGAAGAAGAAGAAGACGGAAAAAAATATATATAAAAAGAAAAAGAGAGAGAGAGAGAGAGACTGACTTAGTGAGCGAGTGAGTGAGAGAGTGAGAGTGAGTGAGAGTGAATGAGTGAGTGAGTGATTGAGTGAGTGAGTGAGTGAGTGAGTGAGAACAAATGAGTTAAAGCAAGTGAGTGAGAGAGATCGAATGAATGAAAGTCTGAATGACAGAAAGAAAAAAGGATGAAGAAAGAAGCATGAAGAAAAAAAAATGTATATGGAGTTGCTGACATGAGTGCAATCTACAAAGCCGTTGAGGCTGATCCTCATGGGAGGATTATTGCACCAGGACCCTTAGCACTTTTAAAATGCCATTCAATGCCACGGGCTAGATGTAAACTGCAGATGACCATGTTGTGGTAGTTACCATGGATACCCAAGTGATGTGTGAGCTAACACATAGGCCCAACAGATTCCAAGAAGGCCAGAATCACCAGCGGCACCACCATCGATTGTCAGGTCACCCGGATTCAGCAAATACCAGAGTCCAAAATGATGCAGGTTTATACTGTTAATTTTCAGTTTATCGTTACAGTTGGTGTTATTCCATGTCGGAAGGGACGCAGCTACAGCCAGTGGGGTAACTAGAGACAGGCAGGCAGCTATGTGCAACAAAGGTAGGCGTGTTGTTTTCATATGCAGATCTGAAATATTGTCTTATATGCAAGAGGAGGAGTGATGGGGGTTCAGGCAAAAGCCAGGCTATGGATTGCATTGCTAAATGCTCCATCAGAGTGCAATGGTCGCCTGTCCTTTTTTTAAGTGATGATGTGGGTTTAGCCTGTGCTGTATGTATGTATGGGTGGCTGACTGCCACCCACCCAGAAAGTGTATGGGAGGCTGGTTGGCTGCCAGCCTTCCTTCCATTCCTATGAGTAATGTGAGTGCTCATGAAGGGGACATGGTTGGGTCCACCCCTTTCCCGGTTATCCCCTCTAGGCCTTTTGGCTTAGATCAAGTGTAAAAAAAAGAAAGGATCTTGCGACAGATCGCATCCTGAGGCACGTTTTTTTTTGTGTGAATACTTGCACTTGGGTGACTTGTGAGCACATACTGATACATACGTTCCCTATCTGGGGACCATAAATTAAATGGATTTTTGAGAAAGGGAGCTGATTTGGAAGCTTGCTTCTGTCGCCCTATGCATTGACCCGATGTGGCAGTATCTTCGGGTAGTGAACAGTGCACCACCCCATTCCAGTGTTAAACAAGAAAGATTCTCATTTAATCCTCCGTGGGTGAGAATTTGAGTTTGAGAATTGGAGACCAAAATGAGGAGTTGCACTGACTGGTTTATGAACGTCTATTCATTTAGCGTTTTAATGACCATGTTTGCACACTGATTGGTGTAAAAAAATAAAATAAAACTAAATAATAATAATCTAGCACACCTGTGCAGGTTTGACATGACATGACAGGTAGCTGTCTTGTGGGTGGTGCTGAATCCTGTTAAATGACATGAGGGTCTCATGCCTATACACAAGGGTGTGTCATTGCTGTTGCTTGACCATGCATTGGTTTCTGTGGTCAGTGAATGATAAAAACAAAATTTACCATCCATTGATGGATGGGAAATCCGCCATGAGGCATTTGTTTTTAGAAACTGCTGCTCACAACCAATGTTGCAATGGAGTGTCTCCATCTGCTGGTGGTATTGGAAAGGCATTAGTGCTATGACAGGGTCTGAAGAAGAAGAAGAAGAAGAAGAAGAAGAAGAAGAAGAAGACGGAAAAAAATATATATAAAAAGAAAAAGAGAGAGAGAGAGAGAGACTGACTTAGTGAGCGAGTGAGTGAGAGAGTGAGAGTGAGTGAGAGTGAATGAGTGAGTGAGTGATTGAGTGAGTGAGTGAGTGAGTGAGTGAGAACAAATGAGTTAAAGCAAGTGAGTGAGAGAGATCGAATGAATGAAAGTCTGAATGACAGAAAGAAAAAAGGATGAAGAAAGAAGCATGAAGAAAAAAAAATGTATATGGAGTTGCTGACATGAGTGCAATCTACAAAGCCGTTGAGGCTGATCCTCATGGGAGGATTATTGCACCAGGACCCTTAGCACTTTTAAAATGCCATTCAATGCCACGGGCTAGATGTAAACTGCAGATGACCATGTTGTGGTAGTTACCATGGATACCCAAGTGATGTGTGAGCTAACACATAGGCCCAACAGATTCCAAGAAGGCCAGAATCACCAGCGGCACCACCATCGATTGTCAGGTCACCCGGATTCAGCAAATACCAGAGTCCAAAATGATGCAGGTTTATACTGTTAATTTTCAGTTTATCGTTACAGTTGGTGTTATTCCATGTCGGAAGGGACGCAGCTACAGCCAGTGGGGTAACTAGAGACAGGCAGGCAGCTATGTGCAACAAAGGTAGGCGTGTTGTTTTCATATGCAGATCTGAAATATTGTCTTATATGCAAGAGGAGGAGTGATGGGGGTTCAGGCAAAAGCCAGGCTATGGATTGCATTGCTAAATGCTCCATCAGAGTGCAATGGTCGCCTGTCCTTTTTTTAAGTGATGATGTGGGTTTAGCCTGTGCTGTATGTATGTATGGGTGGCTGACTGCCACCCACCCAGAAAGTGTATGGGAGGCTGGTTGGCTGCCAGCCTTCCTTCCATTCCTATGAGTAATGTGAATGCTCATGAAGGGGACATGGTTGGGTCCACCCCTTTCCCGGTTATCCCCTCTAGGCCTTTTGGCTTAGATCAAGTGTAAAAAAAGAAAGGATCTTGCGACAGATCGCATCCTGAGGCACGTTTTTTTTTGTGTGAATACTTGCACTTGGGTGACTTGTGAGCACATACTGATACATACGTTCCCTATCTGGGGACCATAAATTAAATGGATTTTTGAGAAAGGGAGCTGATTTGGAAGCTTGCTTCTGTCGCCCTATGCATTGACCCGATGTGGCAGTATCTTCGGGTAGTGAACAGTGCACCACCCCATTCCAGTGTTAAACAAGAAAGATTCTCATTTAATCCTCCGTGGGTGAGAATTTGAGTTTGAGAATTGGAGACCAAAATGATGAGTTGCACTGACTGGTTTATGAACGTCTATTCATTTAGCGTTTTAATGACCATGTTTGCACACTGATTGGTGTAAAAAAATAAAATAAAACTAAATAATAATAATCTAGCACACCTGTGCAGGTTTGACATGACATGACAGGTAGCTGTCTTGTGGGTGGTGCTGAATCCTGTTAAATGACATGAGGGTCTCATGCCTATACACAAGGGTGTGTCATTGCTGTTGCTTGACCATGCATTGGTTTCTGTGGTCAGTGAATGATAAAAACAAAATTTACCATCCATTGATGGATGGGAAATCCGCCATGAGGCATTTGTTTTTAGAAACTGCTGCTCACAACCAATGTTGCAATGGAGTGTCTCCATCTGCTGGTGGTATTGGAAAGGCATTAGTGCTATGACAGGGTCTGAAGAAGAAGAAGAAGAAGAAGACGGAAAAAAATATATATAAAAAGAAAAAGAGAGAGAGAGAGAGACTGACTTAGTGAGCGAGTGAGTGAGAGAGTGAGAGTGAGTGAGAGTGAGTGAGTGAGTGAGAACAAATGAGTTAAAGCAAGTGAGTGAGAGAGATCGAATGAATGAAAGTCTGAATGACAGAAAGAAAAAAGGATGAAGAAAGAAGCATGAAGAAAAGAAAATGTATATGGAGTTGCTGACATGAGTGCAATCTACAAAGCCGTTGAGGCTGATCCTCATGGGAGGATTATTGCACCAGGACCCTTAGCACTTTTAAAATGCCATTCAATGCCACGGGCTAGATGTAAACTGCAGATGACCATGTTGTGGTAGTTACCATGGATACCCAAGTGATGTGTGAGCTAACACATAGGCCCAACAGATTCCAAGAAGGCCAGAATCACCAGCGGCACCACCATCGATTGTCAGGTCACCCGGATTCAGCAAATACCAGAGTCCAAAATGATGCAGGTTTATACTGTTAATTTTCAGTTTATCGTTACAGTTGGTGTTATTCCATGTCGGAAGGGACACAGCTACAGCCAGTGGGGTAACTAGAGACAGGCAGGCAGCTATGTGCAACAAAGGTAGGCGTGTTGTTTTCATATGCAGATCTGAAATATTGTCTTATATGCAAGAGGAGGAGTGATGGGGGTTCAGGCAAAAGCCAGGCTATGGATTGCATTGCTAAATGCTCCATCAGAGTGCAATGGTCGCCTGTCCTTTTTTTAAGTGATGATGTGGGTTTAGCCTGTGCTGTATGTATGTATGGGTGGCTGACTGCCACCCACCCAGAAAGTGTATGGGAGGCTGGTTGGCTGCCAGCCTTCCTTCCATTCCTATGAGTAATGTGAGTGCTCATGAAGGGGACATGGTTGGGTCCACCCCTTTCCCGGTTATCCCCTCTAGGCCTTTTGGCTTAGATCAAGTGTAAAAAAAGAAAGGATCTTGCGACAGATCGCATCCTGAGGCACGTTTTTTTTTGTGTGAATACTTGCACTTGGGTGACTTGTGAGCACATACTGATACATACGTTCCCTATCTGGGGACCATAAATGAAATGGATTTTTGAGAAAGGGAGCTGATTTGGAAGCTTGCTTCTGTCGCCCTATGCATTGACCCGATGTGGCAGTATCTTCGGGTAGTGAACAGTGCACCACCCCATTCCAGTGTTAAACAAGAAAGATTCTCATTTAATCCTCCGTGGGTGAGAATTTGAGTTTGAGAATTGGAGACCAAAATGATGAGTTGCACTGACTGGTTTATGAACGTCTATTCATTTAGCGTTTTAATGACCATGTTTGCACACTGATTGGTGTAAAAAAATAAAATAAAACTAAATAATAATAATCTAGCACACCTGTGCAGGTTTGACATGACATGACAGGTAGCTGTCTTGTGGGTGGTGCTGAATCCTGTTAAATGACATGAGGGTCTCATGCCTATACACAAGGGTGTGTCATTGCTGTTGCTTGACCATGCATTGGTTTCTGTGGTCAGTGAATGATAAAAACAAAATTTACCATCCATTGATGGATGGGAAATCCGCCATGAGGCATTTGTTTTTAGAAACTGCTGCTCACAACCAATGTTGCAATGGAGTGTCTCCATCTGCTGGTGGTATTGGAAAGGCATTAGTGCTATGACAGGGTCTGAAGAAGAAGAAGAAGAAGAAGAAGAAGAAGAAGAAGAAGAAGAAGACGGAAAAAAATATATATAAAAAGAAAAAGAGAGAGAGAGAGAGACTGACTTAGTGAGCGAGTGAGTGAGAGAGTGAGAGTGAGTGAGAGTGAATGAGTGAGTGAGTGATTGAGTGAGTGAGTGAGTGAGAACAAATGAGTTAAAGCAAGTGAGTGAGAGAGATCGAATGAATGAAAGTCTGAATGACAGAAAGAAAAAAGGATGAAGAAAGAAGCATGAAGAAAAAAAAATGTATATGGAGTTGCTGACATGAGTGCAATCTACAAAGCCGTTGAGGCTGATCCTCATGGGAGGATTATTGCACCAGGACCCTTAGCACTTTTAAAATGCCATTCAATGCCACGGGCTAGATGTAAACTGCAGATGACCATGTTGTGGTAGTTACCATGGATACCCAAGTGATGTGTAGCTAACACATAGGCCCAACAGATTCCAAGAAGGCCAGAATCACCAGCGGCACCACCATCGATTGTCAGGTCACCCGGATTCAGCAAATACCAGAGTCCAAAATGATGCAGGTTTATACTGTTAATTTTCAGTTTATCGTTACAGTTGGTGTTATTCCATGTCGGAAGGGACGCAGCTACAGCCAGTGGGGTAACTAGAGACAGGCAGGCAGCTATGTGCAACAAAGGTAGGCGTGTTGTTTTCATATGCAGATCTGAAATATTGTCTTATATGCAAGAGGAGGAGTGATGGGGGTTCAGGCAAAAGCCAGGCTATGGATTGCATTGCTAAATGCTCCATCAGAGTGCAATGGTCGCCTGTCCTTTTTTTAAGTGATGATGTGGGTTTAGCCTGTGCTGTATGTATGTATGGGTGGCTGACTGCCACCCACCCAGAAAGTGTATGGGAGGCTGGTTGGCTGCCAGCCTTCCTTCCATTCCTATGAGTAATGTGAGTGCTCATGAAGGGGACATGGTTGGGTCCACCCCTTTCCCGGTTATCCCCTCTAGGCCTTTTGGCTTAGATCAAGTGTAAAAAAAGAAAGGATCATGCGACAGATCGCATCCTGAGGCACGTTTTTTTTTTGTGTGAATACTTGCACTTGGGTGACTTGTGAGCACATACTGATACATACGTTCCCTATCTGGGGACCATAAATTAAATGGATTTTTGAGAAAGGGAGCTGATTTGGAAGCTTGCTTCTGTCGCCCTATGCATTGACCCAATGTGGCAGTATCTTCGTGTAGTGAACAGTGCACCACCCCATTCCAGTGTTAAACAAGAAAGATTCTCATTTAATCCTCCGTGGGTGAGAATTTGAGTTTGAGAATTGGAGACCAAAATGATGAGTTGCACTGACTGGTTTATGAACGTCTATTCATTTAGCGTTTTAATGACCATGTTTGCACACTGATTGGTGTAAAAAAATAAAATAAAACTAAATAATAATAATCTAGCACACCTGTGCAGGTTTGACATGACATGACAGGTAGCTGTCTTGTGGGTGGTGCTGAATCCTGTTAAATGACATGAGGGTCTCATGCCTATACACAAGGGTGTGTCATTGCTGTTGCTTGACCATGCATTGGTTTCTGTGGTCAGTGAATGATAAAAACAAAATTTACCATCCATTGATGGATGGGAAATCCGCCATGAGGCATTTGTTTTTAGAAACTGCTGCTCACAACCAATGTTGCAATGGAGTGTCTCCATCTGCTGGTGGTATTGGAAAGGCATTAGTGCTATGACAGGGTCTGAAGAAGAAGAAGAAGAAGACGGAAAAAAATATATATAAAAAGAAAAAGAGAGAGAGAGAGAGAGACTGACTTAGTGAGCGAGTGAGTGAGAGAGTGAGAGTGAGTGAGAGTGAATGAGTGAGTGAGTGATTGAGTGAGTGAGTGAGTGAGTGAGAACAA
This sequence comes from Hyla sarda, assembly GCF_029499605.1. Classification (NCBI taxonomy): domain Eukaryota; kingdom Metazoa; phylum Chordata; class Amphibia; order Anura; family Hylidae; genus Hyla; species Hyla sarda. The sequence continues at coordinate 117,476,325 of NC_079196.1, read as the reverse complement.
ATGAGTTAAAGCAAGTGAGTGAGAGAGATCGAATGAATGAAAGTCTGAATGACAGAAAGAAAAAAGGATGAAGAAAGAAGCATGAAGAAAAAAAAATGTATATGGAGTTGCTGACATGAGTGCAATCTACAAAGCCGTTGAGGCTGATCCTCATGGGAGGATTATTGCACCAGGACCCTTAGCACTTTTAAAATGCCATTCAATGCCACGGGCTAGATGTAAACTGCAGATGACCATGTTGTGGTAGTTACCATGGATACCCAAGTGATGTGTGAGCTAACACATAGGCCCAACAGATTCCAAGAAGGCCAGAATCACCAGCGGCACCACCATCGATTGTCAGGTCACCCGGATTCAGCAAATACCAGAGTCCAAAATGATGCAGGTTTATACTGTTAATTTTCAGTTTATCGTTACAGTTGGTGTTATTCCATGTCGGAAGGGACGCAGCTACAGCCAGTGGGGTAACTAGAGACAGGCAGGCAGCTATGTGCAACAAAGGTAGGCGTGTTGTTTTCATATGCAGATCTGAAATATTGTCTTATATGCAAGAGGAGGAGTGATGGGGGTTCAGGCAAAAGCCAGGCTATGGATTGCATTGCTAAATGCTCCATCAGAGTGCAATGGTCGCCTGTCCTTTTTTTAAGTGATGATGTGGGTTTAGCCTGTGCTGTATGTATGTATGGGTGGCTGACTGCCACCCACCCAGAAAGTGTATGGGAGGCTGGTTGGCTGCCAGCCTTCCTTCCATTCCTATGAGTAATGTGAGTGCTCATGAAGGGGACATGGTTGGGTCCACCCCTTTCCCGGTTATCCCCTCTAGGCCTTTTGGCTTAGATCAAGTGTAAAAAAAGAAAGGATCTTGCGACAGATCGCATCCTGAGGCACGTTTTTTTTTGTGTGAATACTTGCACTTGGGTGACTTGTGAGCACATACTGATACATACGTTCCCTATCTGGGGACCATAAATTAAATGGATTTTTGAGAAAGGGAGCTGATTTGGAAGCTTGCTTCTGTCGCCCTATGCATTGACCCGATGTGGCAGTATCTTCGGGTAGTGAACAGTGCACCACCCCATTCCAGTGTTAAACAAGAAAGATTCTCATTTAATCCTCCGTGGGTGAGAATTTGAGTTTGAGAATTGGAGACCAAAATGATGAGTTGCACTGACTGGTTTATGAACGTCTATTCATTTAGCGTTTTAATGACCATGTTTGCACACTGATTGGTGTAAAAAAATAAAATAAAACTAAATAATAATAATCTAGCACACCTGTGCAGGTTTGACATGACATGACAGGTAGCTGTCTTGTGGGTGGTGCTGAATCCTGTTAAATGACATGAGGGTCTCATGCCTATACACAAGGGTGTGTCATTGCTGTTGCTTGACCATGCATTGGTTTCTGTGGTCAGTGAATGATAAAAACAAAATTTACCATCCATTGATGGATGGGAAATCCGCCATGAGGCATTTGTTTTTAGAAACTGCTGCTCACAACCAATGTTGCAATGGAGTGTCTCCATCTGCTGGTGGTATTGGAAAGGCATTAGTGCTATGACAGGGTCTGAAGAAGAAGAAGAAGAAGAAGAAGAAGAAGAAGAAGAAGACGGAAAAAAATATATATAAAAAGAAAAAGAGAGAGAGAGAGAGAGACTGACTTAGTGAGCGAGTGAGTGAGAGAGTGAGAGTGAGTGAGAGTGAATGAGTGAGTGAGTGATTGAGTGAGTGAGTGAGTGAGTGAGAACAAATGAGTTAAAGCAAGTGAGTGAGAGAGATCGAATGAATGAAAGTCTGAATGACAGAAAGAAAAAAGGATGAAGAAAGAAGCATGAAGAAAAAAAAATGTATATGGAGTTGCTGACATGAGTGCAATCTACAAAGCCGTTGAGGCTGATCCTCATGGGAGGATTATTGCACCAGGACCCTTAGCACTTTTAAAATGCCATTCAATGCCACGGGCTAGATGTAAACTGCAGATGACCATGTTGTGGTAGTTACCATGGATACCCAAGTGATGTGTGAGCTAACACATAGGCCCAACAGATTCCAAGAAGGCCAGAATCACCAGCGGCACCACCATCGATTGTCAGGTCACCCGGATTCAGCAAATACCAGAGTCCAAAATGATGCAGGTTTATACTGTTAATTTTCAGTTTATCGTTACAGTTGGTGTTATTCCATGTCGGAAGGGACGCAGCTACAGCCAGTGGGGTAACTAGAGACAGGCAGGCAGCTATGTGCAACAAAGGTAGGCGTGTTGTTTTCATATGCAGATCTGAAATATTGTCTTATATGCAAGAGGAGGAGTGATGGGGGTTCAGGCAAAAGCCAGGCTATGGATTGCATTGCTAAATGCTCCATCAGAGTGCAATGGTCGCCTGTCCTTTTTTAAGTGATGATGTGGGTTTAGCCTGTGCTGTATGTATGTATGGGTGGCTGACTGCCACCCACCCAGAAAGTGTATGGGAGGCTGGTTGGCTGCCAGCCTTCCTTCCATTCCTATGAGTAATGTGAGTGCTCATGAAGGGGACATGGTTGGGTCCACCCCTTTCCCGGTTATCCCCTCTAGGCCTTTTGGCTTAGATCAAGTGTAAAAAAAGAAAGGATCTTGCGACATATCGCATCCTGAGGCACGTTTTTTTTTGTGTGAATACTTGCACTTGGGTGACTTGTGAGCACATACTGATACATACGTTCCCTATCTGGGGACCATAAATTAAATGGATTTTTGAGAAAGGGAGCTGATTTGGAAGCTTGCTTCTGTCGCCCTATGCATTGACCCGATGTGGCAGTATCTTCGGGTAGTGAACAGTGCACCACCCCATTCCAGTGTTAAACAAGAAAGATTCTCATTTAATCCTCCGTGGGTGAGAATTTGAGTTTGAGAATTGGAGACCAAAATGATGAGTTGCACTGACTGGTTTATGAACGTCTATTCATTTAGCGTTTTAATGACCATGTTTGCACACTGATTGGTGTAAAAAAATAAAATAAAACTAAATAATAATAATCTAGCACACCTGTGCAGGTTTGACATGACATGACAGGTAGCTGTCTTGTGGGTGGTGCTGAATCCTGTTAAATGACATGAGGGTCTCATGCCTATACACAAGGGTGTGTCATTGCTGTTGCTTGACCATGCATTGGTTTCTGTGGTCAGTGAATGATAAAAACAAAATTTACCATCCATTGATGGATGGGAAATCCGCCATGAGGCATTTGTTTTTAGAAACTGCTGCTCACAACCAATGTTGCAATGGAGTGTCTCCATCTGCTGGTGGTATTGGAAAGGCATTAGTGCTATGACAGGGTCTGAAGAAGAAGAAGAAGAAGAAGAAGAAGAAGACGGAAAAAAATATATATAAAAAGAAATAGAGAGAGAGAGAGAGAGACTGACTTAGTGAGCGAGTGAGTGAGAGAGTGAGAGTGAGTGAGAGTGAATGAGTGAGTGATTGAGTGAGTGAGTGAGTGAGTGAGAACAAATGAGTTAAAGCAAGTGAGTGAGAGAGATCGAATGAATGAAAGTCTGAATGACAGAAAGAAAAAAGGATGAAGAAAGAAGCATGAAGAAAAAAAAATGTATATGGAGTTGCTGACATGAGTGCAATCTACAAAGCCGTTGAGGCTGATCCTCATGGGAGGATTATTGCACCAGGACCCTTAGCACTTTTAAAATGCCATTCAATGCCACGGGCTAGATGTAAACTGCAGATGACCATGTTGTGGTAGTTACCATGGATACCCAAGTGATGTGTGAGCTAACACATAGGCCCAACAGATTCCAAGAAGGCCAGAATCACCAGCGGCACCACCATCGATTGTCAGGTCACCCGGATTCAGCAAATACCAGAGTCCAAAATGATGCAGGTTTATACTGTTAATTTTCAGTTTATCGTTACAGTTGGTGTTATTCCATGTCGGAAGGGACGCAGCTACAGCCAGTGGGGTAACTAGAGACAGGCAGGCAGCTATGTGCAACAAAGGTAGGCGTGTTGTTTTCATATGCAGATCTGAAATATTGTCTTATATGCAAGAGGAGGAGTGATGGGGGTTCAGGCAAAAGCCAGGCTATGGATTGCATTGCTAAATGCTCCATCAGAGTGCAATGGTCGCCTGTCCTTTTTTTAAGTGATGATGTGGGTTTAGCCTGTGCTGTATGTATGTATGGGTGGCTGACTGCCACCCACCCAGAAAGTGTATGGGAGGCTGGTTGGCTGCCAGCCTTCCTTCCATTCCTATGAGTAATGTGAGTGCTCATGAAGGGGACATGGTTGGGTCCACCCCTTTCCCGGTTATCCCCTCTAGGCCTTTTGGCTTAGATCAAGTGTAAAAAAAGAAAGGATCTTGCGACAGATCGCATCCTGAGGCACGTTTTTTTTTGTGTGAATACTTGCACTTGGGTGACTTGTGAGCACATACTGATACATACGTTCCCTATCTGGGGACCATAAATTAAATGGATTTTTGAGAAAGGGAGCTGATTTGGAAGCTTGCTTCTGTCGCCCTATGCATTGACCCGATGTGGCAGTATCTTCGGGTAGTGAACAGTGCACCACCCCATTCCAGTGTTAAACAAGAAAGATTCTCATTTAATCCTCCGTGGGTGAGAATTTGAGTTTGAGAATTGGAGACCAAAATGATGAGTTGCACTGACTGGTTTATGAACGTCTATTCATTTAGCGTTTTAATGACCATGTTTGCACACTGATTGGTGTAAAAAAATAAAATAAAACTAAATAATAATAATCTAGCACACCTGTGCAGGTTTGACATGACATGACAGGTAGCTGTCTTGTGGGTGGTGCTGAATCCTGTTAAATGACATGAGGGTCTCATGCCTATACACAAGGGTGTGTCATTGCTGTTGCTTGACCATGCATTGGTTTCTGTGGTCAGTGAATGATAAAAACAAAATTTACCATCCATTGATGGATGGGAAATCCGCCATGAGGCATTTGTTTTTAGAAACTGCTGCTCACAACCAATGTTGCAATGGAGTGTCTCCATCTGCTGGTGGTATTGGAAAGGCATTAGTGCTATGACAGGGTCTGAAGAAGAAGAAGAAGAAGAAGAAGACGGAAAAAAATATATATAAAAAGAAAAAGAGAGAGAGAGAGACTGACTTAGTGAGCGAGTGAGTGAGAGAGTGAGAGTGAGTGAGAGTGAATGAGTGAGTGAGTGATTGAGTGAGTGAGTGAGTGAGTGAGTGAGAACAAATGAGTTAAAGCAAGTGAGTGAGAGAGATCGAATGAATGAAAGTCTGAATGACAGAAAGAAAAAAGGATGAAGAAAGAAGCATGAAGAAAAAAAAATGTATATGGAGTTGCTGACATGAGTGCAATCTACAAAGCCGTTGAGGCTGATCCTCATGGGAGGATTATTGCACCAGGACCCTTAGCACTTTTAAAATGCCATTCAATGCCACGGGTTAGATGTAAACTGCAGATGTCCATGTTGTGGTAGTTACCATGGATACCCAAGTGATGTGTGAGCTAACACATAGGCCCAACAGATTCCAAGAAGGCCAGAATCACCAGCGGCACCACCATCGATTGTCAGGTCACCCGGATTCAGCAAATACCAGAGTCCAAAATGATGCAGGTTTATACTGTTAATTTTCAGTTTATCGTTACAGTTGGTGTTATTCCATGTCGGAAGGGACGCAGCTACAGCCAGTGGGGTAACTAGAGACAGGCAGGCAGCTATGTGCAACAAAGGTAGGCGTGTTGTTTTCATATGCAGATCTGAAATATTGTCTTATATGCAAGAGGAGGAGTGATGGGGGTTCAGGCAAAAGCCAGGCTATGGATTGCATTGCTAAATGCTCCATCAGAGTGCAATGGTCGCCTGTCCTTTTTTTAAGTGATGATGTGGGTTTAGCCTGTGCTGTATGTATGTATGGGTGGCTGACTGCCACCCACCCAGAAAGTGTATGGGAGGCTGGTTGGCTGCCAGCCTTCCTTCCATTCCTATGAGTAATGTGAGTGCTCATGAAGGGGACATGGTTGGGTCCACCCCTTTCCCGGTTATCCCCTCTAGGCCTTTTGGCTTAGATCAAGTGTAAAAAAAGAAAGGATCTTGCGACAGATCGCATCCTGAGGCACGTTTTTTTTTGTGTGAATACTTGCACTTGGGTGACTTGTGAGCACATACTGATACATACGTTCCCTATCTGGGGACCATAAATTAAATGGATTTTTGAGAAAGGGAGCTGATTTGGAAGCTTGCTTCTGTCGCCCTATGCATTGACCCGATGTGGCAGTATCTTCGGGTAGTGAACAGTGCACCACCCCATTCCAGTGTTAAACAAGAAAGATTCTCATTTAATCCTCCGTGGGTGAGAATTTGAGTTTGAGAATTGGAGACCAAAATGATGAGTTGCACTGACTGGTTTATGAACGTCTATTCATTTAGCGTTTTAATGACCATGTTTGCACACTGATTGGTGTAAAAAAATAAAATAAAACTAAATAATAATAATCTAGCACACCTGTGCAGGTTTGACATGACATGACAGGTAGCTGTCTTGTGGGTGGTGCTGAATCCTGTTAAATGACATGAGGGTCTCATGCCTATACACAAGGGTGTGTCATTGCTGTTGCTTGACCATGCATTGGTTTCTGTGGTCAGTGAATGATAAAAACAAAATTTACCATCCATTGATGGATGGGAAATCCGCCATGAGGCATTTGTTTTTAGAAACTGCTGCTCACAACCAATGTTGCAATGGAGTGTCTCCATCTGCTGGTGGTATTGGAAAGGCATTAGTGCTATGACAGGGTCTGAAGAAGAAGAAGAAGAAGAAGAAGACGGAAAAAAATATATATAAAAAGAAAAAGAGAGAGAGAGAGAGAGACTGACTTAGTGAGCGAGTGAGTGAGAGAGTGAGAGTGAGTGAGAGTGAATGAGTGAGTGAGTGATTGAGTGAGTGAGTGAGTGAGTGAGAACAAATGAGTTAAAGCAAGTGAGTGAGAGAGATCGAATGAATGAAAGTCTGAATGACAGAAAGAAAAAAGGATGAAGAAAGAAGCATGAAGAAAAAAAAATGTATATGGAGTTGCTGACATGAGTGCAATCTACAAAGCCGTTGAGGCTGATCCTCATGGGAGGATTATTGCACCAGGACCCTTAGCACTTTTAAAATGCCATTCAATGCCACGGGCTAGATGTAAACTGCAGATGACCATGTTGTGGTAGTTACCATGGATACCCAAGTGATGTGTGAGCTAACACATAGGCCCAACAGATTCCAAGAAGGCCAGAATCACCAGCGGCACCACCATCGATTGTCAGGTCACCCGGATTCAGCAAATACCAGAGTCCAAAATGATGCAGGTTTATACTGTTAATTTTCAGTTTATCGTTACAGTTGGTGTTATTCCATGTCGGAAGGGACGCAGCTACAGCCAGTGGGGCAACTAGAGACAGGCAGGCAGCTATGTGCAACAAAGGTAGGCGTGTTGTTTTCATATGCAGATCTGAAATATTGTCTTATATGCAAGAGGAGGAGTGATGGGGGTTCAGGCAAAAGCCAGGCTATGGATTGCATTGCTAAATGCTCCATCAGAGTGCAATGGTCGCCTGTCCTTTTTTTAAGTGATGATGTGGGTTTAGCCTGTGCTGTATGTATGTATGGGTGGCTGACTGCCACCCACCCAGAAAGTGTATGGGAGGCTGGTTGGCTGCCAGCCTTCCTTCCATTCCTATGAGTAATGTGAGTGCTCATGAAGGGGACATGGTTGGGTCCACCCTTTTCCCGGTTATCCCCTCTAGGCCTTTTGGCTTAGATCAAGTGTAAAAAAAGAAAGGATCTTGCGACAGATCGCATCCTGAGGCACGTTTTTTTTTGTGTGAATACTTGCACTTGGGTGACTTGTGAGCACATACTGATACATACGTTCCCTATCTGGGGACCATAAATTAAATGGATTTTTGAGAAAGGGAGCTGATTTGGAAGCTTGCTTCTGTCGCCCTATGCATTGACCCGATGTGGCAGTATCTTCGGGTAGTGAACAGTGCACCACCCCATTCCAGTGTTAAACAAGAAAGATTCTCATTTAATCCTCCGTGGGTGAGAATTTGAGTTTGAGAATTGGAGACCAAAATGATGAGTTGCACTGACTGGTTTATGAACGTCTATTCATTTAGCGTTTTAATGACCATGTTTGCACACTGATTGGTGTAAAAAAATAAAATAAAACTAAATAATAATAATCTAGCACACCTGTGCAGGTTTGACATGACATGACAGGTAGCTGTCTTGTGGGTGGTGCTGAATCCTGTTAAATGACATGAGGGTCTCATGCCTATACACAAGGGTGTGTCATTGCTGTTGCTTGACCATGCATTGGTTTCTGTGGTCAGTGAATGATAAAAACAAAATTTACCATCCATTGATGGATGGGAAATCCGCCATGAGGCATTTGTTTTTAGAAACTGCTGCTCACAACCAATGTTGCAATGGAGTGTCTCCATCTGCTGGTGGTATTGGAAAGGCATTAGTGCTATGACAGGGTCTGAAGAAGAAGAAGAAGAAGAAGAAGAAGACGGAAAAAAATATATATAAAAAGAAAAAGAGAGAGAGAGAGAGAGACTGACTTAGTGAGCGAGTGAGTGAGAGAGTGAGAGTGAGTGAGAGTGAATGAGTGAGTGAGTGATTGAGTGAGTGAGTGAGTGAGTGAGTGAGAACAAATGAGTTAAAGCAAGTGAGTGAGAGAGATCGAATGAATGAAAGTCTGAATGACAGAAAGAAAAAAGGATGAAGAAAGAAGCATGAAGAAAAAAAAATGTATATGGAGTTGCTGACATGAGTGCAATCTACAAAGCCGTTGAGGCTGATCCTCATGGGAGGATTATTGCACCAGGACCCTTAGCACTTTTAAAATGCCATTCAATGCCACGGGCTAGATGTAAACTGCAGATGACCATGTTGTGGTAGTTACCATGGATACCCAAGTGATGTGTGAGCTAACACATAGGCCCAACAGATTCCAAGAAGGCCAGAATCACCAGCGGCACCACCATCGATTGTCAGGTCACCCGGATTCAGCAAATACCAGAGTCCAAAATGATGCAGGTTTATACTGTTAATTTTCAGTTTATCGTTACAGTTGGTGTTATTCCATGTCGGAAGGGACGCAGCTACAGCCAGTGGGGTAACTAGAGACAGGCAGGCAGCTATGTGCAACAAAGGTAGGCGTGTTGTTTTCATATGCAGATCTGAAATATTGTCTTATATGCAAGAGGAGGAGTGATGGGGGTTCAGGCAAAAGCCAGGCTATGGATTGCATTGCTAAATGCTCCATCAGAGTGCAATGGTCGCCTGTCCTTTTTTTAAGTGATGATGTGGGTTTAGCCTGTGCTGTATGTATGTATGGCTGGCTGACTGCCACCCACCCAGAAAGTGTATGGGAGGCTGGTTGGCTGCCAGCCTTCCTTCCATTCCTATGAGTAATGTGAGTGCTCATGAAGGGGACATGGTTGGGTCCACCCCTTTCCCGGTTATCCCCTCTAGGCCTTTTGGCTTAGATCAAGTGTAAAAAAAGAAAGGATCTTGCGACAGATCGCATCCTGAGGCACGTTTTTTTTTGTGTGAATACTTGCACTTGGGTGACTTGTGAGCACATACTGATACATACGTTCCCTATCTGGGGACCATAAATTAAATGGATTTTTGAGAAAGGGAGCTGATTTGGAAGCTTGCTTCTGTCGCCCTATGCATTGACCCGATGTGGCAGTATCTTCGGGTAGTGAACAGTGCACCACCCCATTCCAGTGTTAAACAAGAAAGATTCTCATTTAATCCTCCGTGGGTGAGAATTTGAGTTTGAGAATTGGAGACCAAAATGATGAGTTGCACTGACTGGTTTATGAACGTCTATTCATTTAGCGTTTTAATGACCATGTTTGCACACTGATTGGTGTAAAAAAATAAAATAAAACTAAATAATAATAATCTAGCACACCTGTGCAGGTTTGACATGACATGACAGGTAGCTGTCTTGTGGGTGGTGCTGAATCCTGTTAAATGACATGAGGGTCTCATGCCTATACACAAGGGTGTGTCATTGCTGTTGCTTGACCATGCATTGGTTTCTGTGGTCAGTGAATGATAAAAACAAAATTTACCATCCATTGATGGATGGGAAATCCGCCATGAGGCATTTGTTTTTAGAAACTGCTGCTCACAACCAATGTTGCAATGGAGTGTCTCCATCTGCTGGTGGTATTGGAAAGGCATTAGTGCTATGACAGGGTCTGAAGAAGAAGAAGAAGAAGAAGAAGAAGAAGACGGAAAAAAATATATATAAAAAGAAAAAGAGAGAGAGAGAGAGACTGACTTAGTGAGCGAGTGAGTGAGAGAGTGAGAGTGAGTGAGAGTGAATGAGTGAGTGAGTGATTGAGTGAGTGAGTGAGTGAGTGAGTGAGAACAAATGAGTTAAAGCAAGTGAGTGAGAGAGATCGAATGAATGAAAGTCTGAATGACAGAAAGAAAAAAGGATGAAGAAAGAAGCATGAAGAAAAAAAAATGTATATGGAGTTGCTGACATGAGTGCAATCTACAAAGCCGTTGAGGCTGATCCTCATGGGAGGATTATTGCACCAGGACCCTTAGCACTTTTAAAATGCCATTCAATGCCACGGGCTAGATGTAAACTGCAGATGACCATGTTGTGGTAGTTACCATGGATACCCAAGTGATGTGTGAGCTAACACATAGGCCCAACAGATTCCAAGAAGGCCAGAATCACCAGCGGCACCACCATCGATTGTCAGGTCACCCGGATTCAGCAAATACCAGAGTCCAAAATGATGCAGGTTTATACTGTTAATTTTCAGTTTATCGTTACAGTTGGTGTTATTCCATGTCGGAAGGGACGCAGCTACAGCCAGTGGGGTAACTAGAGACAGGCAGGCAGCTATGTGCAACAAAGGTAGGCGTGTTGTTTTCATATGCAGATCTGAAATATTGTCTTATATGCAAGAGGAGGAGTGATGGGGGTTCAGGCAAAAGCCAGGCTATGGATTGCATTGCTAAATGCTCCATCAGAGTGCAATGGTCGCCTGTGCTTTTTTAAGTGATGATGTGGGTTTAGCCTGTGCTGTATGTATGTATGGGTGGCTGACTGCCACCCACCCAGAAAGTGTATGGGAGGCTGGTTGGCTGCCAGCCTTCCTTCCATTCCTATGAGTAATGTGAGTGCTCATGAAGGGGACATGGTTGGGTCCACCCCTTTCCCGGTTATCCCCTCTAGGCCTTTTGGCTTAGATCAAGTGTAAAAAAAGAAAGGATCTTGCGACATATCGCATCCTGAGGCACGTTTTTTTTTGTGTGAATACTTGCACTTGGGTGACTTGTGAGCACATACTGATACATACGTTCCCTATCTGGGGACCATAAATTAAATGGATTTTTGAGAAAGGGAGCTGATTTGGAAGCTTGCTTCTGTCGCCCTATGCATTGACCCGATGTGGCAGTATCTTCGGGTAGTGAACAGTGCACCACCCCATTCCAGTGTTAAACAAGAAAGATTCTCATTTAATCCTCCGTGGGTGAGAATTTGAGTTTGAGAATTGGAGACCAAAATGATGAGTTGCACTGACTGGTTTATGAACGTCTATTCATTTAGCGTTTTAATGACCATGTTTGCACACTGATTGGTGTAAAAAAATAAAATAAAACTAAATAATAATAATCTAGCACACCTGTGCAGGTTTGACATGACATGACAGGTAGCTGTCTTGTGGGTGGTGCTGAATCCTGTTAAATGACATGAGGGTCTCATGCCTATACACAAGGGTGTGTCATTGCTGTTGCTTGACCATGCATTGGTTTCTGTGGTCAGTGAATGATAAAAACAAAATTTACCATCCATTGATGGATGGGAAATCCGCCATGAGGCATTTGTTTTTAGAAACTGCTGCTCACAACCAATGTTGCAATGGAGTGTCTCCATCTGCTGGTGGTATTGGAAAGGCATTAGTGCTATGACAGGGTCTGAAGAAGAAGAAGAAGAAGAAGAAGACGGAAAAAAATATATATAAAAAGAAAAAGAGAGAGAGAGAGAGAGACTGACTTAGTGAGCGAGTGAGTGAGAGAGTGAGAGTGAGTGAGAGTGAATGAGTGAGTGAGTGATTGAGTGAGTGAGTGAGTGAGTGAGAACAAATGAGTTAAAGCAAGTGAGTGAGAGAGATCGAATGAATGAAAGTCTGAATGACAGAAAGAAAAAAGGATGAAGAAAGAAGCATGAAGAAAAAAAAATGTATATGGAGTTGCTGACATGAGTGCAATCTACAAAGCCGTTGAGGCTGATCCTCATGGGAGGATTATTGCACCAGGACCCTTAGCACTTTTAAAATGCCATTCAATGCCACGGGCTAGATGTAAACTGCAGATGACCATGTTGTGGTAGTTACCATGGATACCCAAGTGATGTGTGAGCTAACACATAGGCCCAACAGATTCCAAGAAGGCCAGAATCACCAGCGGCACCACCATCGATTGTCAGGTCACCCGGATTCAGCAAATACCAGAGTCCAAAATGATGCAGGTTTATACTGTTAATTTTCAGTTTATCGTTACAGTTGGTGTTATTCCATGTCGGAAGGGACGCAGCTACAGCCAGTGGGGTAACTAGAGACAGGCAGGCAGCTATGTGCAACAAAGGTAGGCGTGTTGTTTTCATATGCAGATCTGAAATATTGTCTTATATGCAAGAGGAGGAGTGATGGGGGTTCAGGCAAAAGCCAGGCTATGGATTGCATTGCTAAATGCTCCATCAGAGTGCAATGGTCGCCTGTCCTTTTTTTAAGTGATGATGTGGGTTTAGCCTGTGCTGTATGTATGTATGGGTGGCTGACTGCCACCCACCCAGAAAGTGTATGGGAGGCTGGTTGGCTGCCAGCCTTCCTTCCATTCCTATGAGTAATGTGAGTGCTCATGAAGGGGACATGGTTGGGTCCACCCCTTTCCCGGTTATCCCCTCTAGGCCTTTTGGCTTAGATCAAGTGTAAAAAAAGAAAGGATCTTGCGACAGATCGCATCCTGAGGCACGTTTTTTTTTGTGTGAATACTTGCACTTGGGTGACTTGTGAGCACATACTGATACATACGTTCCCTATCTGGGGACCATAAATTAAATGGATTTTTGAGAAAGGGAGCTGATTTGGAAGCTTGCTTCTGTCGCCCTATGCATTGACCCGATGTGGCAGTATCTTCGGGTAGTGAACAGTGCACCACCCCATTCCAGTGTTAAACAAGAAAGATTCTCATTTAATCCTCCGTGGGTGAGAATTTGAGTTTGAGAATTGGAGACCAAAATGATGAGTTGCACTGACTGGTTTATGAACGTCTATTCATTTAGCGTTTTAATGACCATGTTTGCACACTGATTGGTGTAAAAAAATAAAATAAAACTAAATAATAATAATCTAGCACACCTGTGCAGGTTTGACATGACATGACAGGTAGCTGTCTTGTGGGTGGTGCTGAATCCTGTTAAATGACATGAGGGTCTCATGCCTATACACAAGGGTGTGTCATTGCTGTTGCTTGACCATGCATTGGTTTCTGTGGTCAGTGAATGATAAAAACAAAATTTACCATCCATTGATGGATGGGAAATCCGCCATGAGGCATTTGTTTTTAGAAACTGCTGCTCACAACCAATGTTGCAATGGAGTGTCTCCATCTGCTGGTGGTATTGGAAAGGCATTAGTGCTATGACAGGGTCTGAAGAAGAAGAAGAAGAAGAAGAAGACGGAAAAAAATATATATAAAAAGAAAAAGAGAGAGAGAGAGAGAGACTGACTTAGTGAGCGAGTGAGTGAGAGAGTGAGAGTGAGTGAGAGTGAATGAGTGAGTGAGTGATTGAGTGAGTGAGTGAGTGAGTGAGTGAGAACAAATGAGTTAAAGCAAGTGAGTGAGAGAGATCGAATGAATGAAAGTCTGAATGACAGAAAGAAAAAAGGATGAAGAAAGAAGCATGAAGAAAAAAAAATGTATATGGAGTTGCTGACATGAGTGCAATCTACAAAGCCGTTGAGGCTGATCCTCATGGGAGGATTATTGCACCAGGACCCTTAGCACTTTTAAAATGCCATTCAATGCCACGGGCTAGATGTAAACTGCAGATGACCATGTTGTGGTAGTTACCATGGATACCCAAGTGATGTGTGAGCTAACACATAGGCCCAACAGATTCCAAGAAGGCCAGAATCACCAGCGGCACCACCATCGATTGTCAGGTCACCCGGATTCAGCAAATACCAGAGTCCAAAATGATGCAGGTTTATACTGTTAATTTTCAGTTTATCGTTACAGTTGGTGTTATTCCATGTCGGAAGGGACGCAGCTACAGCCAGTGGGGTAACTAGAGACAGGCAGGCAGCTATGTGCAACAAAGGTAGGCGTGTTGTTTTCATATGCAGATCTGAAATATTGTCTTATATGCAAGAGGAGGAGTGATGGGGGTTCAGGCAAAAGCCAGGCTATGGATTGCATTGCTAAATGCTCCATCAGAGTGCAATGGTCGCCTGTCCTTTTTTTAAGTGATGATGTGGGTTTAGCCTGTGCTGTATGTATGTATGGCTGGCTGACTGCCACCCACCCAGAAAGTGTATGGGAGGCTGGTTGGCTGCCAGCCTTCCTTCCATTCCTATGAGTAATGTGAGTGCTCATGAAGGGGACATGGTTGGGTCCACCCCTTTCCCGGTTATCCCCTCTAGGCCTTTTGGCTTAGATCAAGTGTAAAAAAAGAAAGGATCTTGCGACAGATCGCATCCTGAGGCACGTTTTTTTTTGTGTGAATACTTGCACTTGGGTGACTTGTGAGCACATACTGATACATACGTTCCCTATCTGGGGACCATAAATTAAATGGATTTTTGAGAAAGGGAGCTGATTTGGAAGCTTGCTTCTGTCGCCCTATGCATTGACCCGATGTGGCAGTATCTTCGGGTAGTGAACAGTGCACCACCCCATTCCAGTGTTAAACAAGAAAGATTCTCATTTAATCCTCCGTGGGTGAGAATTTGAGTTTGAGAATTGGAGACCAAAATGATGAGTTGCACTGACTGGTTTATGAACGTCTCTTCATTTAGCGTTTTAATGACCATGTTTGCACACTGATTGGTGTAAAAAAATAAAATAAAACTAAATAATAATAATCTAGCACACCTGTGCAGGTTTGACATGACATGACAGGTAGCTGTCTTGTGGGTGGTGCTGAATCCTGTTAAATGACATGAGGGTCTCATGCCTATACACAAGGGTGTGTCATTGCTGTTGCTTGACCATGCATTGGTTTCTGTGGTCAGTGAATGATAAAAACAAAATTTACCATCCATTGATGGATGGGAAATCCGCCATGAGGCATTTGTTTTTAGAAACTGCTGCTCACAACCAATGTTGCAATGGAGTGTCTCCATCTGCTGGTGGTATTGGAAAGGCATTAGTGCTATGACAGGGTCTGAAGAAGAAGAAGAAGAAGAAGAAGAAGAAGACGGAAAAAAATATATATAAAAAGAAAAAGAGAGAGAGAGAGACTGACTTAGTGAGCGAGTGAGTGAGAGAGTGAGAGTGAGTGAGAGTGAATGAGTGAGTGAGTGATTGAGTGAGTGAGTGAGTGAGTGAGTGAGAACAAATGAGTTAAAGCAAGTGAGTGAGAGAGATCGAATGAATGAAAGTCTGAATGACAGAAAGAAAAAAGGATGAAGAAAGAAGCATGAAGAAAAAAAAATGTATATGGAGTTGCTGACATGAGTGCAATCTACAAAGCCGTTGAGGCTGATCCTCATGGGAGGATTATTGCACCAGGACCCTTAGCACTTTTAAAATGCCATTCAATGCCACGGGTTAGATGTAAACTGCAGATGTCCATGTTGTGGTAGTTACCATGGATACCCAAGTGATGTGTGAGCTAACACATAGGCCCAACAGATTCCAAGAAGGCCAGAATCACCAGCGGCACCACCATCGATTGTCAGGTCACCCGGATTCAGCAAATACCAGAGTCCAAAATGATGCAGGTTTATACTGTTAATTTTCAGTTTATCGTTACAGTTGGTGTTATTCCATGTCGGAAGGGACGCAGCTACAGCCAGTGGGGTAACTAGAGACAGGCAGGCAGCTATGTGCAACAAAGGTAGGCGTGTTGTTTTCATATGCAGATCTGAAATATTGTCTTATATGCAAGAGGAGGAGTGATGGGGGTTCAGGCAAAAGCCAGGCTATGGATTGCATTGCTAAATGCTCCATCAG
Source organism: Hyla sarda (assembly GCF_029499605.1). Classification (NCBI taxonomy): domain Eukaryota; kingdom Metazoa; phylum Chordata; class Amphibia; order Anura; family Hylidae; genus Hyla; species Hyla sarda. The sequence goes on along the minus strand of NC_079196.1, from coordinate 117,460,062 downwards.
AGTGCAATGGTCGCCTGTCCTTTTTTTAAGTGATGATGTGGGTTTAGCCTGTGCTGTATGTATGTATGGGTGGCTGACTGCCACCCACCCAGAAAGTGTATGGGAGGCTGGTTGGCTGCCAGCCTTCCTTCCATTCCTATGAGTAATGTGAGTGCTCATGAAGGGGACATGGTTGGGTCCACCCCTTTCCCGGTTATCCCCTCTAGGCCTTTTGGCTTAGATCAAGTGTAAAAAAAGAAAGGATCTTGCGACAGATCGCATCCTGAGGCACGTTTTTTTTTGTGTGAATACTTGCACTTGGGTGACTTGTGAGCACATACTGATACATACGTTCCCTATCTGGGGACCATAAATTAAATGGATTTTTGAGAAAGGGAGCTGATTTGGAAGCTTGCTTCTGTCGCCCTATGCATTGACCCGATGTGGCAGTATCTTCGGGTAGTGAACAGTGCACCACCCCATTCCAGTGTTAAACAAGAAAGATTCTCATTTAATCCTCCGTGGGTGAGAATTTGAGTTTGAGAATTGGAGACCAAAATGATGAGTTGCACTGACTGGTTTATGAACGTCTATTCATTTAGCGTTTTAATGACCATGTTTGCACACTGATTGGTGTAAAAAAATAAAATAAAACTAAATAATAATAATCTAGCACACCTGTGCAGGTTTGACATGACATGACAGGTAGCTGTCTTGTGGGTGGTGCTGAATCCTGTTAAATGACATGAGGGTCTCATGCCTATACACAAGGGTGTGTCATTGCTGTTGCTTGACCATGCATTGGTTTCTGTGGTCAGTGAATGATAAAAACAAAATTTACCATCCATTGATGGATGGGAAATCCGCCATGAGGCATTTGTTTTTAGAAACTGCTGCTCACAACCAATGTTGCAATGGAGTGTCTCCATCTGCTGGTGGTATTGGAAAGGCATTAGTGCTATGACAGGGTCTGAAGAAGAAGAAGAAGAAGAAGAAGAAGAAGAAGAAGAAGAAGACGGAAAAAAATATATATAAAAAGAAAAAGAGAGAGAGAGAGAGAGACTGACTTAGTGAGCGAGTGAGTGAGAGAGTGAGAGTGAGTGAGAGTGAATGAGTGAGTGAGTGATTGAGTGAGTGAGTGAGTGAGTGAGTGAGAACAAATGAGTTAAAGCAAGTGAGTGAGAGAGATCGAATGAATGAAAGTCTGAATGACAGAAAGAAAAAAGGATGAAGAAAGAAGCATGAAGAAAAAAAAATGTATATGGAGTTGCTGACATGAGTGCAATCTACAAAGCCGTTGAGGCTGATCCTCATGGGAGGATTATTGCACCAGGACCCTTAGCACTTTTAAAATGCCATTCAATGCCACGGGCTAGATGTAAACTGCAGATGACCATGTTGTGGTAGTTACCATGGATACCCAAGTGATGTGTGAGCTAACACATAGGCCCAACAGATTCCAAGAAGGCCAGAATCACCAGCGGCACCACCATCGATTGTCAGGTCACCCGGATTCAGCAAATACCAGAGTCCAAAATGATGCAGGTTTATACTGTTAATTTTCAGTTTATCGTTACAGTTGGTGTTATTCCATGTCGGAAGGGACGCAGCTACAGCCAGTGGGGTAACTAGAGACAGGCAGGCAGCTATGTGCAACAAAGGTAGGCGTGTTGTTTTCATATGCAGATCTGAAATATTGTCTTATATGCAAGAGGAGGAGTGATGGGGGTTCAGGCAAAAGCCAGGCTATGGATTGCATTGCTAAATGCTCCATCAGAGTGCAATGGTCGCCTGTCCTTTTTTTAAGTGATGATGTGGGTTTAGCCTGTGCTGTATGTATGTATGGGTGGCTGACTGCCACCCACCCAGAAAGTGTATGGGAGGCTGGTTGGCTGCCAGCCTTCCTTCCATTCCTATGAGTAATGTGAGTGCTCATGAAGGGGACATGGTTGGGTCCACCCCTTTCCCGGTTATCCCCTCTAGGCCTTTTGGCTTAGATCAAGTGTAAAAAAAGAAAGGATCTTGCGACAGATCGCATCCTGAGGCACGTTTTTTTTTGTGTGAATACTTGCACTTGGGTGACTTGTGAGCACATACTGATACATACGTTCCCTATCTGGGGACCATAAATTAAATGGATTTTTGAGAAAGGGAGCTGATTTGGAAGCTTGCTTCTGTCGCCCTATGCATTGACCCGATGTGGCAGTATCTTCGGGTAGTGAACAGTGCACCACCCCATTCCAGTGTTAAACAAGAAAGATTCTCATTTAATCCTCCGTGGGTGAGAATTTGAGTTTGAGAATTGGAGACCAAAATGATGAGTTGCACTGACTGGTTTATGAACGTCTATTCATTTAGCGTTTTAATGACCATGTTTGCACACTGATTGGTGTAAAAAAATAAAATAAAACTAAATAATAATAATCTAGCACACCTGTGCAGGTTTGACATGACATGACAGGTAGCTGTCTTGTGGGTGGTGCTGAATCCTGTTAAATGACATGAGGGTCTCATGCCTATACACAAGGGTGTGTCATTGCTGTTGCTTGACCATGCATTGGTTTCTGTGGTCAGTGAATGATAAAAACAAAATTTACCATCCATTGATGGATGGGAAATCCGCCATGAGGCATTTGTTTTTAGAAACTGCTGCTCACAACCAATGTTGCAATGGAGTGTCTCCATCTGCTGGTGGTATTGGAAAGGCATTAGTGCTATGACAGGGTCTGAAGAAGAAGAAGAAGAAGAAGAAGAAGACGGAAAAAAATATATATAAAAAGAAAAAGAGAGAGAGAGAGAGAGACTGACTTAGTGAGCGAGTGAGTGAGAGAGTGAGAGTGAGTGAGAGTGAATGAGTGAGTGAGTGATTGAGTGAGTGAGTGAGTGAGTGAGAACAAATGAGTTAAAGCAAGTGAGTGAGAGAGATCGAATGAATGAAAGTCTGAATGACAGAAAGAAAAAAGGATGAAGAAAGAAGCATGAAGAAAAAAAAATGTATATGGAGTTGCTGACATGAGTGCAATCTACAAAGCCGTTGAGGCTGATCCTCATGGGAGGATTATTGCACCAGGACCCTTAGCACTTTTAAAATGCCATTCAATGCCACGGGCTAGATGTAAACTGCAGATGACCATGTTGTGGTAGTTACCATGGATACCCAAGTGATGTGTGAGCTAACACATAGGCCCAACAGATTCCAAGAAGGCCAGAATCACCAGCGGCACCACCATCGATTGTCAGGTCACCCGGATTCAGCAAATACCAGAGTCCAAAATGATGCAGGTTTATACTGTTAATTTTCAGTTTATCGTTACAGTTGGTGTTATTCCATGTCGGAAGGGACGCAGCTACAGCCAGTGGGGTAACTAGAGACAGGCAGGCAGCTATGTGCAACAAAGGTAGGCGTGTTGTTTTCATATGCAGATCTGAAATATTGTCTTATATGCAAGAGGAGGAGTGATGGGGGTTCAGGCAAAAGCCAGGCTATGGATTGCATTGCTAAATGCTCCATCAGAGTGCAATGGTCGCCTGTCCTTTTTTTAAGTGATGATGTGGGTTTAGCCTGTGCTGTATGTATGTATGGGTGGCTGACTGCCACCCACCCAGAAAGTGTATGGGAGGCTGGTTGGCTGCCAGCCTTCCTTCCATTCCTATGAGTAATGAGAGTGCTCATGAAGGGGACATGGTTGGGTCCACCCCTTTCCCGGTTATCCCCTCTAGGCCTTTTGGCTTAGATCAAGTGTAAAAAAAGAAAGGATCTTGCGACAGATCGCATCCTGAGGCACGTTTTTTTTTTGTGTGAATACTTGCACTTGGGTGACTTGTGAGCACATACTGATACATACGTTCCCTATCTGGGGACCATAAATTAAATGGATTTTTGAGAAAGGGAGCTGATTTGGAAGCTTGCTTCTGTCGCCCTATGCATTGACCCGATGTGGCAGTATCTTCGGGTAGTGAACAGTGCACCACCCCATTCCAGTGTTAAACAAGAAAGATTCTCATTTAATCCTCCGTGGGTGAGAATTTGAGTTTGAGAATTGGAGACCAAAATGATGAGTTGCACTGACTGGTTTATGAACGTCTATTCATTTAGCGTTTTAATGACCATGTTTGCACACTGATTGGTGTAAAAAAATAAAATAAAACTAAATAATAATAATCTAGCACACCTGTGCAGGTTTGACATGACATGACAGGTAGCTGTCTTGTGGGTGGTGCTGAATCCTGTTAAATGACATGAGGGTCTCATGCCTATACACAAGGGTGTGTCATTGCTGTTGCTTGACCATGCATTGGTTTCTGTGGTCAGTGAATGATAAAAACAAAATTTACCATCCATTGATGGATGGGAAATCCGCCATGAGGCATTTGTTTTTAGAAACTGCTGCTCACAACCAATGTTGCAATGGAGTGTCTCCATCTGCTGGTGGTATTGGAAAGGCATTAGTGCTATGACAGGGTCTGAAGAAGAAGAAGAAGAAGAAGAAGAAGACGGAAAAAAATATATATAAAAAGAAAAAGAGAGAGAGAGAGAGAGACTGACTTAGTGAGCGAGTGAGTGAGAGAGTGAGAGTGAGTGAGAGTGAATGAGTGAGTGATTGAGTGAGTGAGTGAGTGAGTGAGTGAGAACAAATGAGTTAAAGCAAGTGAGTGAGAGAGATCGAATGAATGAAAGTCTGAATGACAGAAAGAAAAAAGGATGAAGAAAGAAGCATGAAGAAAAAAAAATGTATATGGAGTTGCTGACATGAGTGCAATCTACAAAGCCGTTGAGGCTGATCCTCAAGGGAGGATTATTGCACCAGGACCCTTAGCACTTTTAAAATGCCATTCAATGCCACGGGCTAGATGTAAACTGCAGATGACCATGTTGTGGTAGTTACCATGGATACCCAAGTGATGTGTGAGCTAACACATAGGCCCAACAGATTCCAAGAAGGCCAGAATCACCAGCGGCACCACCATCGATTGTCAGGTCACCCGGATTCAGCAAATACCAGAGTCCAAAATGATGCAGGTTTATACTGTTAATTTTCAGTTTATCGTTACAGTTGGTGTTATTCCATGTCGGAAGGGACGCAGCTACAGCCAGTGGGGTAACTAGAGACAGGCAGGCAGCTATGTGCAACAAAGGTAGGCGTGTTGTTTTCATATGCAGATCTGAAATATTGTCTTATATGCAAGAGGAGGAGTGATGGGGGTTCAGGCAAAAGCCAGGCTATGGATTGCATTGCTAAATGCTCCATCAGAGTGCAATGGTCGCCTGTCCTTTTTTTAAGTGATGATGTGGGTTTAGCCTGTGCTGTATGTATGTATGGGTGGCTGACTGCCACCCACCCAGAAAGTGTATGGGAGGCTGGTTGGCTGCCAGCCTTCCTTCCATTCCTATGAGTAATGTGAGTGCTCATGAAGGGGACATGGTTGGGTCCACCCCTTTCCCGGTTATCCCCTCTAGGCCTTTTGGCTTAGATCAAGTGTAAAAAAAGAAAGGATCTTGCGACAGATCGCATCCTGAGGCACGTTTTTTTTTGTGTGAATACTTGCACTTGGGTGACTTGTGAGCACATACTGATACATACGTTCCCTATCTGGGGACCATAAATTAAATGGATTTTTGAGAAAGGGAGCTGATTTGGAAGCTTGCTTCTGTCGCCCTATGCATTGACCCGATGTGGCAGTATCTTCGGGTAGTGAACAGTGCACCACCCCATTCCAGTGTTAAACAAGAAAGATTCTCATTTAATCCTCCGTGGGTGAGAATTTGAGTTTGAGAATTGGAGACCAAAATGATGAGTTGCACTGACTGGTTTATGAACGTCTATTCATTTAGCGTTTTAATGACCATGTTTGCACACTGATTGGTGTAAAAAAATAAAATAAAACTAAATAATAATAATCTAGCACACCTGTGCAGGTTTGACATGACATGACAGGTAGCTGTCTTGTGGGTGGTGCTGAATCCTGTTAAATGATATGAGGGTCTCATGCCTATACACAAGGGTGTGTCATTGCTGTTGCTTGACCATGCATTGGTTTCTGTGGTCAGTGAATGATAAAAACAAAATTTACCATCCATTGATGGATGGGAAATCCGCCATGAGGCATTTGTTTTTAGAAACTGCTGCTCACAACCAATGTTGCAATGGAGTGTCTCCATCTGCTGGTGGTATTGGAAAGGCATTAGTGCTATGACAGGGTCTGAAGAAGAAGAAGAAGAAGAAGAAGAAGACGGAAAAAAATATATATAAAAAGAAAAAGAGAGAGAGAGAGAGAGACTGACTTAGTGAGCGAGTGAGTGAGAGAGTGAGAGTGAGTGAGAGTGAATGAGTGAGTGAGTGATTGAGTGAGTGAGTGAGTGAGTGAGTGAGAACAAATGAGTTAAAGCAAGTGAGTGAGAGAGATCGAATGAATGAAAGTCTGAATGACAGAAAGAAAAAAGGATGAAGAAAGAAGCATGAAGAAAAAAAAATGTATATGGAGTTGCTGACATGAGTGCAATCTACAAAGCCGTTGAGGCTGATCCTCATGGGAGGATTATTGCACCAGGACCCTTAGCACTTTTAAAATGCCATTCAATGCCACGGGCTAGATGTAAACTGCAGATGACCATGTTGTGGTAGTTACCATGGATACCCAAGTGATGTGTGAGCTAACACATAGGCCCAACAGATTCCAAAAAGGCCAGAATCACCAGCGGCACCACCATCGATTGTCAGGTCACCCGGATTCAGCAAATACCAGAGTCCAAAATGATGCAGGTTTATACTGTTAATTTTCAGTTTATCGTTACAGTTGGTGTTATTCCATGTCGGAAGGGACGCAGCTACAGCCAGTGGGGTAACTAGAGACAGGCAGGCAGCTATGTGCAACAAAGGTAGGCGTGTTGTTTTCATATGCAGATCTGAAATATTGTCTTATATGCAAGAGGAGGAGTGATGGGGGTTCAGGCAAAAGCCAGGCTATGGATTGCATTGCTAAATGCTCCATCAGAGTGCAATGGTCGCCTGTCCTTTTTTTAAGTGATGATGTGGGTTTAGCCTGTGCTGTATGTATGTATGGGTGGCTGACTGCCACCCACCCAGAAAGTGTATGGGAGGCTGGTTGGCTGCCAGCCTTCCTTCCATTCCTATGAGTAATGTGAGTGCTCATGAAGGGGACATGGTTGGGTCCACCCCTTTCCCGGTTATCCCCTCTAGGCCTTTTGGCTTAGATCAAGTGTAAAAAAAGAAAGGATCTTGCGACAGATCGCATCCTGAGGCACGTTTTTTTTTGTGTGAATACTTGCACTTGGGTGACTTGTGAGCACATACTGATACATACGTTCCCTATCTGGGGACCATAAATTAAATGGATTTTTGAGAAAGGGAGCTGATTTGGAAGCTTGCTTCTGTCGCCCTATGCATTGACCCGATGTGGCAGTATCTTCGGGTAGTGAACAGTGCACCACCCCATTCCAGTGTTAAACAAGAAAGATTCTCATTTAATCCTCCGTGGGTGAGAATTTGAGTTTGAGAATTGGAGACCAAAATGATGAGTTGCACTGACTGGTTTATGAACGTCTATTCATTTAGCGTTTTAATGACCATGTTTGCACACTGATTGGTGTAAAAAAATAAAATAAAACTAAATAATAATAATCTAGCACACCTGTGCAGGTTTGACATGACATGACAGGTAGCTGTCTTGTGGGTGGTGCTGAATCCTGTTAAATGACATGAGGGTCTCATGCCTATACACAAGGGTGTGTCATTGCTGTTGCTTGACCATGCATTGGTTTCTGTGGTCAGTGAATGATAAAAACAAAATTTACCATCCATTGATGGATGGGAAATCCGCCATGAGGCATTTGTTTTTAGAAACTGCTGCTCACAACCAATGTTGCAATGGAGTGTCTCCATCTGCTGGTGGTATTGGAAAGGCATTAGTGCTATGACAGGGTCTGAAGAAGAAGAAGAAGAAGAAGAAGAAGAAGAAGAAGAAGACGGAAAAAAATATATATAAAAAGAAAAAGAGAGAGAGAGAGAGAGACTGACTTAGTGAGCGAGTGAGTGAGAGAGTGAGAGTGAGTGAGAGTGAATGAGTGAGTGAGTGATTGAGTGAGTGAGTGAGTGAGTGAGAACAAATGAGTTAAAGCAAGTGAGTGAGAGAGATCGAATGAATGAAAGTCTGAATGACAGAAAGAAAAAAGGATGAAGAAAGAAGCATGAAGAAAAAAAAATGTATATGGAGTTGCTGACATGAGTGCAATCTACAAAGCCGTTGAGGCTGATCCTCATGGGAGGATTATTGCACTAGGACCCTTAGCACTTTTAAAATGCCATTCAATGCCACGGGCTAGATGTAAACTGCAGATGACCATGTTGTGGTAGTTACCATGGATACCCAAGTGATGTGTGAGCTAACACATAGGCCCAACAGATTCCAAGAAGGCCAGAATCACCAGCGGCACCACCATCGATTGTCAGGTCACCCGGATTCAGCAAATACCAGAGTCCAAAATGATGCAGGTTTATACTGTTAATTTTCAGTTTATCGTTACAGTTGGTGTTATTCCATGTCGGAAGGGACGCAGCTACAGCCAGTGGGGTAACTAGAGACAGGCAGGCAGCTATGTGCAACAAAGGTAGGCGTGTTGTTTTCATATGCAGATCTGAAATATTGTCTTATATGCAAGAGGAGGAGTGATGGGGGTTCAGGCAAAAGCCAGGCTATGGATTGCATTGCTAAATGCTCCATCAGAGTGCAATGGTCGCCTGTCCTTTTTTTAAGTGATGATGTGGGTTTAGCCTGTGCTGTATGTATGTATGGGTGGCTGACTGCCACCCACCCAGAAAGTGTATGGGAGGCTGGTTGGCTGCCAGCCTTCCTTCCATTCCTATGAGTAATGTGAGTGCTCATGAAGGGGACATGGTTGGGTCCACCCCTTTCCCGGTTATCCCCTCTAGGCCTTTTGGCTTAGATCAAGTGTAAAAAAAGAAAGGATCTTGCGACAGATCGCATCCTGAGGCACGTTTTTTTTTGTGTGAATACTTGCACTTGGGTGACTTGTGAGCACATACTGATACATACGTTCCCTATCTGGGGACCATAAATTAAATGGATTTTTGAGAAAGGGAGCTGATTTGGAAGCTTGCTTCTGTCGCCCTATGCATTGACCCGATGTGGCAGTATCTTCGGGTAGTGAACAGTGCACCACCCCATTCCAGTGTTAAACAAGAAAGATTCTCATTTAATCCTCCGTGGGTGAGAATTTGAGTTTGAGAATTGGAGACCAAAATGATGAGTTGCACTGACTGGTTTATGAACGTCTATTCATTTAGCGTTTTAATGACCATGTTTGCACACTGATTGGTGTAAAAAAATAAAATAAAACTAAATAATAATAATCTAGCACACCTGTGCAGGTTTGACATGACATGACAGGTAGCTGTCTTGTGGGTGGTGCTGAATCCTGTTAAATGACATGAGGGTCTCATGCCTATACACAAGGGTGTGTCATTGCTGTTGCTTGACCATGCATTGGTTTCTGTGGTCAGTGAATGATAAAAACAAAATTTACCATCCATTGATGGATGGGAAATCCGCCATGAGGCATTTGTTTTTAGAAACTGCTGCTCACAACCAATGTTGCAATGGAGTGTCTCCATCTGCTGGTGGTATTGGAAAGGCATTAGTGCTATGACAGGGTCTGAAGAAGAAGAAGAAGAAGAAGAAGAAGAAGAAGACGGAAAAAAATATATATAAAAAGAAAAAGAGAGAGAGAGAGAGAGACTGACTTAGTGAGCGAGTGAGTGAGAGAGTGAGAGTGAGTGAGAGTGAATGAGTGAGTGAGTGATTGAGTGAGTGAGTGAGTGAGTGAGAACAAATGAGTTAAAGCAAGTGAGTGAGAGAGATCGAATGAATGAAAGTCTGAATGACAGAAAGAAAAAAGGATGAAGAAAGAAGCATGAAGAAAAAAAAATGTATATGGAGTTGCTGACATGAGTGCAATCTACAAAGCCGTTGAGGCTGATCCTCATGGGAGGATTATTGCACCAGGACCCTTAGCACTTTTAAAATGCCATTCAATGCCACGGGCTAGATGTAAACTGCAGATGACCATGTTGTGGTAGTTACCATGGATACCCAAGTGATGTGTGAGCTAACACATAGGTCCAACAGATTCCAAGAAGGCCAGAATCACCAGCGGCACCACCATCGATTGTCAGGTCACCCGGATTCAGCAAATACCAGAGTCCAAAATGATGCAGGTTTATACTGTTAATTTTCAGTTTATCGTTACAGTTGGTGTTATTCCATGTCGGAAGGGACGCAGCTACAGCCAGTGGGGTAACTAGAGACAGGCAGGCAGCTATGTGCAACAAAGGTAGGCGTGTTGTTTTCATATGCAGATCTGAAATATTGTCTTATATGCAAGAGGAGGAGTGATGGGGGTTCAGGCAAAAGCCAGGCTATGGATTGCATTGCTAAATGCTCCATCAGAGTGCAATGGTCGCCTGTCCTTTTTTTAAGTGATGATGTGGGTTTAGCCTGTGCTGTATGTATGTATGGGTGGCTGACTGCCACCCACCCAGAAAGTGTATGGGAGGCTGGTTGGCTGCCAGCCTTCCTTCCATTCCTATGAGTAATGTGAGTGCTCATGAAGGGGACATGGTTGGGTCCACCCCTTTCCCGGTTATCCCCTCTAGGCCTTTTGGCTTAGATCAAGTGTAAAAAAAGAAAGGATCTTGCGACAGATCGCATCCTGAGGCACGTTTTTTTTTGTGTGAATACTTGCACTTGGGTGACTTGTGAGCACATACTGATACATACGTTCCCTATCTGGGGACCATAAATTAAATGGATTTTTGAGAAAGGGAGCTGATTTGGAAGCTTGCTTCTGTCGCCCTATGCATTGACCCGATGTGGCAGTATCTTCGGGTAGTGAACAGTGCACCACCCCATTCCAGTGTTAAACAAGAAAGATTCTCATTTAATCCTCCGTGGGTGAGAATTTGAGTTTGAGAATTGGAGACCAAAATGATGAGTTGCACTGACTGGTTTATGAACGTCTATTCATTTAGCGTTTTAATGACCATGTTTGCACACTGATTGGTGTAAAAAAATAAAATAAAACTAAATAATAATAATCTAGCACACCTGTGCAGGTTTGACATGACATGACAGGTAGCTGTCTTGTGGGTGGTGCTGAATCCTGTTAAATGACATGAGGGTCTCATGCCTATACACAAGGGTGTGTCATTGCTGTTGCTTGACCATGCATTGGTTTCTGTGGTCAGTGAATGATAAAAACAAAATTTACCATCCATTGATGGATGGGAAATCCGCCATGAGGCATTTGTTTTTAGAAACTGCTGCTCACAACCAATGTTGCAATGGAGTGTCTCCATCTGCTGGTGGTATTGGAAAGGCATTAGTGCTATGACAGGGTCTGAAGAAGAAGAAGAAGAAGAAGAAGAAGAAGACGGAAAAAAATATATATAAAAAGAAAAAGAGAGAGAGAGAGAGAGACTGACTTAGTGAGCGAGTGAGTGAGAGAGTGAGAGTGAGTGAGAGTGAATGAGTGAGTGAGTGATTGAGTGAGTGAGTGAGTGAGTGAGAACAAATGAGTTAAAGCAAGTGAGTGAGAGAGATCGAATGAATGAAAGTCTGAATGACAGAAAGAAAAAAGGATGAAGAAAGAAGCATGAAGAAAAAAAAATGTATATGGAGTTGCTGACATGAGTGCAATCTACAAAGCCGTTGAGGCTGATCCTCATGGGAGGATTATTGCACCAGGACCCTTAGCACTTTTAAAATGCCATTCAATGCCACGGGCTAGATGTAAACTGCAGATGACCATGTTGTGGTAGTTACCATGGATACCCAAGTGATGTGTGAGCTAACACATAGGCCCAACAGATTCCAAGAAGGCCAGAATCACCAGCGGCACCACCATCGATTGTCAGGTCACCCGGATTCAGCAAATACCAGAGTCCAAAATGATGCAGGTTTATACTGTTAATTTTCAGTTTATCGTTACAGTTGGTGTTATTCCATGTCGGAAGGGACGCAGCTACAGCCAGTGGGGTAACTAGAGACAGGCAGGCAGCTATGTGCAACAAAGGTAGGCGTGTTGTTTTCATATGCAGATCTGAAATATTGTCTTATATGCAAGAGGAGGAGTGATGGGGGTTCAGGCAAAAGCCAGGCTATGGATTGCATTGCTAAATGCTCCATCAGAGTGCAATGGTCGCCTGTCCTTTTTTTAAGTGATGATGTGGGTTTAGCCTGTGCTGTATGTATGTATGGGTGGCTGACTGCCACCCACCCAGAAAGTGTATGGGAGGCTGGTTGGCTGCCAGCCTTCCTTCCATTCCTATGAGTAATGTGAGTGCTCATGAAGGGGACATGGTTGGGTCCACCCCTTTCCCGGTTATCCCCTCTAGGCCTTTTGGCTTAGATCAAGTGTAAAAAAAGAAAGGATCTTGCGACAGATCGCATCCTGAGGCACGTTTTTTTTTGTGTGAATACTTGCACTTGGGTGACTTGTGAGCACATACTGATACATACGTTCCCTATCTGGGGACCATAAATTAAATGGATTTTTGAGAAAGGGAGCTGATTTGGAAGCTTGCTTCTGTCGCCCTATGCATTGACCCGATGTGGCAGTATCTTCGGGTAGTGAACAGTGCACCACCCCATTCCAGTGTTAAACAAGAAAGATTCTCATTTAATCCTCCGTGGGTGAGAATTTGAGTTTGAGAATTGGAGACCAAAATGATGAGTTGCACTGACTGGTTTATGAACGTCTATTCATTTAGCGTTTTAATGACCATGTTTGCACACTGATTGGTGTAAAAAAATAAAATAAAACTAAATAATAATAATCTAGCACACCTGTGCAGGTTTGACATGACATGACAGGTAGCTGTCTTGTGGGTGGTGCTGAATCCTGTTAAATGACATGAGGGTCTCATGCCTATACACAAGGGTGTGTCATTGCTGTTGCTTGACCATGCATTGGTTTCTGTGGTCAGTGAATGATAAAAACAAAATTTACCATCCATTGATGGATGGGAAATCCGCCATGAGGCATTTGTTTTTAGAAACTGCTGCTCACAACCAATGTTGCAATGGAGTGTCTCCATCTGCTGGTGGTATTGGAAAGGCATTAGTGCTATGACAGGGTCTGAAGAAGAAGAAGAAGAAGAAGAAGAAGAAGACGGAAAAAAATATATATAAAAAGAAAAAGAGAGAGAGAGAGAGACTGACTTAGTGAGCGAGTGAGTGAGAGAGTGAGAGTGAGTGAGAGTGAATGAGTGAGTGAGTGATTGAGTGAGTGAGTGAGTGAGTGAGAACAAATGAGTTAAAGCAAGTGAGTGAGAGAGATCGAATGAATGAAAGTCTGAATGACAGAAAGAAAAAAGGATGAAGAAAGAAGCATGAAGAAAAAAAAATGTATATGGAGTTGCTGACATGAGTGCAATCTACAAAGCCGTTGAGGCTGATCCTCATGGGAGGATTATTGCACCAGGACCCTTAGCACTTTTAAAATGCCATTCAATGCCACGGGCTAGATGTAAACTGCAGATGACCATGTTGTGGTAGTTACCATGGATACCCAAGTGATGTGTGAGCTAACACATAGGCCCAACAGATTCCAAGAAGGCCAGAATCACCAGCGGCACCACCATCGATTGTCAGGTCACCCGGATTCAGCAAATACCAGAGTCCAAAATGATGCAGGTTTATACTGTTAATTTTCAGTTTATCGTTACAGTTGGTGTTATTCCATGTCGGAAGGGACGCAGCTACAGCCAGTGGGGTAACTAGAGACAGGCAGGCAGCTATGTGCAACAAAGGTAGGCGTATTGTTTTCATATGCAGATCTGAAATATTGTCTTATATGCAAGAGGAGGAGTGATGGGGGTTCAGGCAAAAGCCAGGCTATGGATTGCATTGCTAAATGCTCCATCAGAGTGCAATGGTCGCCTGTCCTTTTTTTAAGTGATGATGTGGGTTTAGCCTGTGCTGTATGTATGTATGGGTGGCTGACTGCCACCCACCCAGAAAGTGTATGGGAGGCTGGTTGGCTGCCAGCCTTCCTTCCATTCCTATGAGTAATGTGAGTGCTCATGAAGGGGACATGGTTGGGTCCACCCCTTTCCCGGTTATCCCCTCTAGGCCTTTTGGCTTAGATCAAGTGTAAAAAAAGAAAGGATCTTGCGACAGATCGCATCCTGAGGCACGTTTTTTTTTGTGTGAATACTTGCACTTGGGTGACTTGTGAGCACATACTGATACATACGTTCCCTATCTGGGGACCATAAATTAAATGGATTTTTGAGAAAGGGAGCTGATTTGGAAGCTTGCTTCTGTCGCCCTATGCATTGACCCGATGTGGCAGTATCTTCGGGTAGTGAACAGTGCACCACCCCATTCCAGTGTTAAACAAGAAAGATTCTCATTTAATCCTCCGTGGGTGAGAATTTGAGTTTGAGAATTGGAGACCAAAATGATGAGTTGCACTGACTGGTTTATGAACGTCTATTCATTTAGCGTTTTAATGACCATGTTTGCACACTGATTGGTGTAAAAAAATAAAATAAAACTAAATAATAATAATCTAGCACACCTGTGCAGGTTTGACATGACATGACAGGTAGCTGTCTTGTGGGTGGTGCTGAATCCTGTTAAATGACATGAGGGTCTCATGCCTATACACAAGGGTGTGTCATTGCTGTTGCTTCACCATGCATTGGTTTCTGTGGTCAGTGAATGATAAAAACAAAATTTACCATCCATTGATGGATGGGAAATCCGCCATGAGGCATTTGTTTTTAGAAACTGCTGCTCACAACCAATGTTGCAATGGAGTGTCTCCATCTGCTGGTGGTATTGGAAAGGCATTAGTGCTATGACAGGGTCTGAAGAAGAAGAAGAAGAAGAAGAAGACGGAAAAAAATATATATAAAAAGAAAAAGAGAGAGAGAGAGAGAGACTGACTTAGTGAGCGAGTGAGTGAGAGAGTGAGAGTGAGTGAGAGTGAATGAGTGAGTGAGTGATTGAGTGAGTGAGTGAGTGAGTGAGAACAAATGAGTTAAAGCAAGTGAGTGAGAGAGATCGAATGAATGAAAGTCTGAATGACAGAAAGAAAAAAGGATGAAGAAAGAAGCATGAAGAAAAAAAAATGTATATGGAGTTGCTGACATGAGTGCAATCTACAAAGCCGTTGAGGCTGATCCTCATGGGAGGATTATTGCACCAGGACCCTTAGCACTTTTAAAATGCCATTCAATGCCACGGGCTAGATGTAAACTGCAGATGACCATGTTGTGGTAGTTACCATGGATACCCAAGTGATGTGTGAGCTAACACATAGGCCCAACAGATTCCAAGAAGGCCAGAATCACCAGCGGCACCACCATCGATTGTCAGGTCACCCGGATTCAGCAAATACCAGAGTCCAAAATGATGCAGGTTTATACTGTTAATTTTCAGTTTATCGTTACAGTTGGTGTTATTCCATGTCGGAAGGGACGCAGCTACAGCCAGTGGGGTAACTAGAGACAGGCAGGCAGCTATGTGCAACAAAGGTAGGCGTATTGTTTTCATATGCAGATCTGAAATATTGTCTTATATGCAAGAGGAGGAGTGATGGGGGTTCAGGCAAAAGCCAGGCTATGGATTGCATTGCTAAATGCTCCATCAGAGTGCAATGGTCGCCTGTCCTTTTTTTAAGTGATGATGTGGGTTTAGCCTGTGCTGTATGTATGTATGGGTGGCTGACTGCCACCCACCCAGAAAGTGTATGGGAGGCTGGTTGGCTGCCAGCCTTCCTTCCATTCCTATGAGTAATGTGAGTGCTCATGAAGGGGACATGGTTGGGTCCACCCCTTTCCCGGTTATCCCCTCTAGGCCTTTTGGCTTAGATCAAGTGTAAAAAAAGAAAGGATCTTGCGACAGATCGCATCCTGAGGCACGTTTTTTTTTGTGTGAATACTTGCACTTGGGTGACTTGTGAGCACATACTGATACATACGTTCCCTATCTGGGGACCATAAATTAAATGGATTTTTGAGAAAGGGAGCTGATTTGGAAGCTTGCTTCTGTGGCCCTATGCATTGACCCGATGTGGCAGTATCTTCGGGTAGTGAACAGTGCACCACCCCATTCCAGTGTTAAACAAGAAAGATTCTCATTTAATCCTCCGTGGGTGAGAATTTGAGTTTGAGAATTGGAGACCAAAATGATGAGTTGCACTGACTGGTTTATGAACGTCTATTCATTTAGCGTTTTAATGACCATGTTTGCACACTGATTGGTGTAAAAAAATAAAATAAAACTAAATAATAATAATCTAGCACACCTGTGCAGGTTTGACATGACATGACAGGTAGCTGTCTTGTGGGTGGTGCTGAATCCTGTTAAATGACATGAGGGTCTCATGCCTATACACAAGGGTGTGTCATTGCTGTTGCTTGACCATGCATTGGTTTCTGTGGTCAGTGAATGATAAAAACAAAATTTACCATCCATTGATGGATGGGAAATCCGCCATGAGGCATTTGTTTTTAGAAACTGCTGCTCACAACCAATGTTGCAATGGAGTGTCTCCATCTGCTGGTGGTATTGGAAAGGCATTAGTGCTATGACAGGGTCTGAAGAAGAAGAAGAAGAAGAAGAAGAAGAAGACGGAAAAAAATATATATAAAAAGAAAAAGAGAGAGAGAGAGAGACTGACTTAGTGAGCGAGTGAGTGAGAGAGTGAGAGTGAGTGAGAGTGAATGAGTGAGTGAGTGATTGAGTGAGTGAGTGAGTGAGTGAGTGAGAACAAATGAGTTAAAGCAAGTGAGTGAGAGAGATCGAATGAATGAAAGTCTGAATGACAGAAAGAAAAAAGGATGAAGAAAGAAGCATGAAGAAAAAAAAATGTATATGGAGTTGCTGACATGAGTGCAATCTACAAAGCCGTTGAGGCTGATCCTCATGGGAGGATTATTGCACCAGGACCCTTAGCACTTTTAAAATGCCATTCAATGCCACGGGCTAGATGTAAACTGCAGATGACCATGTTGTGGTAGTTACCATGGATACCCAAGTGATGTGTGAGCTAACACATAGGCCCAACAGATTCCAAGAAGGCCAGAATCACCAGCGGCACCACCATCGATTGTCAGGTCACCCGGATTCAGCAAATACCAGAGTCCAAAATGATGCAGGTTTATACTGTTAATTTTCAGTTTATCGTTACAGTTGGTGTTATTCCATGTCGGAAGGGACGCAGCTACAGCCAGTGGGGTAACTAGAGACAGGCAGGCAGCTATGTGCAACAAAGGTAGGCGTGTTGTTTTCATATGCAGATCTGAAATATTGTCTTATATGCAAGAGGAGGAGTGATGGGGGTTCAGGCAAAAGCCAGGCTATGGATTGCATTGCTAAATGCTCCATCAGAGTGCAATGGTCGCCTGTCCTTTTTTTAAGTGATGATGTGGGTTTAGCCTGTGCTGTATGTATGTATGGGTGGCTGACTGCCACCCACCCAGAAAGTGTATGGGAGGCTGGTTGGCTGCCAGCCTTCCTTCCATTCCTATGAGTAATGTGAGTGCTCATGAAGGGGACATGGTTGGGTCCACCCCTTTCCCGGTTATCCCCTCTAGGCCTTTTGGCTTAGATCAAGTGTAAAAAAAGAAAGGATCTTGCGACAGATCGCATCCTGAGGCACGTTTTTTTTTGTGTGAATACTTGCACTTGGGTGACTTGTGAGCACATACTGATACATACGTTCCCTATCTGGGGACCATAAATTAAATGGATTTTTGAGAAAGGGAGCTGATTTGGAAGCTTGCTTCTGTCGCCCTATGCATTGACCCGATGTGGCAGTATCTTCGGGTAGTGAACAGTGCACCACCCCATTCCAGTGTTAAACAAGAAAGATTCTCATTTAATCCTCCGTGGGTGAGAATTTGAGTTTGAGAATTGGAGACCAAAATGATGAGTTGCACTGACTGGTTTATGAACGTCTATTCATTTAGCGTTTTAATGACCATGTTTGCACACTGATTGGTGTAAAAAAATAAAATAAAACTAAATAATAATAATCTAGCACACCTGTGCAGGTTTGACATGACATGACAGGTAGCTGTCTTGTGGGTGGTGCTGAATCCTGTTAAATGACATGAGGGTCTCATGCCTATACACAAGGGTGTGTCATTGCTGTTGCTTGACCATGCATTGGTTTCTGTGGTCAGTGAATGATAAAAACAAAATTTACCATCCATTGATGGATGGGAAATCCGCCATGAGGCATTTGTTTTTAGAAACTGCTGCTCACAACCAATGTTGCAATGGAGTGTCTCCATCTGCTGGTGGTATTGGAAAGGCATTAGTGCTATGACAGGGTCTGAAGAAGAAGAAGAAGAAGAAGAAGAAGAAGACGGAAAAAAATATATATAAAAAGAAAAAGAGAGAGAGAGAGAGAGACTGACTTAGTGAGCGAGTGAGTGAGAGAGTGAGAGTGAGTGAGAGTGAATGAGTGAGTGAGTGATTGAGTGAGTGAGTGAGTGAGTGAGAACAAATGAGTTAAAGCAAGTGAGTGAGAGAGATCGAATGAATGAAAGTCTGAATGACAGAAAGAAAAAAGGATGAAGAAAGAAGCATGAAGAAAAAAAAATGTATATGGAGTTGCTGACATGAGTGCAATCTACAAAGCCGTTGAGGCTGATCCTCATGGGAGGATTATTGCACCAGGACCCTTAGCACTTTTAAAATGCCATTCAATGCCACGGGCTAGATGTAAACTGCAGATGACCATGTTGTGGTAGTTACCATGGATACCCAAGTGATGTGTGAGCTAACACATAGGCCCAACAGATTCCAAGAAGGCCAGAATCACCAGCGGCACCACCATCGATTGTCAGGTCACCCGGATTCAGCAAATACCAGAGTCCAAAATGATGCAGGTTTATACTGTTAATTTTCAGTTTATCGTTACAGTTGGTGTTATTCCATGTCGGAAGGGACGCAGCTACAGCCAGTGGGGTAACTAGAGACAGGCAGGCAGCTATGTGCAACAAAGGTAGGCGTGTTGTTTTCATATGCAGATCTGAAATATTGTCTTATATGCAAGAGGAGGAGTGATGGGGGTTCAGGCAAAAGCCAGGCTATGGATTGCATTGCTAAATGCTCCATCAGAGTGCAATGGTCGCCTGTCCTTTTTTTAAGTGATGATGTGGGTTTAGCCTGTGCTGTATGTATGTATGGGTGGCTGACTGCCACCCACCCAGAAAGTGTATGGGAGGCTGGTTGGCTGCCAGCCTTCCTTCCATTCCTATGAGTAATGTGAGTGCTCATGAAGGGGACATGGTTGGGTCCACCCCTTTCCCGGTTATCCCCTCTAGGCCTTTTGGCTTAGATCAAGTGTAAAAAAAGAAAGGATCTTGCGACAGATCGCATCCTGAGGCACGTTTTTTTTTGTGTGAATACTTGCACTTGGGTGACTTGTGAGCACATACTGATACATACGTTCCCTATCTGGGGACCATAAATTAAATGGATTTTTGAGAAAGGGAGCTGATTTGGAAGCTTGCTTCTGTCGCCCTATGCATTGACCCGATGTGGCAGTATCTTCGGGTAGTGAACAGTGCACCACCCCATTCCAGTGTTAAACAAGAAAGATTCTCATTTAATCCTCCGTGGGTGAGAATTTGAGTTTGAGAATTGGAGACCAAAATGATGAGTTGCACTGACTGGTTTATGAACGTCTATTCATTTAGCGTTTTAATGACCATGTTTGCACACTGATTGGTGTAAAAAAATAAAATAAAACTAAATAATAATAATCTAGCACACCTGTGCAGGTTTGACATGACATGACAGGTAGCTGTCTTGTGGGTGGTGCTGAATCCTGTTAAATGACATGAGGGTCTCATGCCTATACACAAGGGTGTGTCATTGCTGTTGCTTGACCATGCATTGGTTTCTGTGGTCAGTGAATGATAAAAACAAAATTTACCATCCATTGATGGATGGGAAATCCGCCATGAGGCATTTGTTTTTAGAAACTGCTGCTCACAACCAATGTTGCAATGGAGTGTCTCCATCTGCTGGTGGTATTGGAAAGGCATTAGTGCTATGACAGGGTCTGAAGAAGAAGAAGAAGAAGAAGAAGAAGAAGACGGAAAAAAATATATATAAAAAGAAAAAGAGAGAGAGAGAGAGACTGACTTAGTGAGCGAGTGAGTGAGAGAGTGAGAGTGAGTGAGAGTGAATGAGTGAGTGAGTGATTGAGTGAGTGAGTGAGTGAGTGAGAACAAATGAGTTAAAGCAAGTGAGTGAGAGAGATCGAATGAATGAAAGTCTGAATGACAGAAAGAAAAAAGGATGAAGAAAGAAGCATGAAGAAAAAAAAATGTATATGGAGTTGCTGACATGAGTGCAATCTACAAAGCCGTTGAGGCTGATCCTCATGGGAGGATTATTGCACCAGGACCCTTAGCACTTTTAAAATGCCATTCAATGCCACGGGCTAGATGTAAACTGCAGATGACCATGTTGTGGTAGTTACCATGGATACCCAAGTGATGTGTGAGCTAACACATAGGCCCAACAGATTCCAAGAAGGCCAGAATCACCAGCGGCACCACCATCGATTGTCAGGTCACCCGGATTCAGCAAATACCAGAGTCCAAAATGATGCAGGTTTATACTGTTAATTTTCAGTTTATCGTTACAGTTGGTGTTATTCCATGTCGGAAGGGACGCAGCTACAGCCAGTGGGGTAACTAGAGACAGGCAGGCAGCTATGTGCAACAAAGGTAGGCGTATTGTTTTCATATGCAGATCTGAAATATTGTCTTATATGCAAGAGGAGGAGTGATGGGGGTTCAGGCAAAAGCCAGGCTATGGATTGCATTGCTAAATGCTCCATCAGAGTGCAATGGTCGCCTGTCCTTTTTTTAAGTGATGATGTGGGTTTAGCCTGTGCTGTATGTATGTATGGGTGGCTGACTGCCACCCACCCAGAAAGTGTATGGGAGGCTGGTTGGCTGCCAGCCTTCCTTCCATTCCTATGAGTAATGTGAGTGCTCATGAAGGGGACATGGTTGGGTCCACCCCTTTCCCGGTTATCCCCTCTAGGCCTTTTGGCTTAGATCAAGTGTAAAAAAAGAAAGGATCTTGCGACAGATCGCATCCTGAGGCACGTTTTTTTTTGTGTGAATACTTGCACTTGGGTGACTTGTGAGCACATACTGATACATACGTTCCCTATCTGGGGACCATAAATTAAATGGATTTTTGAGAAAGGGAGCTGATTTGGAAGCTTGCTTCTGTGGCCCTATGCATTGACCCGATGTGGCAGTATCTTCGGGTAGTGAACAGTGCACCACCCCATTCCAGTGTTAAACAAGAAAGATTCTCATTTAATCCTCCGTGGGTGAGAATTTGAGTTTGAGAATTGGAGACCAAAATGATGAGTTGCACTGACTGGTTTATGAACGTCTATTCATTTAGCGTTTTAATGACCATGTTTGCACACTGATTGGTGTAAAAAAATAAAATAAAACTAAATAATAATAATCTAGCACACCTGTGCAGGTTTGACATGACATGACAGGTAGCTGTCTTGTGGGTGGTGCTGAATCCTGTTAAATGACATGAGGGTCTCATGCCTATACACAAGGGTGTGTCATTGCTGTTGCTTGACCATGCATTGGTTTCTGTGGTCAGTGAATGATAAAAACAAAATTTACCATCCATTGATGGATGGGAAATCCGCCATGAGGCATTTGTTTTTAGAAACTGCTGCTCACAACCAATGTTGCAATGGAGTGTCTCCATCTGCTGGTGGTATTGGAAAGGCATTAGTGCTATGACAGGGTCTGAAGAAGAAGAAGAAGAAGAAGAAGACGGAAAAAAATATATATAAAAAGAAAAAGAGAGAGAGAGAGAGAGACTGACTTAGTGAGCGAGTGAGTGAGAGAGTGAGAGTGAGTGAGAGTGAATGAGTGAGTGAGTGATTGAGTGAGTGAGTGAGTGAGTGAGAACAAATGAGTTAAAGCAAGTGAGTGAGAGAGATCGAATGAATGAAAGTCTGAATGACAGAAAGAAAAAAGGATGAAGAAAGAAGCATGAAGAAAAAAAAATGTATATGGAGTTGCTGACATGAGTGCAATCTACAAAGCCGTTGAGGCTGATCCTCATGGGAGGATTATTGCACCAGGACCCTTAGCACTTTTAAAATGCCATTCAATGCCACGGGCTAGATGTAAACTGCAGATGACCATGTTGTGGTAGTTACCATGGATACCCAAGTGATGTGTGAGCTAACACATAGGCCCAACAGATTCCAAGAAGGCCAGAATCACCAGCGGCACCACCATCGATTGTCAGGTCACCCGGATTCAGCAAATACCAGAGTCCAAAATGATGCAGGTTTATACTGTTAATTTTCAGTTTATCGTTACAGTTGGTGTTATTCCATGTCGGAAGGGACGCAGCTACAGCCAGTGGGGTAACTAGAGACAGGCAGGCAGCTATGTGCAACAAAGGTAGGCGTATTGTTTTCATATGCAGATCTGAAATATTGTCTTATATGCAAGAGGAGGAGTGATGGGGGTTCAGGCAAAAGCCAGGCTATGGATTGCATTGCTAAATGCTCCATCAGAGTGCAATGGTCGCCTGTCCTTTTTTTAAGTGATGATGTGGGTTTAGCCTGTGCTGTATGTATGTATGGGTGGCTGACTGCCACCCACCCAGAAAGTGTATGGGAGGCTGGTTGGCTGCCAGCCTTCCTTCCATTCCTATGAGTAATGTGAGTGCTCATGAAGGGGACATGGTTGGGTCCACCCCTTTCCCGGTTATCCCCTCTAGGCCTTTTGGCTTAGATCAAGTGTAAAAAAAGAAAGGATCTTGCGACAGATCGCATCCTGAGGCACGTTTTTTTTTGTGTGAATACTTGCACTTGGGTGACTTGTGAGCACATACTGATACATACGTTCCCTATCTGGGGACCATAAATTAAATGGATTTTTGAGAAAGGGAGCTGATTTGGAAGCTTGCTTCTGTCGCCCTATGCATTGACCCGATGTGGCAGTATCTTCGGGTAGTGAACAGTGCACCACCCCATTCCAGTGTTAAACAAGAAAGATTCTCATTTAATCCTCCGTGGGTGAGAATTTGAGTTTGAGAATTGGAGACCAAAATGATGAGTTGCACTGACTGGTTTATGAACGTCTATTCATTTAGCGTTTTAATGACCATGTTTGCACACTGATTGGTGTAAAAAAATAAAATAAAACTAAATAATAATAATCTAGCACACCTGTGCAGGTTTGACATGACATGACAGGTAGCTGTCTTGTGGGTGGTGCTGAATCCTGTTAAATGACATGAGGGTCTCATGCCTATACACAAGGGTGTGTCATTGCTGTTGCTTGACCATGCATTGGTTTCTGTGGTCAGTGAATGATAAAAACAAAATTTACCATCCATTGATGGATGGGAAATCCGCCATGAGGCATTTGTTTTTAGAAACTGCTGCTCACAACCAATGTTGCAATGGAGTGTCTCCATCTGCTGGTGGTATTGGAAAGGCATTAGTGCTATGACAGGGTCTGAAGAAGAAGAAGAAGAAGAAGAAGAAGAAGACGGAAAAAAATATATATAAAAAGAAAAAGAGAGAGAGAGAGAGACTGACTTAGTGAGCGAGTGAGTGAGAGAGTGAGAGTGAGTGAGAGTGAATGAGTGAGTGAGTGATTGAGTGAGTGAGTGAGTGAGTGAGAACAAATGAGTTAAAGCAAGTGAGTGAGAGAGATCGAATGAATGAAAGTCTGAATGACAGAAAGAAAAAAGGATGAAGAAAGAAGCATGAAGAAAAAAAAATGTATATGGAGTTGCTGACATGAGTGCAATCTACAAAGCCGTTGAGGCTGATCCTCATGGGAGGATTATTGCACCAGGACCCTTAGCACTTTTAAAATGCCATTCAATGCCACGGGCTAGATGTAAACTGCAGATGACCATGTTGTGGTAGTTACCATGGATACCCAAGTGATGTGTGAGCTAACACATAGGCCCAACAGATTCCAAGAAGGCCAGAATCACCAGCGGCACCACCATCGATTGTCAGGTCACCCGGATTCAGCAAATACCAGAGTCCAAAATGATGCAGGTTTATACTGTTAATTTTCAGTTTATCGTTACAGTTGGTGTTATTCCATGTCGGAAGGGACGCAGCTACAGCCAGTGGGGTAACTAGAGACAGGCAGGCAGCTATGTGCAACAAAGGTAGGCGTGTTGTTTTCATATGCAGATCTGAAATATTGTCTTATATGCAAGAGGAGGAGTGATGGGGGTTCAGGCAAAAGCCAGGCTATGGATTGCATTGCTAAATGCTCCATCAGAGTGCAATGGTCGCCTGTCCTTTTTTTAAGTGATGATGTGGGTTTAGCCTGTGCTGTATGTATGTATGGGTGGCTGACTGCCACCCACCCAGAAAGTGTATGGGAGGCTGGTTGGCTGCCAGCCTTCCTTCCATTCCTATGAGTAATGTGAGTGCTCATGAAGGGGACATGGTTGGGTCCACCCCTTTCCCGGTTATCCCCTCTAGGCCTTTTGGCTTAGATCAAGTGTAAAAAAAGAAAGGATCTTGCGACAGATCGCATCCTGAGGCACGTTTTTTTTTGTGTGAATACTTGCACTTGGGTGACTTGTGAGCACATACTGATACATACGTTCCCTATCTGGGGACCATAAATTAAATGGATTTTTGAGAAAGGGAGCTGATTTGGAAGCTTGCTTCTGTCGCCCTATGCATTGACCCGATGTGGCAGTATCTTCGGGTAGTGAACAGTGCACCACCCCATTCCAGTGTTAAACAAGAAAGATTCTCATTTAATCCTCCGTGGGTGAGAATTTGAGTTTGAGAATTGGAGACCAAAATGATGAGTTGCACTGACTGGTTTATGAACGTCTATTCATTTAGCGTTTTAATGACCATGTTTGCACACTGATTGGTGTAAAAAAATAAAATAAAACTAAATAATAATAATCTAGCACACCTGTGCAGGTTTGACATGACATGACAGGTAGCTGTCTTGTGGGTGGTGCTGAATCCTGTTAAATGACATGAGGGTCTCATGCCTATACACAAGGGTGTGTCATTGCTGTTGCTTGACCATGCATTGGTTTCTGTGGTCAGTGAATGATAAAAACAAAATTTACCATCCATTGATGGATGGGAAATCCGCCATGAGGCATTTGTTTTTAGAAACTGCTGCTCACAACCAATGTTGCAATGGAGTGTCTCCATCTGCTGGTGGTATTGGAAAGGCATTAGTGCTATGACAGGGTCTGAAGAAGAAGAAGAAGAAGAAGAAGAAGAAGACGGAAAAAAATATATATAAAAAGAAAAAGAGAGAGAGAGAGAGAGACTGACTTAGTGAGCGAGTGAGTGAGAGAGTGAGAGTGAGTGAGAGTGAATGAGTGAGTGAGTGATTGAGTGAGTGAGTGAGTGAGTGAGAACAAATGAGTTAAAGCAAGTGAGTGAGAGAGATCGAATGAATGAAAGTCTGAATGACAGAAAGAAAAAAGGATGAAGAAAGAAGCATGAAGAAAAAAAAATGTATATGGAGTTGCTGACATGAGTGCAATCTACAAAGCCGTTGAGGCTGATCCTCATGGGAGGATTATTGCACCAGGACCCTTAGCACTTTTAAAATGCCATTCAATGCCACGGGCTAGATGTAAACTGCAGATGACCATGTTGTGGTAGTTACCATGGATACCCAAGTGATGTGTGAGCTAACACATAGGCCCAACAGATTCCAAGAAGGCCAGAATCACCAGCGGCACCACCATCGATTGTCAGGTCACCCGGATTCAGCAAATACCAGAGTCCAAAATGATGCAGGTTTATACTGTTAATTTTCAGTTTATCGTTACAGTTGGTGTTATTCCATGTCGGAAGGGACGCAGCTACAGCCAGTGGGGTAACTAGAGACAGGCAGGCAGCTATGTGCAACAAAGGTAGGCGTGTTGTTTTCATATGCAGATCTGAAATATTGTCTTATATGCAAGAGGAGGAGTGATGGGGGTTCAGGCAAAAGCCAGGCTATGGATTGCATTGCTAAATGCTCCATCAGAGTGCAATGGTCGCCTGTCCTTTTTTTAAGTGATGATGTGGGTTTAGCCTGTGCTGTATGTATGTATGGGTGGCTGACTGCCACCCACCCAGAAAGTGTATGGGAGGCTGGTTGGCTGCCAGCCTTCCTTCCATTCCTATGAGTAATGTGAGTGCTCATGAAGGGGACATGGTTGGGTCCACCCCTTTCCCGGTTATCCCCTCTAGGCCTTTTGGCTTAGATCAAGTGTAAAAAAAGAAAGGATCTTGCGACAGATCGCATCCTGAGGCACGTTTTTTTTTGTGTGAATACTTGCACTTGGGTGACTTGTGAGCACATACTGATACATACGTTCCCTATCTGGGGACCATAAATTAAATGGATTTTTGAGAAAGGGAGCTGATTTGGAAGCTTGCTTCTGTCGCCCTATGCATTGACCCGATGTGGCAGTATCTTCGGGTAGTGAACAGTGCACCACCCCATTCCAGTGTTAAACAAGAAAGATTCTCATTTAATCCTCCGTGGGTGAGAATTTGAGTTTGAGAATTGGAGACCAAAATGATGAGTTGCACTGACTGGTTTATGAACGTCTATTCATTTAGCGTTTTAATGACCATGTTTGCACACTGATTGGTGTAAAAAAATAAAATAAAACTAAATAATAATAATCTAGCACACCTGTGCAGGTTTGACATGACATGACAGGTAGCTGTCTTGTGGGTGGTGCTGAATCCTGTTAAATGACATGAGGGTCTCATGCCTATACACAAGGGTGTGTCATTGCTGTTGCTTGACCATGCATTGGTTTCTGTGGTCAGTGAATGATAAAAACTAAATTTACCATCCATTGATGGATGGGAAATCCGCCATGAGGCATTTGTTTTTAGAAACTGCTGCTCACAACCAATGTTGCAATGGAGTGTCTCCATCTGCTGGTGGTATTGGAAAGGCATTAGTGCTATGACAGGGTCTGAAGAAGAAGAAGAAGAAGAAGAAGAAGAAGACGGAAAAAAATATATATAAAAAGAAAAAGAGAGAGAGAGAGAGAGACTGACTTAGTGAGCGAGTGAGTGAGAGAGTGAGAGTGAGTGAGAGTGAATGAGTGAGTGAGTGAGTGAGTGAGAACAAATGAGTTAAAGCAAGTGAGTGAGAGAGATCGAATGAATGAAAGTCTGAATGACAGAAAGAAAAAAGGATGAAGAAAGAAGCATGAAGAAAAAAAAATGTATATGGAGTTGCTGACATGAGTGCAATCTACAAAGCCGTTGAGGCTGATCCTCATGGGAGGATTATTGCACCAGGACCCTTAGCACTTTTAAAATGCCATTCAATGCCACGGGCTAGATGTAAACTGCAGATGACCATGTTGTGGTAGTTACCATGGATACCCAAGTGATGTGTGAGCTAACACATAGGCCCAACAGATTCCAAGAAGGCCAGAATCACCAGCGGCACCACCATCGATTGTCAGGTCACCCGGATTCAGCAAATACCAGAGTCCAAAATGATGCAGGTTTATACTGTTAATTTTCAGTTTATCGTTACAGTTGGTGTTATTCCATGTCGGAAGGGACGCAGCTACAGCCAGTGGGGTAACTAGAGACAGGCAGGCAGCTATGTGCAACAAAGGTAGGCGTGTTGTTTTCATATGCAGATCTGAAATATTGTCTTATATGCAAGAGGAGGAGTGATGGGGGTTCAGGCAAAAGCCAGGCTATGGATTGCATTGCTAAATGCTCCATCAGAGTGCAATGGTCGCCTGTCCTTTTTTTAAGTGATGATGTGGGTTTAGCCTGTGCTGTATGTATGTATGGGTGGCTGACTGCCACCCACCCAGAAAGTGTATGGGAGGCTGGTTGGCTGCCAGCCTTCCTTCCATTCCTATGAGTAATGTGAGTGCTCATGAAGGGGACATGGTTGGGTCCACCCCTTTCCCGGTTATCCCCTCTAGGCCTTTTGGCTTAGATCAAGTGTAAAAAAAGAAAGGATCTTGCGACAGATCGCATCCTGAGGCACGTTTTTTTTTGTGTGAATACTTGCACTTGGGTGACTTGTGAGCACATACTGATACATATGTTCCCTATCTGGGGACCATAAATTAAATGGATTTTTGAGAAAGGGAGCTGATTTGGAAGCTTGCTTCTGTCGCCCTATGCATTGACCCGATGTGGCAGTATCTTCGGGTAGTGAACAGTGCACCACCCCATTCCAGTGTTAAACAAGAAAGATTCTCATTTAATCCTCCGTGGGTGAGAATTTGAGTTTGAGAATTGGAGACCAAAATGATGAGTTGCACTGACTGGTTTATGAACGTCTATTCATTTAGCGTTTTAATGACCATGTTTGCACACTGATTGGTGTAAAAAAATAAAATAAAACTAAATAATAATAATCTAGCACACCTGTGCAGGTTTGACATGACATGACAGGTAGCTGTCTTGTGGGTGGTGCTGAATCCTGTTAAATGACATGAGGGTCTCATGCCTATACACAAGGGTGTGTCATTGCTGTTGCTTGACCATGCATTGGTTTCTGTGGTCAGTGAATGATAAAAACAAAATTTACCATCCATTGATGGATGGGAAATCCGCCATGAGGCATTTGTTTTTAGAAACTGCTGCTCACAACCAATGTTGCAATGGAGTGTCTCCATCTGCTGGTGGTATTGGAAAGGCATTAGTGCTATGACAGGGTCTGAAGAAGAAGAAGAAGAAGAATAAGAAGAAGACGGAAAAAAATATATATAAAAAGAAAAAGAGAGAGAGAGAGAGAGACTGACTTAGTGAGCGAGTGAGTGAGAGAGTGAGAGTGAGTGAGAGTGAATGAGTGAGTGAGTGATTGAGTGAGTGAGTGAGTGAGTGAGAACAAATGAGTTAAAGCAAGTGAGTGAGAGAGATCGAATGAATGAAAGTCTGAATGACAGAAAGAAAAAAGGATGAAGAAAGAAGCATGAAGAAAAAAAAATGTATATGGAGTTGCTGACATGAGTGCAATCTACAAAGCCGTTGAGGCTGATCCTCATGGGAGGATTATTGCACCAGGACCCTTAGCACTTTTAAAATGCCATTCAATGCCACGGGCTAGATGTAAACTGCAGATGACCATGTTGTGGTAGTTACCATGGATACCCAAGTGATGTGTGAGCTAACACATAGGCCCAACAGATTCCAAGAAGGCCAGAATCACCAGCGGCACCACCATCGATTGTCAGGTCACCCGGATTCAGCAAATACCAGAGTCCAAAATGATGCAGGTTTATACTGTTAATTTTCAGTTTATCGTTACAGTTGGTGTTATTCCATGTCGGAAGGGACGCAGCTACAGCCAGTGGGGTAACTAGAGACAGGCAGGCAGCTATGTGCAACAAAGGTAGGCGTGTTGTTTTCATATGCAGATCTGAAATATTGTCTTATATGCAAGAGGAGGAGTGATGGGGGTTCAGGCAAAAGCCAGGCTATGGATTGCATTGCTAAATGCTCCATCAGAGTGCAATGGTCGCCTGTCCTTTTTTTAAGTGATGATGTGGGTTTAGCCTGTGCTGTATGTATGTATGGGTGGCTGACTGCCACCCACCCAGAAAGTGTATGGGAGGCTGGTTGGCTGCCAGCCTTCCTTCCATTCCTATGAGTAATGTGAGTGCTCATGAAGGGGACATGGTTGGGTCCACCCCTTTCCCGGTTATCCCCTCTAGGCCTTTTGGCTTAGATCAAGTGTAAAAAAAGAAAGGATCTTGCGACAGATCGCATCCTGAGGCACGTTTTTTTGTGTGTGAATACTTGCACTTGGGTGACTTGTGAGCACATACTGATACATACGTTCCCTATCTGGGGACCATAAATTAAATGGATTTTTGAGAAAGGGAGCTGATTTGGAAGCTTGCTTCTGTCGCCCTATGCATTGACCCGATGTGGCAGTATCTTCGGGTAGTGAACAGTGCACCACCCCATTCCAGTGTTAAACAAGAAAGATTCTCATTTAATCCTCCGTGGGTGAGAATTTGAGTTTGAGAATTGGAGACCAAAATGATGAGTTGCACTGACTGGTTTATGAACGTCTATTCATTTAGCGTTTTAATGACCATGTTTGCACACTGATTGGTGTAAAAAAATAAAATAAAACTAAATAATAATAATCTAGCACACCTGTGCAGGTTTGACATGACATGACAGGTAGCTGTCTTGTGGGTGGTGCTGAATCCTGTTAAATGACATGAGGGTCTCATGCCTATACACAAGGGTGTGTCATTGCTGTTGCTTGACCATGCATTGGTTTCTGTGGTCAGTGAATGATAAAAACAAAATTTACCATCCATTGATGGATGGGAAATCCGCCATGAGGCATTTGTTTTTAGAAACTGCTGCTCACAACCAATGTTGCAATGGAGTGTCTCCATCTGCTGGTGGTATTGGAAAGGCATTAGTGCTATGACAGGGTCTGAAGAAGAAGAAGAAGAAGAAGAAGAAGAAGAAGAAGAAGAAGAAGAAGAAGAAGAAGAAGACGGAAAAAAATATATATAAAAAGAAAAAGAGAGAGAGAGAGAGAGACTGACTTAGTGAGCGAGTGAGTGAGAGAGTGAGAGTGAGTGAGAGTGAATGAGTGAGTGAGTGATTGAGTGAGTGAGTGAGTGAGTGAGAACAAATGAGTTAAAGCAAGTGAGTGAGAGAGATCGAATGAATGAAAGTCTGAATGACAGAAAGAAAAAAGGATGAAGAAAGAAGCATGAAGAAAAAAAAATGTATATGGAGTTGCTGACATGAGTGCAATCTACAAAGCCGTTGAGGCTGATCCTCATGGGAGGATTATTGCACCAGGACCCTTAGCACTTTTAAAATGCCATTCAATGCCACGGGCTAGATGTAAACTGCAGATGACCATGTTGTGGTAGTTACCATGGATACCCAAGTGATGTGTGAGCTAACACATAGGCCCAACAGATTCCAAGAAGGCCAGAATCACCAGCGGCACCACCATCGATTGTCAGGTCACCCGGATTCAGCAAATACCAGAGTCCAAAATGATGCAGGTTTATACTGTTAATTTTCAGTTTATCGTTACAGTTGGTGTTATTCCATGTCGGAAGGGACGCAGCTACAGCCAGTGGGGTAACTAGAGACAGGCAGGCAGCTATGTGCAACAAAGGTAGGCGTGTTGTTTTCATATGCAGATCTGAAATATTGTCTTATATGCAAGAGGAGGAGTGATGGGGGTTCAGGCAAAAGCCAGGCTATGGATTGCATTGCTAAATGCTCCATCAGAGTGCAATGGTCGCCTGTCCTTTTTTTAAGTGATGATGTGGGTTTAGCCTGTGCTGTATGTATGTATGGGTGGCTGACTGCCACCCACCCAGAAAGTGTATGGGAGGCTGGTTGGCTGCCAGCCTTCCTTCCATTCCTATGAGTAATGTGAGTGCTCATGAAGGGGACATGGTTGGGTCCACCCCTTTCCCGGTTATCCCCTCTAGGCCTTTTGGCTTAGATCAAGTGTAAAAAAAGAAAGGATCTTGCGACAGATCGCATCCTGAGGCACGTTTTTTTTTGTGTGAATACTTGCACTTGGGTGACTTGTGAGCACATACTGATACATACGTTCCCTATCTGGGGACCATAAATTAAATGGATTTTTGAGAAAGGGAGCTGATTTGGAAGCTTGCTTCTGTCGCCCTATGCATTGACCCGATGTGGCAGTATCTTCGGGTAGTGAACAGTGCACCACCCCATTCCAGTGTTAAACAAGAAAGATTCTCATTTAATCCTCCGTGGGTGAGAATTTGAGTTTGAGAATTGGAGACCAAAATGATGAATTGCACTGACTGGTTTATGAACGTCTATTCATTTAGCGTTTTAATGACCATGTTTGCACACTGATTGGTGTAAAAAAATAAAATAAAACTAAATAATAATAATCTAGCACACCTGTGCAGGTTTGACATGACATGACAGGTAGCTGTCTTGTGGGTGGTGCTGAATCCTGTTAAATGACATGAGGGTCTCATGCCTATACACAAGGGTGTGTCATTGCTGTTGCTTGACCATGCATTGGTTTCTGTGGTCAGTGAATGATAAAAACAAAATTTACCATCCATTGATGGATGGGAAATCCGCCATGAGGCATTTGTTTTTAGAAACTGCTGCTCACAACCAATGTTGCAATGGAGTGTCTCCATCTGCTGGTGGTATTGGAAAGGCATTAGTGCTATGACAGGGTCTGAAGAAGAAGAAGAAGAAGAAGAAGAAGACGGAAAAAAATATATATAAAAAGAAAAAGAGAGAGAGAGAGAGAGAGACTGACTTAGTGAGCGAGTGAGTGAGAGAGTGAGAGTGAGTGAGAGTGAATGAGTGAGTGAGTGATTGAGTGAGTGAGTGAGTGAGTGAGTGAGAACAAATGAGTTAAAGCAAGTGAGTGAGAGAGATCGAATGAATGAAAGTCTGAATGACAGAAAGAAAAAAGGATGAAGAAAGAAGCATGAAGAAAAAAAAATGTATATGGAGTTGCTGACATGAGTGCAATCTACAAAGCCGTTGAGGCTGATCCTCATGGGAGGATTATTGCACCAGGACCCTTAGCACTTTTAAAATGCCATTCAATGCCACGGGCTAGATGTAAACTGCAGATGACCATGTTGTGGTAGTTACCATGGATACCCAAGTGATGTGTGAGCTAACACATAGGCCCAACAGATTCCAAGAAGGCCAGAATCACCAGCGGCACCACCATCGATTGTCAGGTCACCCGGATTCAGCAAATACCAGAGTCCAAAATGATGCAGGTTTATACTGTTAATTTTCAGTTTATCGTTACAGTTGGTGTTATTCCATGTCGGAAGGGACGCAGCTACAGCCAGTGGGGTAACTAGAGACAGGCAGGCAGCTATGTGCAACAAAGGTAGGCGTGTTGTTTTCATATGCAGATCTGAAATATTGTCTTATATGCAAGAGGAGGAGTGATGGGGGTTCAGGCAAAAGCCAGGCTATGGATTGCATTGCTAAATGCTCCATCAGAGTGCAATGGTCGCCTGTCCTTTTTTTAAGTGATGATGTGGGTTTAGCCTGTGCTGTATGTATGTATGGGTGGCTGACTGCCACCCACCCAGAAAGTGTATGGGAGGCTGGTTGGCTGCCAGCCTTCCTTCCATTCCTATGAGTAATGTGAGTGCTCATGAAGGGGACATGGTTGGGTCCACCCCTTTCCCGGTTATCCCCTCTAGGCCTTTTGGCTTAGATCAAGTGTAAAAAAAAGAAAGGATCTTGCGACAGATCGCATCCTGAGGCACGTTTTTTTTTGTGTGAATACTTGCACTTGGGTGACTTGTGAGCACATACTGATACATACGTTCCCTATCTGGGGACCATAAATTAAATGGATTTTTGAGAAAGGGAGCTGATTTGGAAGCTTGCTTCTGTCGCCCTATGCATTGACCCGATGTGGCAGTATCTTCGGGTAGTGAACAGTGCACCACCCCATTCCAGTGTTAAACAAGAAAGATTCTCATTTAATCCTCCGTGGGTGAGAATTTGAGTTTGAGAATTGGAGACCAAAATGATGAGTTGCACTGACTGGTTTATGAACGTCTATTCATTTAGCGTTTTAATGACCATGTTTGCACACTGATTGGTGTAAAAAAATAAAATAAAACTAAATAATAATAATCTAGCACACCTGTGCAGGTTTGACATGACATGACAGGTAGCTGTCTTGTGGGTGGTGCTGAATCCTGTTAAATGACATGAGGGTCTCATGCCTATACACAAGGGTGTGTCATTGCTGTTGCTTGACCATGCATTGGTTTCTGTGGTCAGTGAATGATAAAAACAAAATTTACCATCCATTGATGGATGGGAAATCCGCCATGAGGCATTTGTTTTTAGAAACTGCTGCTCACAACCAATGTTGCAATGGAGTGTCTCCATCTGCTGGTGGTATTGGAAAGGCATTAGTGCTATGACAGGGTCTGAAGAAGAAGAAGAAGAAGAAGAAGAAGAAGAAGACGGAAAAAAATATATATAAAAAGAAAAAGAGAGAGAGAGAGAGAGAGACTGACTTAGTGAGCGAGCGAGTGAGTGAGAGAGTGAGAGTGAGTGAGAGTGAATGAGTGAGTGAGTGATTGAGTGAGTGAGTGAGTGAGTGAGAACAAATGAGTTAAAGCAAGTGAGTGAGAGAGATCGAATGAATGAAAGTCTGAATGACAGAAAGAAAAAAGGATGAAGAAAGAAGCATGAAGAAAAAAAAATGTATATGGAGTTGCTGACATGAGTGCAATCTACAAAGCCGTTGAGGCTGATCCTCATGGGAGGATTATTGCACCAGGACCCTTAGCACTTTTAAAATGCCATTCAATGCCACGGGCTAGATGTAAACTGCAGATGACCATGTTGTGGTAGTTACCATGGATACCCAAGTGATGTGTGAGCTAACACATAGGCCCAACAGATTCCAAGAAGGCCAGAATCACCAGCGGCACCACCATCGATTGTCAGGTCACCCGGATTCAGCAAATACCAGAGTCCAAAATGATGCAGGTTTATACTGTTAATTTTCAGTTTATCGTTACAGTTGGTGTTATTCCATGTCGGAAGGGACGCAGCTACAGCCAGTGGGGTAACTAGAGACAGGCAGGCAGCTATGTGCAACAAAGGTAGGCGTGTTGTTTTCATATGCAGATCTGAAATATTGTCTTATATGCAAGAGGAGGAGTGATGGGGGTTCAGGCAAAAGCCAGGCTATGGATTGCATTGCTAAATGCTCCATCAGAGTGCAATGGTCGCCTGTCCTTTTTTTAAGTGATGATGTGGGTTTAGCCTGTGCTGTATGTATGTATGGGTGGCTGACTGCCACCCACCCAGAAAGTGTATGGGAGGCTGGTTGGCTGCCAGCCTTCCTTCCATTCCTATGAATAATGTGAGTGCTCATGAAGGGGACATGGTTGGGTCCACCCCTTTCCCGGTTATCCCCTCTAGGCCTTTTGGCTTAGATCAAGTGTAAAAAAAGAAAGGATCTTGCGACAGATCGCATCCTGAGGCACGTTTTTTTTTGTGTGAATACTTGCACTTGGGTGACTTGTGAGCACATACTGATACATACGTTCCCTATCTGGGGACCATAAATTAAATGGATTTTTGAGAAAGGGAGCTGATTTGGAAGCTTGCTTCTGTCGCCCTATGCATTGACCCGATGTGGCAGTATCTTCGGGTAGTGAACAGTGCACCACCCCATTCCAGTGTTAAACAAGAAAGATTCTCATTTAATCCTCCGTGGGTGAGAATTTGAGTTTGAGAATTGGAGACCAAAATGATGAGTTGCACTGACTGGTTTATGAACGTCTATTCATTTAGCGTTTTAATGACCATGTTTGCACACTGATTGGTGTAAAAAAATAAAATAAAACTAAATAATAATAATCTAGCACACCTGTGCAGGTTTGACATGACATGACAGGTAGCTGTCTTGTGGGTGGTGCTGAATCCTGTTAAATGACATGAGGGTCTCATGCCTATACACAAGGGTGTGTCATTGCTGTTGCTTGACCATGCATTGGTTTCTGTGGTCAGTGAATGATAAAAACAAAATTTACCATCCATTGATGGATGGGAAATCCGCCATGAGGCATTTGTTTTTAGAAACTGCTGCTCACAACCAATGTTGCAATGGAGTGTCTCCATCTGCTGGTGGTATTGGAAAGGCATTAGTGCTATGACAGGGTCTGAAGAAGAAGAAGAAGAAGAAGAAGAAGAAGACGGAAAAAAATATATATAAAAAGAAAAAGAGAGAGAGAGAGAGAGACTGACTTAGTGAGCGAGTGAGTGAGAGAGTGAGAGTGAGTGAGAGTGAATGAGTGAGTGAGTGATTGAGTGAGTGAGTGAGTGAGAACAAATGAGTTAAAGCAAGTGAGTGAGAGAGATCGAATGAATGAAAGTCTGAATGACAGAAAGAAAAAAGGATGAAGAAAGAAGCATGAAGAAAAAAAAATGTATATGGAGTTGCTGACATGAGTGCAATCTACAAAGCCGTTGAGGCTGATCCTCATGGGAGGATTATTGCACCAGGACCCTTAGCACTTTTAAAATGCCATTCAATGCCACGGGCTAGATGTAAACTGCAGATGACCATGTTGTGGTAGTTACCATGGATACCCAAGTGATGTGTGAGCTAACACATAGGCCCAACAGATTCCAAGAAGGCCAGAATCACCAGCGGCACCACCATCGATTGTCAGGTCACCCGGATTCAGCAAATACCAGAGTCCAAAATGATGCAGGTTTATACTGTTAATTTTCAGTTTATCGTTACAGTTGGTGTTATTCCATGTCGGAAGGGACGCAGCTACAGCCAGTGGGGTAACTAGAGACAGGCAGGCAGCTATGTGCAACAAAGGTAGGCGTGTTGTTTTCATATGCAGATCTGAAATATTGTCTTATATGCAAGAGGAGGAGTGATGGGGGTTCAGGCAAAAGCCAGGCTATGGATTGCATTGCTAAATGCTCCATCAGAGTGCAATGGTCGCCTGTCCTTTTTTTTTTTAAGTGATGATGTGGGTTTAGCCTGTGCTGTATGTATGTATGGGTGGCTGACTGCCACCCACCCAGAAAGTGTATGGGAGGCTGGTTGGCTGCCAGCCTTCCTTCCATTCCTATGAGTAATGTGAGTGCTCATGAAGGGGACATGGTTGGGTCCACCCCTTTCCCGGTTATCCCCTCTAGGCCTTTTGGCTTAGATCAAGTGTAAAAAAAGAAAGGATCTTGCGACAGATCGCATCCTGAGGCACGTTTTTTTTTGTGTGAATACTTGCACTTGGGTGACTTGTGAGCACATACTGATACATACGTTCCCTATCTGGGGACCATAAATTAAATGGATTTTTGAGAAAGGGAGCTGATTTGGAAGCTTGCTTCTGTCGCCCTATGCATTGACCCGATGTGGCAGTATCTTCGGGTAGTGAACAGTGCACCACCCCATTCCAGTGTTAAACAAGAAAGATTCTCATTTAATCCTCCGTGGGTGAGAATTTGAGTTTGAGAATTGGAGACCAAAATGATGAGTTGCACTGACTGGTTTATGAACGTCTATTCATTTAGCGTTTTAATGACCATGTTTGCACACTGATTGGTGTAAAAAAATAAAATAAAACTAAATAATAATAATCTAGCACACCTGTGCAGGTTTGACATGACATGACAGGTAGCTGTCTTGTGGGTGGTGCTGAATCCTGTTAAATGACATGAGGGTCTCATGCCTATACACAAGGGTGTGTCATTGCTGTTGCTTGACCATGCATTGGTTTCTGTGGTCAGTGAATGATAAAAACAAAATTTACCATCCATTGATGGATGGGAAATCCGCCATGAGGCATTTGTTTTTAGAAACTGCTGCTCACAACCAATGTTGCAATGGAGTGTCTCCATCTGCTGGTGGTATTGGAAAGGCATTAGTGCTATGACAGGGTCTGAAGAAGAAGAAGAAGAAGAAGAAGAAGAAGAAGACGGAAAAAAATATATATAAAAAGAAAAAGAGAGAGAGAGAGAGAGACTGACTTAGTGAGCGAGTGAGTGAGAGAGTGAGAGTGAGTGAGAGTGAATGAGTGAGTGAGTGATTGAGTGAGTGAGTGAGTGAGTGAGAACAAATGAGTTAAAGCAAGTGAGTGAGAGAGATCGAATGAATGAAAGTCTGAATGACAGAAAGAAAAAAGGATGAAGAAAGAAGCATGAAGAAAAAAAAATGTATATGGAGTTGCTGACATGAGTGCAATCTACAAAGCCGTTGAGGCTGATCCTCATGGGAGGATTATTGCACCAGGACCCTTAGCACTTTTAAAATGCCATTCAATGCCACGGGCTAGATGTAAACTGCAGATGACCATGTTGTGGTAGTTACCATGGATACCCAAGTGATGTGTGAGCTAACACATAGGCCCAACAGATTCCAAGAAGGCCAGAATCACCAGCGGCACCACCATCGATTGTCAGGTCACCCGGATTCAGCAAATACCAGAGTCCAAAATGATGCAGGTTTATACTGTTAATTTTCAGTTTATCGTTACAGTTGGTGTTATTCCATGTCGGAAGGGACGCAGCTACAGCCAGTGGGGTAACTAGAGACAGGCAGGCAGCTATGTGCAACAAAGGTAGGCGTGTTGTTTTCATATGCAGATCTGAAATATTGTCTTATATGCAAGAGGAGGAGTGATGGGGGTTCAGGCAAAAGCCAGGCTATGGATTGCATTGCTAAATGCTCCATCAGAGTGCAATGGTCGCCTGTCCTTTTTTTAAGTGATGATGTGGGTTTAGCCTGTGCTGTATGTATGTATGGGTGGCTGACTGCCACCCACCCAGAAAGTGTATGGGAGGCTGGTTGGCTGCCAGCCTTCCTTCCATTCCTATGAGTAATGTGAGTGCTCATGAAGGGGACATGGTTGGGTCCACCCCTTTCCCGGTTATCCCCTCTAGGCCTTTTGGCTTAGATCAAGTGTAAAAAAAGAAAGGATCTTGCGACAGATCGCATCCTGAGGCACGTTTTTTTTTGTGTGAATACTTGCACTTGGGTGACTTGTGAGCACATACTGATACATACGTTCCCTATCTGGGGACCATAAATTAAATGGATTTTTGAGAAAGGGAGCTGATTTGGAAGCTTGCTTCTGTCGCCCTATGCATTGACCCGATGTGGCAGTATCTTCGGGTAGTGAACAGTGCACCACCCCACTCCAGTGTTAAACAAGAAAGATTCTCATTTAATCCTCCGTGGGTGAGAATTTGAGTTTGAGAATTGGAGACCAAAATGATGAGTTGCACTGACTGGTTTATGAACGTCTATTCATTTAGCGTTTTAATGACCATGTTTGCACACTGATTGGTGTAAAAAAATAAAATAAAACTAAATAATAATAATCTAGCACACCTGTGCAGGTTTGACATGACATGACAGGTAGCTGTCTTGTGGGTGGTGCTGAATCCTGTTAAATGACATGAGGGTCTCATGCCTATACACAAGGGTGTGTCATTGCTGTTGCTTGACCATGCATTGGTTTCTGTGGTCAGTGAATGATAAAAACAAAATTTACCATCCATTGATGGATGGGAAATCCGCCATGAGGCATTTGTTTTTAGAAACTGCTGCTCACAACCAATGTTGCAATGGAGTGTCTCCATCTGCTGGTGGTATTGGAAAGGCATTAGTGCTATGACAGGGTCTGAAGAAGAAGAAGAAGAAGAAGAAGAAGAAGACGGAAAAAAATATATATAAAAAGAAAAAGAGAGAGAGAGAGAGAGACTGACTTAGTGAGCGAGTGAGTGAGAGAGTGAGAGTGAGTGAGAGTGAATGAGTGAGTGAGTGATTGAGTGAGTGAGTGAGTGAGTGAGAACAAATGAGTTAAAGCAAGTGAGTGAGAGAGATCGAATGAATGAAAGTCTGAATGACAGAAAGAAAAAAGGATGAAGAAAGAAGCATGAAGAAAAAAAAATGTATATGGAGTTGCTGACATGAGTGCAATCTACAAAGCCGTTGAGGCTGATCCTCATGGGAGGATTATTGCACCAGGACCCTTAGCACTTTTAAAATGCCATTCAATGCCACGGGCTAGATGTAAACTGCAGATGACCATGTTGTGGTAGTTACCATGGATACCCAAGTGATGTGTGAGCTAACACATAGGCCCAACAGATTCCAAGAAGGCCAGAATCACCAGCGGCACCACCATCGATTGTCAGGTCACCCGGATTCAGCAAATACCAGAGTCCAAAATGATGCAGGTTTATACTGTTAATTTTCAGTTTATCGTTACAGTTGGTGTTATTCCATGTCGGAAGGGACGCAGCTACAGCCAGTGGGGTAACTAGAGACAGGCAGGCAGCTATGTGCAACAAAGGTAGGCGTGTTGTTTTCATATGCAGATCTGAAATATTGTCTTATATGCAAGAGGAGGAGTGATGGGGGTTCAGGCAAAAGCCAGGCTATGGATTGCATTGCTAAATGCTCCATCAGAGTGCAATGGTCGCCTGTCCTTTTTTTAAGTGATGATGTGGGTTTAGCCTGTGCTGTATGTATGTATGGGTGGCTGACTGCCACCCACCCAGAAAGTGTATGGGAGGCTGGTTGGCTGCCAGCCTTCCTTCCATTCCTATGAGTAATGTGAGTGCTCATGAAGGGGACATGGTTGGGTCCACCCCTTTCCCGGTTATCCCCTCTAGGCCTTTTGGCTTAGATCAAGTGTAAAAAAAGAAAGGATCTTGCGACAGATCGCATCCTGAGGCACGTTTTTTTTTGTGTGAATACTTGCACTTGGGTGACTTGTGAGCACATACTGATACATACGTTCCCTATCTGGGGACCATAAATTAAATGGATTTTTGAGAAAGGGAGCTGATTTGGAAGCTTGCTTCTGTCGCCCTATGCATTGACCCGATGTGGCAGTATCTTCGGGTAGTGAACAGTGCACCACCCCATTCCAGTGTTAAACAAGAAAGATTCTCATTTAATCCTCCGTGGGTGAGAATTTGAGTTTGAGAATTGGAGACCAAAATGATGAGTTGCACTGACTGGTTTATGAACGTCTATTCATTTAGCGTTTTAATGACCATGTTTGCACACTGATTGGTGTAAAAAAATAAAATAAAACTAAATAATAATAATCTAGCACACCTGTGCAGGTTTGACATGACATGACAGGTAGCTGTCTTGTGGGTGGTGCTGAATCCTGTTAAATGACATGAGGGTCTCATGCCTATACACAAGGGTGTGTCATTGCTGTTGCTTGACCATGCATTGGTTTCTGTGGTCAGTGAATGATAAAAACAAAATTTACCATCCATTGATGGATGGGAAATCCGCCATGAGGCATTTGTTTTTAGAAACTGCTGCTCACAACCAATGTTGCAATGGAGTGTCTCCATCTGCTGGTGGTATTGGAAAGGCATTAGTGCTATGACAGGGTCTGAAGAAGAAGAAGAAGAAGAAGAAGAAGAAGAAGACGGAAAAAAATATATATAAAAAGAAAAAGAGAGAGAGAGAGAGACTGACTTAGTGAGCGAGTGAGTGAGAGAGTGAGAGTGAGTGAGAGTGAATGAGTGAGTGAGTGATTGAGTGAGTGAGTGAGTGAGTGAGAACAAATGAGTTAAAGCAAGTGAGTGAGAGAGATCGAATGAATGAAAGTCTGAATGACAGAAAGAAAAAAGGATGAAGAAAGAAGCATGAAGAAAAAAAAATGTATATGGAGTTGCTGACATGAGTGCAATCTACAAAGCCGTTGAGGCTGATCCTCATGGGAGGATTATTGCACCAGGACCCTTAGCACTTTTAAAATGCCATTCAATGCCACGGGCTAGATGTAAACTGCAGATGACCATGTTGTGGTAGTTACCATGGATACCCAAGTGATGTGTGAGCTAACACATAGGCCCAACAGATTCCAAGAAGGCCAGAATCACCAGCGGCACCACCATCGATTGTCAGGTCACCCGGATTCAGCAAATACCAGAGTCCAAAATGATGCAGGTTTATACTGTTAATTTTCAGTTTATCGTTACAGTTGGTGTTATTCCATGTCGGAAGGGACGCAGCTACAGCCAGTGGGGTAACTAGAGACAGGCAGGCAGCTATGTGCAACAAAGGTAGGCGTGTTGTTTTCATATGCAGATCTGAAATATTGTCTTATATGCAAGAGGAGGAGTGATGGGGGTTCAGGCAAAAGCCAGGCTATGGATTGCATTGCTAAATGCTCCATCAGAGTGCAATGGTCGCCTGTCCTTTTTTTTTTTAAGTGATGATGTGGGTTTAGCCTGTGCTGTATGTATGTATGGGTGGCTGACTGCCACCCACCCAGAAAGTGTATGGGAGGCTGGTTGGCTGCCAGCCTTCCTTCCATTCCTATGAGTAATGTGAGTGCTCATGAAGGGGACATGGTTGGGTCCACCCCTTTCCCGGTTATCCCCTCTAGGCCTTTTGGCTTAGATCAAGTGTAAAAAAAGAAAGGATCTTGCGACAGATCGCATCCTGAGGCACGTTTTTTTTTGTGTGAATACTTGCACTTGGGTGACTTGTGAGCACATACTGATACATACGTTCCCTATCTGGGGACCATAAATTAAATGGATTTTTGAGAAAGGGAGCTGATTTGGAAGCTTGCTTCTGTCGCCCTATGCATTGACCCGATGTGGCAGTATCTTCGGGTAGTGAACAGTGCACCACCCCATTCCAGTGTTAAACAAGAAAGATTCTCATTTAATCCTCCGTGGGTGAGAATTTGAGTTTGAGAATTGGAGACCAAAATGATGAGTTGCACTGACTGGTTTATGAACGTCTATTCATTTAGCGTTTTAATGACCATGTTTGCACACTGATTGGTGTAAAAAAATAAAATAAAACTAAATAATAATAATCTAGCACACCTGTGCAGGTTTGACATGACATGACAGGTAGCTGTCTTGTGGGTGGTGCTGAATCCTGTTAAATGACATGAGGGTCTCATGCCTATACACAAGGGTGTGTCATTGCTGTTGCTTGACCATGCATTGGTTTCTGTGGTCAGTGAATGATAAAAACAAAATTTACCATCCATTGATGGATGGGAAATCCGCCATGAGGCATTTGTTTTTAGAAACTGCTGCTCACAACCAATGTTGCAATGGAGTGTCTCCATCTGCTGGTGGTATTGGAAAGGCATTAGTGCTATGACAGGGTCTGAAGAAGAAGAAGAATAAGAAGAAGAAGAAGAAGAAGACGGAAAAAAATATATATAAAAAGAAAAAGAGAGAGAGAGAGAGAGACTGACTTAGTGAGCGAGTGAGTGAGAGAGTGAGAGTGAGTGAGAGTGAATGAGTGAGTGAGTGATTGAGTGAGTGAGTGAGTGAGTGAGAACAAATGAGTTAAAGCAAGTGAGTGAGAGAGATCGAATGAATGAAAGTCTGAATGACAGAAAGAAAAAAGGATGAAGAAAGAAGCATGAAGAAAAAAAAATGTATATGGAGTTGCTGACATGAGTGCAATCTACAAAGCCGTTGAGGCTGATCCTCATGGGAGGATTATTGCACCAGGACCCTTAGCACTTTTAAAATGCCATTCAATGCCACGGGCTAGATGTAAACTGCAGATGACCATGTTGTGGTAGTTACCATGGATACCCAAGTGATGTGTGAGCTAACACATAGGCCCAACAGATTCCAAGAAGGCCAGAATCACCAGCGGCACCACCATCGATTGTCAGGTCACCCGGATTCAGCAAATACCAGAGTCCAAAATGATGCAGGTTTATACTGTTAATTTTCAGTTTATCGTTACAGTTGGTGTTATTCCATGTCGGAAGGGACGCAGCTACAGCCAGTGGGGTAACTAGAGACAGGCAGGCAGCTATGTGCAACAAAGGTAGGCGTGTTGTTTTCATATGCAGATCTGAAATATTGTCTTATATGCAAGAGGAGGAGTGATGGGGGTTCAGGCAAAAGCCAGGCTATGGATTGCATTGCTAAATGCTCCATCAGAGTGCAATGGTCGCCTGTCCTTTTTTTAAGTGATGATGTGGGTTTAGCCTGTGCTGTATGTATGTATGGGTGGCTGACTGCCACCCACCCAGAAAGTGTATGGGAGGCTGGTTGGCTGCCAGCCTTCCTTCCATTCCTATGAGTAATGTGAGTGCTCATGAAGGGGACATGGTTGGGTCCACCCCTTTCCCGGTTATCCCCTCTAGGCCTTTTGGCTTAGATCAAGTGTAAAAAAAGAAAGGATCTTGCGACAGATCGCATCCTGAGGCACGTTTTTTTTTGTGTGAATACTTGCACTTGGGTGACTTGTGAGCACATACTGATACATACGTTCCCTATCTGGGGACCATAAATTAAATGGATTTTTGAGAAAGGGAGCTGATTTGGAAGCTTGCTTCTGTCGCCCTATGCATTGACCCGATGTGGCAGTATCTTCGGGTAGTGAACAGTGCACCACCCCATTCCAGTGTTAAACAAGAAAGATTCTCATTTAATCCTCCGTGGGTGAGAATTTGAGTTTGAGAATTGGAGACCAAAATGATGAGTTGCACTGACTGGTTTATGAACGTCTATTCATTTAGCGTTTTAATGACCATGTTTGCACACTGATTGGTGTAAAAAAATAAAATAAAACTAAATAATAATAATCTAGCACACCTGTGCAGGTTTGACATGACATGACAGGTAGCTGTCTTGTGGGTGGTGCTGAATCCTGTTAAATGACATGAGGGTCTCATGCCTATACACAAGGGTGTGTCATTGCTGTTGCTTGACCATGCATTGGTTTCTGTGGTCAGTGAATGATAAAAACAAAATTTACCATCCATTGATGGATGGGAAATCCGCCATGAGGCATTTGTTTTTAGAAACTGCTGCTCACAACCAATGTTGCAATGGAGTGTCTCCATCTGCTGGTGGTATTGGAAAGGCATTAGTGCTATGACAGGGTCTGAAGAAGAAGAAGAAGAAGAAGAAGAAGAAGAAGACGGAAAAAAATATATATAAAAAGAAAAAGAGAGAGAGAGAGAGAGACTGACTTAGTGAGCGAGTGAGTGAGAGAGTGAGAGTGAGTGAGAGTGAATGAGTGAGTGAGTGATTGAGTGAGTGAGTGAGTGAGTGAGAACAAATGAGTTAAAGCAAGTGAGTGAGAGAGATCGAATGAATGAAAGTCTGAATGACAGAAAGAAAAAAGGATGAAGAAAGAAGCATGAAGAAAAAAAAATGTATATGGAGTTGCTGACATGAGTGCAATCTACAAAGCCGTTGAGGCTGATCCTCATG
Organism: Hyla sarda; assembly: GCF_029499605.1. Taxonomy (NCBI): domain Eukaryota; kingdom Metazoa; phylum Chordata; class Amphibia; order Anura; family Hylidae; genus Hyla; species Hyla sarda. Next base: position 117,415,232 of record NC_079196.1, on the reverse strand, counting down.
GGAGGATTATTGCACCAGGACCCTTAGCACTTTTAAAATGCCATTCAATGCCACGGGCTAGATGTAAACTGCAGATGACCATGTTGTGGTAGTTACCATGGATACCCAAGTGATGTGTGAGCTAACACATAGGCCCAACAGATTCCAAGAAGGCCAGAATCACCAGCGGCACCACCATCGATTGTCAGGTCACCCGGATTCAGCAAATACCAGAGTCCAAAATGATGCAGGTTTATACTGTTAATTTTCAGTTTATCGTTACAGTTGGTGTTATTCCATGTCGGAAGGGACGCAGCTACAGCCAGTGGGGTAACTAGAGACAGGCAGGCAGCTATGTGCAACAAAGGTAGGCGTGTTGTTTTCATATGCAGATCTGAAATATTGTCTTATATGCAAGAGGAGGAGTGATGGGGGTTCAGGCAAAAGCCAGGCTATGGATTGCATTGCTAAATGCTCCATCAGAGTGCAATGGTCGCCTGTCCTTTTTTTAAGTGATGATGTGGGTTTAGCCTGTGCTGTATGTATGTATGGGTGGCTGACTGCCACCCACCCAGAAAGTGTATGGGAGGCTGGTTGGCTGCCAGCCTTCCTTCCATTCCTATGAGTAATGTGAGTGCTCATGAAGGGGACATGGTTGGGTCCACCCCTTTCCCGGTTATCCCCTCTAGGCCTTTTGGCTTAGATCAAGTGTAAAAAAAGAAAGGATCTTGCGACAGATCGCATCCTGAGGCACGTTTTTTTTTGTGTGAATACTTGCACTTGGGTGACTTGTGAGCACATACTGATACATACGTTCCCTATCTGGGGACCATAAATTAAATGGATTTTTGAGAAAGGGAGCTGATTTGGAAGCTTGCTTCTGTCGCCCTATGCATTGACCCGATGTGGCAGTATCTTCGGGTAGTGAACAGTGCACCACCCCATTCCAGTGTTAAACAAGAAAGATTCTCATTTAATCCTCCGTGGGTGAGAATTTGAGTTTGAGAATTGGAGACCAAAATGATGAGTTGCACTGACTGGTTTATGAACGTCTATTCATTTAGCGTTTTAATGACCATGTTTGCACACTGATTGGTGTAAAAAAATAAAATAAAACTAAATAATAATAATCTAGCACACCTGTGCAGGTTTGACATGACATGACAGGTAGCTGTCTTGTGGGTGGTGCTGAATCCTGTTAAATGACATGAGGGTCTCATGCCTATACACAAGGGTGTGTCATTGCTGTTGCTTGACCATGCATTGGTTTCTGTGGTCAGTGAATGATAAAAACAAAATTTACCATCCATTGATTGATGGGAAATCCGCCATGAGGCATTTGTTTTTAGAAACTGCTGCTCACAACCAATGTTGCAATGGAGTGTCTCCATCTGCTGGTGGTATTGGAAAGGCATTAGTGCTATGACAGGGTCTGAAGAAGAAGAAGAAGAAGAAGAAGAAGAAGAAGAAGAAGAAGACGGAAAAAAATATATATAAAAAGAAAAAGAGAGAGAGAGAGAGAGACTGACTTAGTGAGCGAGTGAGTGAGAGAGTGAGAGTGAGTGAGAGTGAATGAGTGAGTGAGTGATTGAGTGAGTGAGTGAGTGAGTGAGTGAGAACAAATGAGTTAAAGCAAGTGAGTGAGAGAGATCGAATGAATGAAAGTCTGAATGACAGAAAGAAAAAAGGATGAAGAAAGAAGCATGAAGAAAAAAAAATGTATATGGAGTTGCTGACATGAGTGCAATCTACAAAGCCGTTGAGGCTGATCCTCATGGGAGGATTATTGCACCAGGACCCTTAGCACTTTTAAAATGCCATTCAATGCCACGGGCTAGATGTAAACTGCATATGACCATGTTGTGGTAGTTACCATGGATACCCAAGTGATGTGTGAGCTAACACATAGGCCCAACAGATTCCAAGAAGGCCAGAATCACCAGCGGCACCACCATCGATTGTCAGGTCACCCGGATTCAGCAAATACCAGAGTCCAAAATGATGCAGGTTTATACTGTTAATTTTCAGTTTATCGTTACAGTTGGTGTTATTCCATGTCGGAAGGGACGCAGCTACAGCCAGTGGGGTAACTAGAGACAGGCAGGCAGCTATGTGCAACAAAGGTAGGCGTGTTGTTTTCATATGCAGATCTGAAATATTGTCTTATATGCAAGAGAAGGAGTGATGGGGGTTCAGGCAAAAGCCAGGCTATGGATTGCATTGCTAAATGCTCCATCAGAGTGCAATGGTCGCCTGTCCTTTTTTTAAGTGATGATGTGGGTTTAGCCTGTGCTGTATGTATGTATGGGTGGCTGACTGCCACCCACCCAGAAAGTGTATGGGAGGCTGGTTGGCTGCCAGCCTTCCTTCCATTCCTATGAGTAATGTGAGTGCTCATGAAGGGGACATGGTTGGGTCCACCCCTTTCCCGGTTATCCCCTCTAGGCCTTTTGGCTTAGATCAAGTGTAAAAAAAGAAAGGATCTTGCGACAGATCGCATGCTGAGGCACGTTTTTTTTTGTGTGAATACTTGCACTTGGGTGACTTGTGAGCACATACTGATACATACGTTCCCTATCTGGGGACCATAAATTAAATGGATTTTTGAGAAAGGGAGCTGATTTGGAAGCTTGCTTCTGTCGCCCTATGCATTGACCCGATGTGGCAGTATCTTCGGGTAGTGAACAGTGCACCACCCCATTCCAGTGTTAAACAAGAAAGATTCTCATTTAATCCTCCGTGGGTGAGAATTTGAGTTTGAGAATTGGAGACCAAAATGATGAGTTGCACTGACTGGTTTATGAACGTCTATTCATTTAGCATTTTAATGACCATGTTTGCACACTGATTGGTGTAAAAAAATAAAATAAAACTAAATAATAATAATCTAGCACACCTGTGCAGGTTTGATATGACATGACAGGTAGCTGTCTTGTGGGTGGTGCTGAATCCTGTTAAATGACATGAGGGTCTCATGCCTATACACAAGGGTGTGTCATTGCTGTTGCTTGACCATGCATTGGTTTCTGTGGTCAGTGAATGATAAAAACAAAATTTACCATCCATTGATGGATGGGAAATCCGCCATGAGGCATTTGTTTTTAGAAACTGCTGCTCACAACCAATGTTGCAATGGAGTGTCTCCATCTGCTGGTGGTATTGGAAAGGCATTAGTGCTATGACAGGGTCTGAAGAAGAAGAAGAAGAAGAAGAAGAAGAAGAAGAAGAAGAAGAAAACGGAAAAAAATATATATAAAAAGAAAAAGAGAGAGAGAGAGAGAGACTGACTTAGTGAGCGAGTGAGTGAGAGAGTGAGAGTGAGTGAGAGTGAATGAGTGAGTGAGTGATTGAGTGAGTGAGTGAGTGAGTGAGAACAAATGAGTTAAAGCAAGTGAGTGAGAGAGATCGAATGAATGAAAGTCTGAATGACAGAAAGAAAAAAGGATGAAGAAAGAAGCATGAAGAAAAAAAAATGTATATGGAGTTGCAGACATGAGTGCAATCTACAAAGCCGTTGAGGCTGATCCTCATGGGAGGATTATTGCACCAGGACCCTTAGCACTTTTAAAATGCCATTCAATGCCACGGGCTAGATGTAAACTGCAGATGACCATGTTGTGGTAGTTACCATGGATACCCAAGTGATGTGTGAGCTAACACATAGGCCCAACAGATTCCAAGAAGGCCAGAATCACCAGCGGCACCACCATCGATTGTCAGGTCACCCGGATTCAGCAAATACCAGAGTCCAAAATGATGCAGGTTTATACTGTTAATTTTCAGTTTATCGTTACAGTTGGTGTTATTCCATGTCGGAAGGGACGCAGCTACAGCCAGTGGGGTAACTAGAGACAGGCAGGCAGCTATGTGCAACAAAGGTAGGCGTGTTGTTTTCATATGCAGATCTGAAATATTGTCTTATATGCAAGAGGAGGAGTGATGGGGGTTCAGGCAAAAGCCAGGCTATGGATTGCATTGCTAAATGCTCCATCAGAGTGCAATGGTCGCCTGTCCTTTTTTTAAGTGATGATGTGGGTTTAGCCTGTGCTGTATGTATGTATGGGTGGCTGACTGCCACCCACCCAGAAAGTGTATGGGAGGCTGGTTGGCTGCCAGCCTTCCTTCCATTCCTATGAGTAATGTGAGTGCTCATGAAGGGGACATGGTTGGGTCCACCCCTTTCCCGGTTATCCCCTCTAGGCCTTTTGGCTTAGATCAAGTGTAAAAAAAGAAAGGATCTTGCGACAGATCACATCCTGAGGCACGTTTTTTTTTGTGTGAATACTTGCACTTGGGTGACTTGTGAGCACATACTGATACATACGTTCCCTATCTGGGGACCATAAATTAAATGGATTTTTGAGAAACGGAGCTGATTTGGAAGCTTGCTTCTGTCGCCCTATGCATTGACCCGATGTGGCAGTATCTTCGGGTAGTGAACAGTGCACCACCCCATTCCAGTGTTAAACAAGAAAGATTCTCATTTAATCCTCCGTGGGTGAGAATTTGAGTTTGAGAATTGGAGACCAAAATGATGAGTTGCACTGACTGGTTTAGGAACGTCTATTCATTTAGCGTTTTAATGACCATGTTTGCACACTGATTGGTGTAAAAAAATAAAATAAAACTAAATAATAATAATCTAGCACACCTGTGCAGGTTTGACATGACATGACAGGTAGCTGTCTTGTGGGTGGTGCTGAATCCTGTTAAATGACATGAGGGTCTCATGCCTATACACAAGGGTGTGTCATTGCTGTTGCTTGACCATGCATTGGTTTCTGTGGTCAGTGAATGATAAAAACAAAATTTACCATCCATTGATGGATGGGAAATCCGCCATGAGGCATTTGTTTTTAGAAACTGCTGCTCACAACCAATGTTGCAATGGAGTGTCTCCATCTGCTGGTGGTATTGGAAAGGCATTAGTGCTATGACAGGGTCTGAAGAAGAAGAAGAAGAAGAAGAAGAAGAAGAAGAAGACGGAAAAAAATATATATAAAAAGAAAAAGAGAGAGAGAGAGAGACTGACTTAGTGAGCGAGTGAGTGAGAGAGTGAGAGTGAGTGAGAGTGAATGAGTGAGTGAGTGATTGAGTGAGTGAGTGAGTGAGTGAGAACAAATGAGTTAAAGCAAGTGAGTGAGAGAGATCGAATGAATGAAAGTCTGAATGACGGAAAGAAAAAAGGATGAAGAAAGAAGCATGAAGAAAAAAAAATGTATATGGAGTTGCTGACATGAGTGCAATCTACAAAGCCGTTGAGGCTGATCCTCATGGGAGGATTATTGCACCAGGACCCTTAGCACTTTTAAAATGCCATTCAATGCCACGGGCTAGATGTAAACTGCAGATGACCATGTTGTGGTAGTTACCATGGATACCCAAGTGATGTGTGAGCTAACACATAGGCCCAACAGATTCCAAGAAGGCCAGAATCACCAGCGGCACCACCATCGATTGTCAGGTCACCCGGATTCAGCAAATACCAGAGTCCAAAATGATGCAGGTTTATACTGTTAATTTTCAGTTTATCGTTACAGTTGGTGTTATTCCATGTCGGAAGGGACGCAGCTACAGCCAGTGGGGTAACTAGAGACAGGCAGGCAGCTATGTGCAACAAAGGTAGGCGTGTTGTTTTCATATGCAGATCTGAAATATTGTCTTATATGCAAGAGGAGGAGTGATGGGGGTTCAGGCAAAAGCCAGGCTATGGATTGCATTGCTAAATGCTCCATCAGAGTGCAATGGTCGCCTGTCCTTTTTTTAAGTGATGATGTGGGTTTAGCCTGTGCTGTATGTATGTATGGGTGGCTGACTGCCACCCACCCAGAAAGTGTATGGGAGGCTGGTTGGCTGCCAGCCTTCCTTCCATTCCTATGAGTAATGTGAGTGCTCATGAAGGGGACATGGTTGGGTCCACCCCTTTCCCGGTTATCCCCTCTAGGCCTTTTGGCTTAGATCAAGTGTAAAAAAAGAAAGGATCTTGCGACAGATCGCATCCTGAGGCACGTTTTTTTTGTGTGAATACTTGCACTTGGGTGACTTGTGAGCACATACTGATACATACGTTCCCTATCTGGGGACCATAAATTAAATGGATTTTTGAGAAAGGGAGCTGATTTGGAAGCTTGCTTCTGTCGCCCTATGCATTGACCCGATGTGGCAGTATCTTCGGGTAGTGAACAGTGCACCACCCCATTCCAGTGTTAAACAAGAAAGATTCTCATTTAATCCTCCGTGGGTGAGAATTTGAGTTTGAGAATTGGAGACCAAAATGATGAGTTGCACTGACTGGTTTATGAACGTCTATTCATTTAGCGTTTTAATGACCATGTTTGCACACTGATTGGTGTAAAAAAATAAAATAAAACTAAATAATAATAATCTAGCACACCTGTGCAGGTTTGACATGACATGACAGGTAGCTGTCTTGTGGGTGGTGCTGAATCCTGTTAAATGACATGAGGGTCTCATGCCTATACACAAGGGTGTGTCATTGCTGTTGCTTGACCATGCATTGGTTTCTGTGGTCAGTGAATGATAAAAACAAAATTTACCATCCATTGATGGATGGGAAATCCGCCATGAGGCATTTGTTTTTAGAAACTGCTGCTCACAACCAATGTTGCAATGGAGTGTCTCCATCTGCTGGTGGTATTGGAAAGGCATTAGTGCTATGACAGGGTCTGAAGAAGAAGAAGAAGAAGAAGAAGAAGAAGAAGAAGAAGAAGACGGAAAAAAATATATATAAAAAGAAAAAGAGAGAGAGAGAGAGAGACTGACTTAGTGAGCGAGTGAGTGAGAGAGTGAGAGTGAGTGAGAGTGAATGAGTGAGTGAGTGATTGAGTGAGTGAGTGAGTGAGTGAGAACAAATGAGTTAAAGCAAGTGAGTGAGAGAGATCGAATGAATGAAAGTCTGAATGACAGAAAGAAAAAAGGATGAAGAAAGAAGCATGAAGAAAAAAAAATGTATATGGAGTTGCTGACATGAGTGCAATCTACAAAGCCGTTGAGGCTGATCCTCATGGGAGGATTATTGCACCAGGACCCTTAGCACTTTTAAAATGCCATTCAATGCCACGGGCTAGATGTAAACTGCAGATGACCATGTTGTGGTAGTTACCATGGATACCCAAGTGATGTGTGAGCTAACACATAGGCCCAACAGATTCCAAGAAGGCCAGAATCACCAGCGGCACCACCATCGATTGTCAGGTCACCCGGATTCAGCAAATACCAGAGTCCAAAATGATGCAGGTTTATACTGTTAATTTTCAGTTTATCGTTACAGTTGGTGTTATTCCATGTCGGAAGGGACGCAGCTACAGACAGTGGGGTAACTAGAGACAGGCAGGCAGCTATGTGCAACAAAGGTAGGCGTGTTGTTTTCATATGCAGATCTGAAATATTGTCTTATATGCAAGAGGAGGAGTGATGGGGGTTCAGGCAAAAGCCAGGCTATGGATTGCATTGCTAAATGCTCCATCAGAGTGCAATGGTCGCCTGTCCTTTTTTTAAGTGATGATGTGGGTTTAGCCTGTGCTGTATGTATGTATGGGTGGCTGACTGCCACCCACCCAGAAAGTGTATGGGAGGCTGGTTGGCTGCCAGCCTTCCTTCCATTCCTATGAGTAATGTGAGTGCTCATGAAGGGGACATGGTTGGGTCCACCCCTTTCCCGGTTATCCCCTCTAGGCCTTTTGGCTTAGATCAAGTGTAAAAAAAGAAAGGATCTTGCGACAGATCGCATCCTGAGGCACGTTTTTTTTTTGTGTGAATACTTGCACTTGGGTGACTTGTGAGCACATACTGATACATACGTTCCCTATCTGGGGACCATAAATTAAATGGATTTTTGAGAAAGGGAGCTGATTTGGAAGCTTGCTTCTGTCGCCCTATGCATTGACCCGATGTGGCAGTATCTTCGGGTAGTGAACAGTGCACCACCCCATTCCAGTGTTAAACAAGAAAGATTCTCATTTAATCCTCCGTGGGTGAGAATTTGAGTTTGAGAATTGGAGACCAAAATGATGAGTTGCACTGACTGGTTTATGAACGTCTATTCATTTAGCGTTTTAATGACCATGTTTGCACACTGATTGGTGTAAAAAAATAAAATAAAACTAAATAATAATAATCTAGCACACCTGTGCAGGTTTGACATGACATGACAGGTAGCTGTCTTGTGGGTGGTGCTGAATCCTGTTAAATGACATGAGGGTCTCATGCCTATACACAAGGGTGTGTCATTGCTGTTGCTTGACCATGCATTGGTTTCTGTGGTCAGTGAATGATAAAAACAAAATTTACCATCCATTGATGGATGGGAAATCCGCCATGAGGCATTTGTTTTTAGAAACTGCTGCTCACAACCAATGTTGCAATGGAGTGTCTCCATCTGCTGGTGGTATTGGAAAGGCATTAGTGCTATGACAGGGTCTGAAGAAGAAGAAGAAGAAGAAGAAGAAGAAGAAGAAGAAGAAGAAGACGGAAAAAAATATATATAAAAAGAAAAAGAGAGAGAGAGAGAGAGACTGACTTAGTGAGCGAGTGAGTGAGAGAGTGAGAGTGAGTGAGAGTGAATGAGTGAGTGAGTGATTGAGTGAGTGAGTGAGTGAGTGAGTGAGTGAGAACAAATGAGTTAAAGCAAGTGAGTGAGAGAGATCGAATGAATGAAAGTCTGAATGACAGAAAGAAAAAAGGGTGAAGAAAGAAGCATGAAGAAAAAAAAATGTATATGGAGTTGCTGACATGAGTGCAATCTACAAAGCCGTTGAGGCTGATCCTCATGGGAGGATTATTGCACCAGGACCCTTAGCACTTTTAAAATGCCATTCAATGCCACGGGCTAGATGTAAACTGCAGATGACCATGTTGTGGTAGTTACCATGGATACCCAAGTGATGTGTGAGCTAACACATAGGCCCAACAGATTCCAAGAAGGCCAGAATCACCAGCGGCACCACCATCGATTGTCAGGTCACCCGGATTCAGCAAATACCAGAGTCCAAAATGATGCAGGTTTATACTGTTAATTTTCAGTTTATCGTTACAGTTGGTGTTATTCCATGTCGGAAGGGACGCAGCTACAGCCAGTGGGGTAACTAGAGACAGGCAGGCAGCTATGTGCAACAAAGGTAGGCGTGTTGTTTTCATATGCAGATCTGAAATATTGTCTTATATGCAAGAGGAGGAGTGATGGGGGTTCAGGCAAAAGCCAGGCTATGGATTGCATTGCTAAATGCTCCATCAGAGTGCAATGGTCGCCTGTCCTTTTTTTAAGTGATGATGTGGGTTTAGCCTGTGCTGTATGTATGTATGGGTGGCTGACTGCCACCCACCCAGAAAGTGTATGGGAGGCTGGTTGGCTGCCAGCCTTCCTTCCATTCCTATGAGTAATGTGAGTGCTCATGAAGGGGACATGGTTGGGTCCACCCCTTTCCCGGTTATCCCCTCTAGGCCTTTTGGCTTAGATCAAGTGTAAAAAAAGAAAGGATCTTGCGACAGATCGCATGCTGAGGCACGTTTTTTTTTGTGTGAATACTTGCACTTGGGTGACTTGTGAGCACATACTGATACATACGTTCCCTATCTGGGGACCATAAATTAAATGGATTTTTGAGAAAGGGAGCTGATTTGGAAGCTTGCTTCTGTCGCCCTATGCATTGACCCGATGTGGCAGTATCTTCGGGTAGTGAACAGTGCACCACCCCATTCCAGTGTTAAACAAGAAAGATTCTCATTTAATCCTCCGTGGGTGAGAATTTGAGTTTGAGAATTGGAGACCAAAATGATGAGTTGCACTGACTGGTTTATGAACGTCTATTCATTTAGCATTTTAATGACCATGTTTGCACACTGATTGGTGTAAAAAAATAAAATAAAACTAAATAATAATAATCTAGCACACCTGTGCAGGTTTGACATGACATGACAGGTAGCTGTCTTGTGGGTGGTGCTGAATCCTGTTAAATGACATGAGGGTCTCATGCCTATACACAAGGGTGTGTCATTGCTGTTGCTTGACCATGCATTGGTTTCTGTGGTCAGTGAATGATAAAAACAAAATTTACTATCCATTGATGGATGGGAAATCCGCCATGAGGCATTTGTTTTTAGAAACTGCTGCTCACAACCAATGTTGCAATGGAGTGTCTCCATCTGCTGGTGGTATTGGAAAGGCATTAGTGCTATGACAGGGTCTGAAGAAGAAGAAGAAGAAGAAGAAGAAGAAGACGGAAAAAAATATATATAAAAAGAAAAAGAGAGAGAGAGAGAGAGACTGACTTAGTGAGCGAGTGAGTGAGAGAGTGAGAGTGAGTGAGAGTGAATGAGTGAGTGAGTGATTGAGTGAGTGAGTGAGTGAGTGAGAACAAATGAGTTAAAGCAAGTGAGTGAGAGAGATCGAATGAATGAAAGTCTGAATGACAGAAAGAAAAAAGGATGAAGAAAGAAGCATGAAGAAAAAAAAATGTATATGGAGTTGCAGACATGAGTGCAATCTACAAAGCCGTTGAGGCTGATCCTCATGGGAGGATTATTGCACCAGGACCCTTAGCACTTTTAAAATGCCATTCAATGCCACGGGCTAGATGTAAACTGCAGATGACCATGTTGTGGTAGTTACCATGGATACCCAAGTGATGTGTGAGCTAACACATAGGCCCAACAGATTCCAAGAAGGCCAGAATCACCAGCGGCACCACCATCGATTGTCAGGTCACCCGGATTCAGCAAATACCAGAGTCCAAAATGATGCAGGTTTATACTGTTAATTTTCAGTTTATCGTTACAGTTGGTGTTATTCCATGTCGGAAGGGACGCAGCTACAGCCAGTGGGGTAACTAGAGACAGGCAGGCAGCTATGTGCAACAAAGGTAGGCGTGTTGTTTTCATATGCAGATCTGAAATATTGTCTTATATGCAAGAGGAGGAGTGATGGGGGTTCAGGCAAAAGCCAGGCTATGGATTGCATTGCTAAATGCTCCATCAGAGTGCAATGGTCGCCTGTCCTTTTTTTAAGTGATGATGTGGGTTTAGCCTGTGCTGTATGTATGTATGGGTGGCTGACTGCCACCCACCCAGAAAGTGTATGGGAGGCTGGTTGGCTGCCAGCCTTCCTTCCATTCCTATGAGTAATGTGAGTGCTCATGAAGGGGACATGGTTGGGTCCACCCCTTTCCCGGTTATCCCCTCTAGGCCTTTTGGCTTAGATCAAGTGTAAAAAAAGAAAGGATCTTGCGACAGATCGCATCCTGAGGCACGTTTTTTTTTGTGTGAATACTTGCACTTGGGTGACTTGTGAGCACATACTGATACATACGTTCCCTATCTGGGGACCATAAATTAAATGGATTTTTGAGAAACGGAGCTGATTTGGAAGCTTGCTTCTGTCGCCCTATGCATTGACCCGATGTGGCAGTATCTTCGGGTAGTGAACAGTGCACCACCCCATTCCAGTGTTAAACAAGAAAGATTCTCATTTAATCCTCCGTGGGTGAGAATTTGAGTTTGAGAATTGGAGACCAAAATGATGAGTTGCACTGACTGGTTTATGAACGTCTATTCATTTAGCGTTTTAATGACCATGTTTGCACACTGATTGGTGTAAAAAAATAAAATAAAACTAAATAATAATAATCTAGCACACCTGTGCAGGTTTGACATGACATGACAGGTAGCTGTCTTGTGGGTGGTGCTGAATCCTGTTAAATGACATGAGGGTCTCATGCCTATACACAAGGGTGTGTCATTGCTGTTGCTTGACCATGCATTGGTTTCTGTGGTCAGTGAATGATAAAAACAAAATTTACCATCCATTGATGGATGGGAAATCCGCCATGAGGCATTTGTTTTTAGAAACTGCTGCTCACAACCAATGTTGCAATGGAGTGTCTCCATCTGCTGGTGGTATTGGAAAGGCATTAGTGCTATGACAGGGTCTGAAGAAGAAGAAGAAGAAGAAGAAGAAGAAGACGGAAAAAAATATATATAAAAAGAAAAAGAGAGAGAGAGAGAGACTGACTTAGTGAGCGAGTGAGTGAGAGAGTGAGAGTGAGTGAGAGTGAATGAGTGAGTGAGTGATTGAGTGAGTGAGTGAGTGAGTGAGAACAAATGAGTTAAAGCAAGTGAGTGAGAGAGATCGAATGAATGAAAGTCTGAATGACAGAAAGAAAAAAGGATGAAGAAAGAAGCATGAAGAAAAAAAAATGTATATGGAGTTGCTGACATGAGTGCAATCTACAAAGCCGTTGAGGCTGATCCTCATGGGAGGATTATTGCACCAGGACCCTTAGCACTTTTAAAATGCCATTCAATGCCACGGGCTAGATGTAAACTGCAGATGACCATGTTGTGGTAGTTACCATGGATACCCAAGTGATGTGTGAGCTAACACATAGGCCCAACAGATTCCAAGAAGGCCAGAATCACCAGCGGCACCACCATCGATTGTCAGGTCACCCGGATTCAGCAAATACCAGAGTCCAAAATGATGCAGGTTTATACTGTTAATTTTCAGTTTATCGTTACAGTTGGTGTTATTCCATGTCGGAAGGGACGCAGCTACAGCCAGTGGGGTAACTAGAGACAGGCAGGCAGCTATGTGCAACAAAGGTAGGCGTGTTGTTTTCATATGCAGATCTGAAATATTGTCTTATATGCAAGAGGAGGAGTGATGGGGGTTCAGGCAAAAGCCAGGCTATGGATTGCATTGCTAAATGCTCCATCAGAGTGCAATGGTCGCCTGTCCTTTTTTTAAGTGATGATGTGGGTTTAGCCTGTGCTGTATGTATGTATGGGTGGCTGACTGCCACCCACCCAGAAAGTGTATGGGAGGCTGGTTGGCTGCCAGCCTTCCTTCCATTCCTATGAGTAATGTGAGTGCTCATGAAGGGGACATGGTTGGGTCCACCCCTTTCCCGGTTATCCCCTCTAGGCCTTTTGGCTTAGATCAAGTGTAAAAAAAGAAAGGATCTTGCGACAGATCGCATCCTGAGGCACGTTTTTTTTGTGTGAATACTTGCACTTGGGTGACTTGTGAGCACATACTGATACATACGTTCCCTATCTGGGGACCATAAATTAAATGGATTTTTGAGAAAGGGAGCTGATTTGGAAGCTTGCTTCTGTCGCCCTATGCATTGACCCGATGTGGCAGTATCTTCGGGTAGTGAACAGTGCACCACCCCATTCCAGTGTTAAACAAGAAAGATTCTCATTTAATCCTCCGTGGGTGAGAATTTGAGTTTGAGAATTGGAGACCAAAATGATGAGTTGCACTGACTGGTTTATGAACGTCTATTCATTTAGCGTTTTAATGACCATGTTTGCACACTGATTGGTGTAAAAAAATAAAATAAAACTAAATAATAATAATCTAGCACACCTGTGCAGGTTTGACATGACATGACAGGTAGCTGTCTTGTGGGTGGTGCTGAATCCTGTTAAATGACATGAGGGTCTCATGCCTATACACAAGGGTGTGTCATTGCTGTTGCTTGACCATGCATTGGTTTCTGTGGTCAGTGAATGATAAAAACAAAATTTACCATCCATTGATGGATGGGAAATCCGCCATGAGGCATTTGTTTTTAGAAACTGCTGCTCACAACCAATGTTGCAATGGAGTGTCTCCATCTGCTGGTGGTATTGGAAAGGCATTAGTGCTATGACAGGGTCTGAAGAAGAAGAAGAAGAAGAAGAAGAAGAAGACGGAAAAAAATATATATAAAAAGAAAAAGAGAGAGAGAGAGAGAGACTGACTTAGTGAGCGAGTGAGTGAGAGAGTGAGAGTGAGTGAGAGTGAATGAGTGAGTGAGTGATTGAGTGAGTGAGTGAGTGAGTGAGAACAAATGAGTTAAAGCAAGTGAGTGAGAGAGATCGAATGAATGAAAGTCTGAATGACAGAAAGAAAAAAGGGTGAAGAAAGAAGCATGAAGAAAAAAAAATGTATATGGAGTTGCTGACATGAGTGCAATCTACAAAGCCGTTGAGGCTGATCCTCATGGGAGGATTATTGCACCAGGACCCTTAGCACTTTTAAAATGCCATTCAATGCCACGGGCTAGATGTAAACTGCAGATGACCATGTTGTGGTAGTTACCATGGATACCCAAGTGATGTGTGAGCTAACACATAGGCCCAACAGATTCCAAGAAGGCCAGAATCACCAGCGGCACCACCATCGATTGTCAGGTCACCCGGATTCAGCAAATACCAGAGTCCAAAATGATGCAGGTTTATACTGTTAATTTTCAGTTTATCGTTACAGTTGGTGTTATTCCATGTCGGAAGGGACGCAGCTACAGCCAGTGGGGTAACTAGAGACAGGCAGGCAGCTATGTGCAACAAAGGTAGGCGTGTTGTTTTCATATGCAGATCTGAAATATTGTCTTATATGCAAGAGGAGGAGTGATGGGGGTTCAGGCAAAAGCCAGGCTATGGATTGCATTGCTAAATGCTCCATCAGAGTGCAATGGTCGCCTGTCCTTTTTTTAAGTGATGATGTGGGTTTAGCCTGTGCTGTATGTATGTATGGGTGGCTGACTGCCACCCACCCAGAAAGTGTATGGGAGGCTGGTTGGCTGCCAGCCTTCCTTCCATTCCTATGAGTAATGTGAGTGCTCATGAAGGGGACATGGTTGGGTCCACCCCTTTCCCGGTTATCCCCTCTAGGCCTTTTGGCTTAGATCAAGTGTAAAAAAAGAAAGGATCTTGCGACAGATCGCATCCTGAGGCACGTTTTTTTTTTTGTGTGAATACTTGCACTTGGGTGACTTGTGAGCACATACTGATACATACGTTCCCTATCTGGGGACCATAAATTAAATGGATTTTTGAGAAAGGGAGCTGATTTGGAAGCTTGCTTCTGTCGCCCTATGCATTGACCCGATGTGGCAGTATCTTCGGGTAGTGAACAGTGCACCACCCCATTCCAGTGTTAAACAAGAAAGATTCTCATTTAATCCTCCGTGGGTGAGAATTTGAGTTTGAGAATTGGAGACCAAAATGATGAGTTGCACTGACTGGTTTATGAACGTCTATTCATTTAGCGTTTTAATGACCATGTTTGCACACTGATTGGTGTAAAAAAATAAAATAAAACTAAATAATAATAATCTAGCACACCTGTGCAGGTTTGACATGACATGACAGGTAGCTGTCTTGTGGGTGGTGCTGAATCCTGTTAAATGACATGAGGGTCTCATGCCTATACACAAGGGTGTGTCATTGCTGTTGCTTGACCATGCATTGGTTTCTGTGGTCAGTGAATGATAAAAACAAAATTTACCATCCATTGATGGATGGGAAATCCGCCATGAGGCATTTGTTTTTAGAAACTGCTGCTCACAACCAATGTTGCAATGGAGTGTCTCCATCTGCTGGTGGTATTGGAAAGGCATTAGTGCTATGACAGGGTCTGAAGAAGAAGAAGAAGAAGAAGAAGACGGAAAAAAATATATATAAAAAGAAAAAGAGAGAGAGAGAGAGAGACTGACTTAGTGAGCGAGTGAGTGAGTGAGAGTGAGTGAGAGTGAATGAGTGAGTGAGTGATTGAGTGAGTGAGTGAGTGAGTGAGAACAAATGAGTTAAAGCAAGTGAGTGAGAGAGATCGAATGAATGAAAGTCTGAATGACAGAAAGAAAAAAGGATGAAGAAAGAAGCATGAAGAAAAAAAAATGTATATGGAGTTGCTGACATGAGTGCAATCTACAAAGCCGTTGAGGCTGATCCTCATGGGAGGATTATTGCACCAGGACCCTTAGCACTTTTAAAATGCCATTCAATGCCACGGGCTAGATGTAAACTGCAGATGACCATGTTGTGGTAGTTACCATGGATACCCAAGTGATGTGTGAGCTAACACATAGGCCCAACAGATTCCAAGAAGGCCAGAATCACCAGCGGCACCACCATCGATTGTCAGGTCACCCGGATTCAGCAAATACCAGAGTCCAAAATGATGCAGGTTTATACTGTTAATTTTCAGTTTATCGTTACAGTTGGTGTTATTCCATGTCGGAAGGGACGCAGCTACAGCCAGTGGGGTAACTAGAGACAGGCAGGCAGCTATGTGCAACAAAGGTAGGCGTGTTGTTTTCATATGCAGATCTGAAATATTGTCTTATATGCAAGAGGAGGAGTGATGGGGGTTCAGGCAAAAGCCAGGCTATGGATTGCATTGCTAAATGCTCCATCAGAGTGCAATGGTCGCCTGTCCTTTTTTTAAGTGATGATGTGGGTTTAGCCTGTGCTGTATGTATGTATGGGTGGCTGACTGCCACCCACCCAGAAAGTGTATGGGAGGCTGGTTGGCTGCCAGCCTTCCTTCCATTCCTATGAGTAATGTGAGTGCTCATGAAGGGGACATGGTTGGGTCCACCCCTTTCCCGGTTATCCCCTCTAGGCCTTTTGGCTTAGATCAAGTGTAAAAAAAGAAAGGATCTTGCGACAGATCGCATCCTGAGGCACGTTTTTTTTTGTGTGAATACTTGCACTTGGGTGACTTGTGAGCACATACTGATACATACGTTCCCTATCTGGGGACCATAAATTAAATGGATTTTTGAGAAAGGGAGCTGATTTGGAAGCTTGCTTCTGTCGCCCTATGCATTGACCCGATGTGGCAGTATCTTCGGGTAGTGAACAGTGCACCACCCCATTCCAGTGTTAAACAAGAAAGATTCTCATTTAATCCTCCGTGGGTGAGAATTTGAGTTTGAGAATTGGAGACCAAAATGATGAGTTGCAGTGACTGGTTTATGAACGTCTATTCATTTAGCGTTTTAATGACCATGTTTGCACACTGATTGGTGTAAAAAAATAAAATAAAACTAAATAATAATAATCTAGCACACCTGTGCAGGTTTGACATGACATGACAGGTAGCTGTCTTGTGGGTGGTGCTGAATCCTGTTAAATGACATGAGGGTCTCATGCCTATACACAAGGGTGTGTCATTGCTGTTGCTTGACCATGCATTGGTTTCTGTGGTCAGTGAATGATAAAAACAAAATTTACCATCCATTGATGGATGGGAAATCCGCCATGAGGCATTTGTTTTTAGAAACTGCTGCTCACAACCAATGTTGCAATGGAGTGTCTCCATCTGCTGGTGGTATTGGAAAGGCATTAGTGCTATGACAGGGTCTGAAGAAGAAGAAGAAGAAGAAGAAGAAGAAGACGGAAAAAAATATATATAAAAAGAAAAAGAGAGAGAGAGAGAGAGAGACTGACTTAGTGAGCGAGTGAGTGAGAGAGTGAGAGTGAGTGAGAGTGAATGAGTGAGTGAGTGATTGAGTGAGTGAGTGAGTGAGTGAGAACAAATGAGTTAAAGCAAGTGAGTGAGAGAGATCGAATGAATGAAAGTCTGAATGACAGAAAGAAAAAAGGATGAAGAAAGAAGCATGAAGAAAAAAAAATGTATATGGAGTTGCTGACATGAGTGCAATCTACAAAGCCGTTGAGGCTGATCCTCATGGGAGGATTATTGCACCAGGACCCTTAGCACTTTTAAAATGCCATTCAATGCCACGGGCTAGATGTAAACTGCAGATGACCATGTTGTGGTAGTTACCATGGATACCCAAGTGATGTGTGAGCTAACACATAGGCCCAACAGATTCCAAGAAGGCCAGAATCACCAGCGGCACCACCATCGATTGTCAGGTCACCCGGATTCAGCAAATACCAGAGTCCAAAATGATGCAGGTTTATACTGTTAATTTTCAGTTTATCGTTACAGTTGGTGTTATTCCATGTCGGAAGGGACGCAGCTACAGCCAGTGGGGTAACTAGAGACAGGCAGGCAGCTATGTGCAACAAAGGTAGGCGTGTTGTTTTCATATGCAGATCTGAAATATTGTCTTATATGCAAGAGGAGGAGTGATGGGGGTTCAGGCAAAAGCCAGGCTATGGATTGCATTGCTAAATGCTCCATCAGAGTGCAATGGTCGCCTGTCCTTTTTTTAAGTGATGATGTGGGTTTAGCCTGTGCTGTATGTATGTATGGGTGGCTGACTGCCACCCACCCAGAAAGTGTATGGGAGGCTGGTTGGCTGCCAGCCTTCCTTCCATTCCTATGAGTAATGTGAGTGCTCATGAAGGGGACATGGTTGGGTCCACCCCTTTCCCGGTTATCCCCTCTAGGCCTTTTGGCTTAGATCAAGTGTAAAAAAAGAAAGGATCTTGCGACAGATCGCATCCTGAGGCACGTTTTTTTTTGTGTGAATACTTGCACTTGGGTGACTTGTGAGCACATACTGATACATACGTTCCCTATCTGGGGACCATAAATTAAATGGATTTTTGAGAAAGGGAGCTGATTTGGAAGCTTGCTTCTGTCGCCCTATGCATTGACCCGATGTGGCAGTATCTTCGGGTAGTGAACAGTGCACCACCCCATTCCAGTGTTAAACAAGAAAGATTCTCATTTAATCCTCCGTGGGTGAGAATTTGAGTTTGAGAATTGGAGACCAAAATGATGAGTTGCACTGACTGGTTTATGAACGTCTATTCATTTAGCGTTTTAATGACCATGTTTGCACACTGATTGGTGTAAAAAAATAAAATAAAACTAAATAATAATAATCTAGCACACCTGTGCAGGTTTGACATGACATGACAGGTAGCTGTCTTGTGGGTGGTGCTGAATCCTGTTAAATGACATGAGGGTCTCATGCCTATACACAAGGGTGTGTCATTGCTGTTGCTTGACCATGCATTGGTTTCTGTGGTCAGTGAATGATAAAAACAAAATTTACCATCCATTGATGGATGGGAAATCCGCCATGAGGCATTTGTTTTTAGAAACTGCTGCTCACAACCAATGTTGCAATGGAGTGTCTCCATCTGCTGGTGGTATTGGAAAGGCATTAGTGCTATGACAGGGTCTGAAGAAGAAGAAGAAGAAGAAGAAGACGGAAAAAAATATATATAAAAAGAAAAAGAGAGAGAGAGAGAGAGACTGACTTAGTGAGCGAGTGAGTGAGAGAGTGAGAGTGAGTGAGAGTGAATGAGTGAGTGAGTGATTGAGTGAGTGAGTGAGTGAGTGAGAACAAATGAGTTAAAGCAAGTGAGTGAGAGAGATCGAATGAATGAAAGTCTGAATGACAGAAAGAAAAAAGGATGAAGAAAGAAGCATGAAGAAAAAAAAATGTATATGGAGTTGCTGACATGAGTGCAATCTACAAAGCCGTTGAGGCTGATCCTCATGGGAGGATTATTGCACCAGGACCCTTAGCACTTTTAAAATGCCATTCAATGCCACGGGCTAGATGTAAACTGCAGATGACCATGTTGTGGTAGTTACCATGGATACCCAAGTGATGTGTGAGCTAACACATAGGCCCAACAGATTCCAAGAAGGCCAGAATCACCAGCGGCACCACCATCGATTGTCAGGTCACCCGGATTCAGCAAATACCAGAGTCCAAAATGATGCAGGTTTATACTGTTAATTTTCAGTTTATCGTTACAGTTGGTGTTATTCCATGTCGGAAGGGACGCAGCTACAGCCAGTGGGGTAACTAGAGACAGGCAGGCAGCTATGTGCAACAAAGGTAGGCGTGTTGTTTTCATATGCAGATCTGAAATATTGTCTTATATGCAAGAGGAGGAGTGATGGGGGTTCAGGCAAAAGCCAGGCTATGGATTGCATTGCTAAATGCTCCATCAGAGTGCAATGGTCGCCTGTCCTTTTTTTAAGTGATGATGTGGGTTTAGCCTGTGCTGTATGTATGTATGGGTGGCTGACTGCCACCCACCCAGAAAGTGTATGGGAGGCTGGTTGGCTGCCAGCCTTCCTTCCATTCCTATGAGTAATGTGAGTGCTCATGAAGGGGACATGGTTGGGTCCACCCCTTTCCCGGTTATCCCCTCTAGGCCTTTTGGCTTAGATCAAGTGTAAAAAAAGAAAGGATCTTGCGACAGATCGCATCCTGAGGCACGTTTTTTTTTGTGTGAATACTTGCACTTGGGTGACTTGTGAGCACATACTGATACATACGTTCCCTATCTGGGGACCATAAATTAAATGGATTTTTGAGAAAGGGAGCTGATTTGGAAGCTTGCTTCTGTCGCCCTATGCATTGACCCGATGTGGCAGTATCTTCGGGTAGTGAACAGTGCACCACCCCATTCCAGTGTTAAACAAGAAAGATTCTCATTTAATCCTCCGTGGGTGAGAATTTGAGTTTGAGAATTGGAGACCAAAATGATGAGTTGCACTGACTGGTTTATGAACGTCTATTCATTTAGCGTTTTAATGACCATGTTTGCACACTGATTGGTGTAAAAAAATAAAATAAAACTAAATAATAATAATCTAGCACACCTGTGCAGGTTTGACATGACATGACAGGTAGCTGTCTTGTGGGTGGTGCTGAATCCTCTTAAATGACATGAGGGTCTCATGCCTATACACAAGGGTGTGTCATTGCTGTTGCTTGACCATGCATTGGTTTCTGTGGTCAGTGAATGATAAAAACAAAATTTACCATCCATTGATGGATGGGAAATCCGCCATGAGGCATTTGTTTTTAGAAACTGCTGCTCACAACCAATGTTGCAATGGAGTGTCTCCATCTGCTGGTGGTATTGGAAAGGCATTAGTGCTATGACAGGGTCTGAAGAAGAAGAAGAAGAAGAAGAAGACGGAAAAAAATATATATAAAAAGAAAAAGAGAGAGAGAGAGAGAGAGACTGACTTAGTGAGCGAGTGAGTGAGAGAGTGAGAGTGAGTGAGAGTGAATGAGTGAGTGAGTGATTGAGTGAGTGAGTGAGTGAGTGAGAACAAATGAGTTAAAGCAAGTGAGTGAGAGAGATCGAATGAATGAAAGTCTGAATGACAGAAAGAAAAAAGGATGAAGAAAGAAGCATGAAGAAAAAAAAATGTATATGGAGTTGCTGACATGAGTGCAATCTACAAAGCCGTTGAGGCTGATCCTCATGGGAGGATTATTGCACCAGGACCCTTAGCACTTTTAAAATGCCATTCAATGCCACGGGCTAGATGTAAACTGCAGATGACCATGTTGTGGTAGTTACCATGGATACCCAAGTGATGTGTGAGCTAACACATAGGCCCAACAGATTCCAAGAAGGCCAGAATCACCAGCGGCACCACCATCGATTGTCAGGTCACCCGGATTCAGCAAATACCAGAGTCCAAAATGATGCAGGTTTATACTGTTAATTTTCAGTTTATCGTTACAGTTGGTGTTATTCCATGTCGGAAGGGACGCAGCTACAGCCAGTGGGGTAACTAGAGACAGGCAGGCAGCTATGTGCAACAAAGGTAGGCGTGTTGTTTTCATATGCAGATCTGAAATATTGTCTTATATGCAAGAGGAGGAGTGATGGGGGTTCAGGCAAAAGCCAGGCTATGGATTGCATTGCTAAATGCTCCATCAGAGTGCAATGGTCGCCTGTCCTTTTTTTAAGTGATGATGTGGGTTTAGCCTGTGCTGTATGTATGTATGGGTGGCTGACTGCCACCCACCCAGAAAGTGTATGGGAGGCTGGTTGGCTGCCAGCCTTCCTTCCATTCCTATGAGTAATGTGAGTGCTCATGAAGGGGACATGGTTGGGTCCACCCCTTTCCCGGTTATCCCCTCTAGGCCTTTTGGCTTAGATCAAGTGTAAAAAAAGAAAGGATCTTGCGACAGATCGCATCCTGAGGCACGTTTTTTTTTGTGTGAATACTTGCACTTGGGTGACTTGTGAGCACATACTGATACATACGTTCCCTATCTGGGGACCATAAATTAAATGGATTTTTGAGAAAGGGAGCTGATTTGGAAGCTTGCTTCTGTCGCCCTATGCATTGACCCGATGTGGCAGTATCTTCGGGTAGTGAACAGTGCACCACCCCATTCCAGTGTTAAACAAGAAAGATTCTCATTTAATCCTCCGTGGGTGAGAATTTGAGTTTGAGAATTGGAGACCAAAATGATGAGTTGCACTGACTGGTTTATGAACGTCTATTCATTTAGCGTTTTAATGACCATGTTTGCACACTGATTGGTGTAAAAAAATAAAATAAAACTAAATAATAATAATCTAGCACACCTGTGCAGGTTTGACATGACATGACAGGTAGCTGTCTTGTGGGTGGTGCTGAATCCTGTTAAATGACATGAGGGTCTCATGCCTATACACAAGGGTGTGTCATTGCTGTTGCTTGACCATGCATTGGTTTCTGTGGTCAGTGAATGATAAAAACAAAATTTACCATCCATTGATGGATGGGAAATCCGCCATGAGGCATTTGTTTTTAGAAACTGCTGCTCACAACCAATGTTGCAATGGAGTGTCTCCATCTGCTGGTGGTATTGGAAAGGCATTAGTGCTATGACAGGGTCTGAAGAAGAAGAAGAAGAAGAAGAAGAAGAAGAAGAAGACGGAAAAAAATATATATAAAAAGAAAAAGAGAGAGAGAGAGAGACTGACTTAGTGAGCGAGTGAGTGAGAGAGTGAGAGTGAGTGAGAGTGAATGAGTGAGTGAGTGATTGAGTGAGTGAGTGAGTGAGTGAGAACAAATGAGTTAAAGCAAGTGAGTGAGAGAGATCGAATGAATGAAAGTCTGAATGACAGAAAGAAAAAAGGATGAAGAAAGAAGCATGAAGAAAAAAAAATGTATATGGAGTTGCTGACATGAGTGCAATCTACAAAGCCGTTGAGGCTGATCCTCATGGGAGGATTATTGCACCAGGACCCTTAGCACTTTTAAAATGCCATTCAATGCCACGGGCTAGATGTAAACTGCAGATGACCATGTTGTGGTAGTTACCATGGATACCCAAGTGATGTGTGAGCTAACACATAGGCCCAACAGATTCCAAGAAGGCCAGAATCACCAGCGGCACCATCATCGATTGTCAGGTCACCCGGATTCAGCAAATACCAGAGTCCAAAATGATGCAGGTTTATACTGTTAATTTTCAGTTTATCGTTACAGTTGGTGTTATTCCATGTCGGAAGGGACGCAGCTACAGCCAGTGGGGTAACTAGAGACAGGCAGGCAGCTATGTGCAACAAAGGTAGGCGTGTTGTTTTCATATGCAGATCTGAAATATTGTCTTATATGCAAGAGGAGGAGTGATGGGGGTTCAGGCAAAAGCCAGGCTATGGATTGCATTGCTAAATGCTCCATCAGAGTGCAATGGTCGCCTGTCCTTTTTTTAAGTGATGATGTGGGTTTAGCCTGTGCTGTATGTATGTATGTATGGGTGGCTGACTGCCACCCACCCAGAAAGTGTATGGGAGGCTGGTTGGCTGCCAGCCTTCCTTCCATTCCTATGAGTAATGTGAGTGCTCATGAAGGGGACATGGTTGGGTCCACCCCTTTCCCGGTTATCCCCTCTAGGCCTTTTGGCTTAGATCAAGTGTAAAAAAAGAAAGGATCTTGCGACAGATCGCATCCTGAGGCACGTTTTTTTTTGTGTGAATACTTGCACTTGGGTGACTTGTGAGCACATACTGATACATACGTTCCCTATCTGGGGACCATAAATTAAATGGATTTTTGAGAAAGGGAGCTGATTTGGAAGCTTGCTTCTGTCGCCCTATGCATTGACCCGATGTGGCAGTATCTTCGGGTAGTGAACAGTGCACCACCCCATTCCAGTGTTAAACAAGAAAGATTCTCATTTAATCCTCCGTGGGTGAGAATTTGAGTTTGAGAATTGGAGACCAAAATGATGAGTTGCACTGACTGGTTTATGAACGTCTATTCATTTAGCGTTTTAATGACCATGTTTGCACACTGATTGGTGTAAAAAAATAAAATAAAACTAAATAATAATAATCTAGCACACCTGTGCAGGTTTGACATGACATGACAGGTAGCTGTCTTGTGGGTGGTGCTGAATCCTGTTAAATGACATGAGGGTCTCATGCCTATACACAAGGGTGTGTCATTGCTGTTGCTTGACCATGCATTGGTTTCTGTGGTCAGTGAATGATAAAAACAAAATTTACCATCCATTGATGGATGGGAAATCCGCCATGAGGCATTTGTTTTTAGAAACTGCTGCTCACAACCAATGTTGCAATGGAGTGTCTCCATCTGCTGGTGGTATTGGAAAGGCATTAGTGCTATGACAGGGTCTGAAGAAGAAGAAGAAGAAGAAGAAGACGGAAAAAAATATATATAAAAAGAAAAAGAGAGAGAGAGAGAGAGAGACTGACTTAGTGAGCGAGTGAGTGAGAGAGTGAGAGTGAGTGAGAGTGAATGAGTGAGTGAGTGATTGAGTGAGTGAGTGAGTGAGTGAGAACAAATGAGTTAAAGCAAGTGAGTGAGAGAGATCGAATGAATGAATGTCTGAATGACAGAAAGAAAAAAGGATGAAGAAAGAAGCATGAAGAAAAAAAAATGTATATGGAGTTGCTGACATGAGTGCAATCTACAAAGCCGTTGAGGCTGATCCTCATGGGAGGATTATTGCACCAGGACCCTTAGCACTTTTAAAATGCCATTCAATGCCACGGGCTAGATGTAAACTGCAGATGACCATGTTGTGGTAGTTACCATGGATACCCAAGTGATGTGTGAGCTAACACATAGGCCCAACAGATTCCAAGAAGGCCAGAATCACCAGCGGCACCACCATCG
This sequence comes from Hyla sarda, assembly GCF_029499605.1. Taxonomy (NCBI): domain Eukaryota; kingdom Metazoa; phylum Chordata; class Amphibia; order Anura; family Hylidae; genus Hyla; species Hyla sarda. Next base: position 117,390,637 of record NC_079196.1, on the reverse strand, counting down.
ATTGTCAGGTCACCCGGATTCAGCAAATACCAGAGTCCAAAATGATGCAGGTTTATACTGTTAATTTTCAGTTTATCGTTACAGTTGGTGTTATTCCATGTCGGAAGGGACGCAGCTACAGCCAGTGGGGTAACTAGAGACAGGCAGGCAGCTATGTGCAACAAAGGTAGGCGTGTTGTTTTCATATGCAGATCTGAAATATTGTCTTATATGCAAGAGGAGGAGTGATGGGGGTTCAGGCAAAAGCCAGGCTATGGATTGCATTGCTAAATGCTCCATCAGAGTGCAATGGTCGCCTGTCCTTTTTTTAAGTGATGATGTGGGTTTAGCCTGTGCTGTATGTATGTATGGGTGGCTGACTGCCACCCACCCAGAAAGTGTATGGGAGGCTGGTTGGCTGCCAGCCTTCCTTCCATTCCTATGAGTAATGTGAGTGCTCATGAAGGGGACATGGTTGGGTCCACCCCTTTCCCGGTTATCCCCTCTAGGCCTTTTGGCTTAGATCAAGTGTAAAAAAAGAAAGGATCTTGTGACAGATCGCATCCTGAGGCACGTTTTTTTTTTGTGTGAATACTTGCACTTGGGTGACTTGTGAGCACATACTGATACATACGTTCCCTATCTGGGGACCATAAATTAAATGGATTTTTGAGAAAGGGAGCTGATTTGGAAGCTTGCTTCTGTCGCCCTATGCATTGACCCGATGTGGCAGTATCTTCGGGTAGTGAACAGTGCACCACCCCATTCCAGTGTTAAACAAGAAAGATTCTCATTTAATCCTCCGTGGGTGAGAATTTGAGTTTGAGAATTGGAGACCAAAATGATGAGTTGCACTGACTGGTTTATGAACGTCTATTCATTTAGCGTTTTAATGACCATGTTTGCACACTGATTGGTGTAAAAAAATAAAATAAAACTAAATAATAATAATCTAGCACACCTGTGCAGGTTTGACATGACATGACAGGTAGCTGTCTTGTGGGTGGTGCTGAATCCTGTTAAATGACATGAGGGTCTCATGCCTATACACAAGGGTGTGTCATTGCTGTTGCTTGACCATGCATTGGTTTCTGTGGTCAGTGAATGATAAAAACAAAATTTACCATCCATTGATGGATGGGAAATCCGCCATGAGGCATTTGTTTTTAGAAACTGCTGCTCACAACCAATGTTGCAATGGAGTGTCTCCATCTGCTGGTGGTATTGGAAAGGCATTAGTGCTATGACAGGGTCTGAAGAAGAAGAAGAAGAAGAAGAAGAAGAAGACGGAAAAAAATATATATAAAAAGAAAAAGAGAGAGAGAGAGAGAGACTGACTTAGTGAGCGAGTGAGTGAGAGAGTGAGAGTGAGTGAGAGTGAATGAGTGAGTGATTGAGTGAGTGAGTGAGTGAGTGAGTGAGAACAAATGAGTTAAAGCAAGTGAGTGAGAGAGATCGAATGAATGAAAGTCTGAATGACAGAAAGAAAAAAGGATGAAGAAAGAAGCATGAAGAAAAAAAAATGTATATGGAGTTGCTGACATGAGTGCAATCTACAAAGCCGTTGAGGCTGATCCTCATGGGAGGATTATTGCACCAGGACCCTTAGCACTTTTAAAATGCCATTCAATGCCACGGGCTAGATGTAAACTGCAGATGACCATGTTGTGGTAGTTACCATGGATACCCAAGTGATGTGTGAGCTAACACATAGGCCCAACAGATTCCAAGAAGGCCAGAATCACCAGCGGCACCACCATCGATTGTCAGGTCACCCGGATTCAGCAAATACCAGAGTCCAAAATGATGCAGGTTTATACTGTTAATTTTCAGTTTATCGTTACAGTTGGTGTTATTCCATGTCGGAAGGGACGCAGCTACAGCCAGTGGGGTAACTAGAGACAGGCAGGCAGCTATGTGCAACAAAGGTAGGCGTGTTGTTTTCATATGCAGATCTGAAATATTGTCTTATATGCAAGAGGAGGAGTGATGGGGGTTCAGGCAAAAGCCAGGCTATGGATTGCATTGCTAAATGCTCCATCAGAGTGCAATGGTCGCCTGTCCTTTTTTTAAGTGATGATGTGGGTTTAGCCTGTGCTGTATGTATGTATGGGTGGCTGACTGCCACCCACCCAGAAAGTGTATGGGAGGCTGGTTGGCTGCCAGCCTTCCTTCCATTCCTATGAGTAATGTGAGTGCTCATGAAGGGGACATGGTTGGGTCCACCCCTTTCCCGGTTATCCCCTCTAGGCCTTTTGGCTTAGATCAAGTGTAAAAAAAGAAAGGATCTTGCGACAGATCGCATCCTGAGGCACGTTTTTTTTTGTGTGAATACTTGCACTTGGGTGACTTGTGAGCACATACTGATACATACGTTCCCTATCTGGGGACCATAAATTAAATGGATTTTTGAGAAAGGGAGCTGATTTGGAAGCTTGCTTCTGTCGCCCTATGCATTGACCCGATGTGGCAGTATCTTCGGGTAGTGAACAGTGCACCACCCCATTCCAGTGTTAAACAAGAAAGATTCTCATTTAATCCTCCGTGGGTGAGAATTTGAGTTTGAGAATTGGAGACCAAAATGATGAGTTGCACTGACTGGTTTATGAACGTCTATTCATTTAGCGTTTTAATGACCATGTTTGCACACTGATTGGTGTAAAAAAATAAAATAAAACTAAATAATAATAATCTAGCACACCTGTGCAGGTTTGACATGACATGACAGGTAGCTGTCTTGTGGGTGGTGCTGAATCCTGTTAAATGACATGAGGGTCTCATGCCTATACACAAGGGTGTGTCATTGCTGTTGCTTGACCATGCATTGGTTTCTGTGGTCAGTGAATGATAAAAACAAAATTTACCATCCATTGATGGATGGGAAATCCGCCATGAGGCATTTGTTTTTAGAAACTGCTGCTCACAACCAATGTTGCAATGGAGTGTCTCCATCTGCTGGTGGTATTGGAAAGGCATTAGTGCTATGACAGGGTCTGAAGAAGAAGAAGAAGAAGAAGAAGAAGAAGACGGAAAAAAATATATATAAAAAGAAAAAGAGAGAGAGAGAGAGAGACTGACTTAGTGAGCGAGTGAGTGAGAGAGTGAGAGTGAGTGAGAGTGAATGAGTGAGTGAGTGAGTGAGTGAGTGAGAACAAATGAGTTAAAGCAAGTGAGTGAGAGAGATCGAATGAATGAAAGTCTGAATGACAGAAAGAAAAAAGGATGAAGAAAGAAGCATGAAGAAAAAAAAATGTATATGGAGTTGCTGACATGAGTGCAATCTACAAAGCCGTTGAGGCTGATCCTCATGGGAGGATTATTGCACCAGGACCCTTAGCACTTTTAAAATGCCATTCAATGCCACGGGCTAGATGTAAACTGCAGATGACCATGTTGTGGTAGTTACCATGGATACCCAAGTGATGTGTGAGCTAACACATAGGCCCAACAGATTCCAAGAAGGCCAGAATCACCAGCGGCACCACCATCGATTGTCAGGTCACCCGGATTCAGCAAATACCAGAGTCCAAAATGATGCAGGTTTATACTGTTAATTTTCAGTTTATCGTTACAGTTGGTGTTATTCCATGTCGGAAGGGACGCAGCTACAGCCAGTGGGGTAACTAGAGACAGGCAGGCAGCTATGTGCAACAAAGGTAGGCGTGTTGTTTTCATATGCAGATCTGAAATATTGTCTTATATGCAAGAGGAGGAGTGATGGGGGTTCAGGCAAAAGCCAGGCTATGGATTGCATTGCTAAATGCTCCATCAGAGTGCAATGGTCGCCTGTCCTTTTTTTAAGTGATGATGTGGGTTTAGCCTGTGCTGTATGTATGTATGGGTGGCTGACTGCCACCCACCCAGAAAGTGTATGGGAGGCTGGTTGGCTGCCAGCCTTCCTTCCATTCCTATGAGTAATGTGAGTGCTCATGAAGGGGACATGGTTGGGTCCACCCCTTTCCCGGTTATCCCCTCTAGGCCTTTTGGCTTAGATCAAGTGTAAAAAAAAAGAAAGGATCTTGCGACAGATCGCATCCTGAGGCACGTTTTTTTTTGTGTGAATACTTGCACTTGGGTGACTTGTGAGCACATACTGATACATACGTTCCCTATCTGGGGACCATAAATTAAATGGATTTTTGAGAAAGGGAGCTGATTTGGAAGCTTGCTTCTGTCGCCCTATGCATTGACCCGATGTGGCAGTATCTTCGGGTAGTGAACAGTGCACCACCCCATTCCAGTGTTAAACAAGAAAGATTCTCATTTAATCCTCCGTGGGTGAGAATTTGAGTTTGAGAATTGGAGACCAAAATGATGAGTTGCACTGACTGGTTTATGAACGTCTATTCATTTAGCGTTTTAATGACCATGTTTGCACACTGATTGGTGTAAAAAAATAAAATAAAACTAAATAATAATAATCTAGCACACCTGTGCAGGTTTGACATGACATGACAGGTAGCTGTCTTGTGGGTGGTGCTGAATCCTGTTAAATGACATGAGGGTCTCATGCCTATACACAAGGGTGTGTCATTGCTGTTGCTTGACCATGCATTGGTTTCTGTGGTCAGTGAATGATAAAAACAAAATTTACCATCCATTGATGGATGGGAAATCCGCCATGAGGCATTTGTTTTTAGAAACTGCTGCTCACAACCAATGTTGCAATGGAGTGTCTCCATCTGCTGGTGGTATTGGAAAGGCATTAGTGCTATGACAGGGTCTGAAGAAGAAGAAGAAGAAGAAGAAGAAGACGGAAAAAAATATATATAAAAAGAAAAAGAGAGAGAGAGAGACTGACTTAGTGAGCGAGTGAGTGAGAGTGAGTGAGAGTGAATGAGTGAGTGATTGAGTGAGTGAGTGAGTGAGTGAGAACAAATGAGTTAAAGCAAGTGAGTGAGAGAGATCGAATGAATGAAAGTCTGAATGACAGAAAGAAAAAAGGATGAAGAAAGAAGCATGAAGAAAAAAAAATGTATATGGAGTTGCTGACATGAGTGCAATCTACAAAGCCGTTGAGGCTGATCCTCATGGGAGGATTATTGCACCAGGACCCTTAGCACTTTTAAAATGCCATTCAATGCCACGGGCTAGATGTAAACTGCAGATGACCATGTTGTGGTAGTTACCATGGATACCCAAGTGATGTGTGAGCTAACACATAGGCCCAACAGATTCCAAGAAGGCCAGAATCACCAGCGGCACCACCATCGATTGTCAGGTCACCCGGATTCAGCAAATACCAGAGTCCAAAATGATGCAGGTTTATACTGTTAATTTTCAGTTTATCGTTACAGTTGGTGTTATTCCATGTCGGAAGGGACGCAGCTACAGCCAGTGGGGTAACTAGAGACAGGCAGGCAGCTATGTGCAACAAAGGTAGGCGTGTTGTTTTCATATGCAGATCTGAAATATTGTCTTATATGCAAGAGGAGGAGTGATGGGGGTTCAGGCAAAAGCCAGGCTATGGATTGCATTGCTAAATGCTCCATCAGAGTGCAATGGTCGCCTGTCCTTTTTTTAAGTGATGATGTGGGTTTAGCCTGTGCTGTATGTATGTATGGGTGGCTGACTGCCACCCACCCAGAAAGTGTATGGGAGGCTGGTTGGCTGCCAGCCTTCCTTCCATTCCTATGAGTAATGTGAGTGCTCATGAAGGGGACATGGTTGGGTCCACCCCTTTCCCGGTTATCCCCTCTAGGCCTTTTGGCTTAGATCAAGTGTAAAAAAAGAAAGGATCTTGCGACAGATCGCATCCTGAGGCACGTTTTTTTTTGTGTGAATACTTGCACTTGGGTGACTTGTGAGCACATACTGATACATACGTTCCCTATCTGGGGACCATAAATTAAATGGATTTTTGAGAAAGGGAGCTGATTTGGAAGCTTGCTTCTGTCGCCCTATGCATTGACCCGATGTGGCAGTATCTTCGGGTAGTGAACAGTGCACCACCCCATTCCAGTGTTAAACAAGAAAGATTCTCATTTAATCCTCCGTGGGTGAGAATTTGAGTTTGAGAATTGGAGACCAAAATGATGAGTTGCACTGACTGGTTTATGAACGTCTATTCATTTAGCGTTTTAATGACCATGTTTGCACACTGATTGGTGTAAAAAAATAAAATAAAACTAAATAATAATAATCTAGCACACCTGTGCAGGTTTGACATGACATGACAGGTAGCTGTCTTGTGGGTGGTGCTGAATCCTGTTAAATGACATGAGGGTCTCATGCCTATACACAAGGGTGTGTCATTGCTGTTGCTTGACCATGCATTGGTTTCTGTGGTCAGTGAATGATAAAAACAAAATTTACCATCCATTGATGGATGGGAAATCCGCCATGAGGCATTTGTTTTTAGAAACTGCTGCTCACAACCAATGTTGCAATGGAGTGTCTCCATCTGCTGGTGGTATTGGAAAGGCATTAGTGCTATGACAGGGTCTGAAGAAGAAGAAGAAGAAGAAGAAGAAGAAGAAGAAGAAGAAGAAGACGGAAAAAAATATATATAAAAAGAAAAAGAGAGAGAGAGAGAGAGACTGACTTAGTGAGCGAGTGAGTGAGAGAGTGAGAGTGAGTGAGAGTGAATGAGTGAGTGAGTGATTGAGTGAGTGATTGAGTGAGTGAGTGAGTGAGAACAAATGAGTTAAAGCAAGTGAGTGAGAGAGATCGAATGAATGAAAGTCTGAATGACAGAAAGAAAAAAGGATGAAGAAAGAAGCATGAAGAAAAAAAAATGTATATGGAGTTGCTGACATGAGTGCAATCTACAAAGCCGTTGAGGCTGATCCTCATGGGAGGATTATTGCACCAGGACCCTTAGCACTTTTAAAATGCCATTCAATGCCACGGGCTAGATGTAAACTGCAGATGACCATGTTGTGGTAGTTACCATGGATACCCAAGTGATGTGTGAGCTAACACATAGGCCCAACAGATTCCAAGAAGGCCAGAATCACCAGCGGCACCACCATCGATTGTCAGGTCACCCGGATTCAGCAAATACCAGAGTCCAAAATGATGCAGGTTTATACTGTTAATTTTCAGTTTATCGTTACAGTTGGTGTTATTCCATGTCGGAAGGGACGCAGCTACAGCCAGTGGGGTAACTAGAGACAGGCAGGCAGCTATGTGCAACAAAGGTAGGCGTGTTGTTTTCATATGCAGATCTGAAATATTGTCTTATATGCAAGAGGAGGAGTGATGGGGGTTCAGGCAAAAGCCAGGCTATGGATTGCATTGCTAAATGCTCCATCAGAGTGCAATGGTCGCCTGTCCTTTTTTTAAGTGATGATGTGGGTTTAGCCTGTGCTGTATGTATGTATGGGTGGCTGACTGCCACCCACCCAGAAAGTGTATGGGAGGCTGGTTGGCTGCCAGCCTTCCTTCCATTCCTATGAGTAATGTGAGTGCTCATGAAGGGGACATGGTTGGGTCCACCCCTTTCCCGGTTATCCCCTCTAGGCCTTTTGGCTTAGATCAAGTGTAAAAAAAGAAAGGATCTTGCGACAGATCGCATCCTGAGGCACGTTTTTTTTTGTGTGAATACTTGCACTTGGGTGACTTGTGAGCACATACTGATACATACGTTCCCTATCTGGGGACCATAAATTAAATGGATTTTTGAGAAAGGGAGCTGATTTGGAAGCTTGCTTCTGTCGCCCTATGCATTGACCCGATGTGGCAGTATCTTCGGGTAGTGAACAGTGCACCACCCCATTCCAGTGTTAAACAAGAAAGATTCTCATTTAATCCTCCGTGGGTGAGAATTTGAGTTTGAGAATTGGAGACCAAAATGATGAGTTGCACTGACTGGTTTATGAACGTCTATTCATTTAGCGTTTTAATGACCATGTTTGCACACTGATTGGTGTAAAAAAATAAAATAAAACTAAATAATAATAATCTAGCACACCTGTGCAGGTTTGACATGACATGACAGGTAGCTGTCTTGTGGGTGGTGCTGAATCCTGTTAAATGACATGAGGGTCTCATGCCTATACACAAGGGTGTGTCATTGCTGTTGCTTGACCATGCATTGGTTTCTGTGGTCAGTGAATGATAAAAACAAAATTTACCATCCATTGATGGATGGGAAATCCGCCATGAGGCATTTGTTTTTAGAAACTGCTGCTCACAACCAATGTTGCAATGGAGTGTCTCCATCTGCTGGTGGTATTGGAAAGGCATTAGTGCTATGACAGGGTCTGAAGAAGAAGAAGAAGAAGAAGAAGACGGAAAAAAATATATATAAAAAGAAAAAGAGAGAGAGAGAGAGAGACTGACTTAGTGAGCGAGTGAGTGAGAGAGTGAGAGTGAGTGAGAGTGAATGAGTGAGTGAGTGATTGAGTGAGTGAGTGAGTGAGTGAGAACAAATGAGTTAAAGCAAGTGAGTGAGAGAGATCGAATGAATGAAAGTCTGAATGACAGAAAGAAAAAAGGATGAAGAAAGAAGCATGAAGAAAAAAAAATGTATATGGAGTTGCTGACATGAGTGCAATCTACAAAGCCGTTGAGGCTGATCCTCATGGGAGGATTATTGCACCAGGACCCTTAGCACTTTTAAAATGCCATTCAATGCCACGGGCTAGATGTAAACTGCAGATGACCATGTTGTGGTAGTTACCATGGATACCCAAGTGATGTGTGAGCTAACACATAGGCCCAACAGATTCCAAGAAGGCCAGAATCACCAGCGGCACCACCATCGATTGTCAGGTCACCCGGATTCAGCAAATACCAGAGTCCAAAATGATGCAGGTTTATACTGTTAATTTTCAGTTTATCGTTACAGTTGGTGTTATTCCATGTCGGAAGGGACGCAGCTACAGCCAGTGGGGTAACTAGAGACAAGGCAGGCAGCTATGTGCAACAAAGGTAGGCGTGTTGTTTTCATATGCAGATCTGAAATATTGTCTTATATGCAAGAGGAGGAGTGATGGGGGTTCAGGCAAAAGCCAGGCTATGGATTGCATTGCTAAATGCTCCATCAGAGTGCAATGGTCGCCTGTCCTTTTTTTAAGTGATGATGTGGGTTTAGCCTGTGCTGTATGTATGTATGGGTGGCTGACTGCCACCCACCCAGAAAGTGTATGGGAGGCTGGTTGGCTGCCAGCCTTCCTTCCATTCCTATGAGTAATGTGAGTGCTCATGAAGGGGACATGGTTGGGTCCACCCCTTTCCCGGTTATCCCCTCTAGGCCTTTTGGCTTAGATCAAGTGTAAAAAAAAGAAAGGATCTTGCGACAGATCGCATCCTGAGGCACGTTTTTTTTTGTGTGAATACTTGCACTTGGGTGACTTGTGAGCACATACTGATACATACGTTCCCTATCTGGGGACCATAAATTAAATGGATTTTTGAGAAAGGGAGCTGATTTGGAAGCTTGCTTCTGTCGCCCTATGCATTGACCCGATGTGGCAGTATCTTCGGGTAGTGAACAGTGCACCACCCCATTCCAGTGTTAAACAAGAAAGATTCTCATTTAATCCTCCGTGGGTGAGAATTTGAGTTTGAGAATTGGAGACCAAAATGATGAGTTGCACTGACTGGTTTATGAACGTCTATTCATTTAGCGTTTTAATGACCATGTTTGCACACTGATTGGTGTAAAAAAATAAAATAAAACTAAATAATAATAATCTAGCACACCTGTGCAGGTTTGACATGACATGACAGGTAGCTGTCTTGTGGGTGGTGCTGAATCCTGTTAAATGACATGAGGGTCTCATGCCTATACACAAGGGTGTGTCATTGCTGTTGCTTGACCATGCATTGGTTTCTGTGGTCAGTGAATGATAAAAACAAAATTTACCATCCATTGATGGATGGGAAATCCGCCATGAGGCATTTGTTTTTAGAAACTGCTGCTCACAACCAATGTTGCAATGGAGTGTCTCCATCTGCTGGTGGTATTGGAAAGGCATTAGTGCTATGACAGGGTCTGAAGAAGAAGAAGAAGAAGAAGACGGAAAAAAATATATATAAAAAGAAAAAGAGAGAGAGAGAGAGAGACTGACTTAGTGAGCGAGTGAGTGAGAGAGTGAGAGTGAGTGAGAGTGAATGAGTGAGTGAGTGATTGAGTGAGTGAGTGAGAACAAATGAGTTAAAGCAAGTGAGTGAGAGAGATCGAATGAATGAAAGTCTGAATGACAGAAAGAAAAAAGGATGAAGAAAGAAGCATGAAGAAAAAAAAATGTATATGGAGTTGCTGACATGAGTGCAATCTACAAAGCCGTTGAGGCTGATCCTCATGGGAGGATTATTGCACCAGGACCCTTAGCACTTTTAAAATGCCATTCAATGCCACGGGCTAGATGTAAACTGCAGATGACCATGTTGTGGTAGTTACCATGGATACCCAAGTGATGTGTGAGCTAACACATAGGCCCAACAGATTCCAAGAAGGCCAGAATCACCAGCGGCACCACCATCGATTGTCAGGTCACCCGGATTCAGCAAATACCAGAGTCCAAAATGATGCAGGTTTATACTGTTAATTTTCAGTTTATCGTTACAGTTGGTGTTATTCCATGTCGGAAGGGACGCAGCTACAGCCAGTGGGGTAACTAGAGACAGGCAGGCAGCTATGTGCAACAAAGGTAGGCGTGTTGTTTTCATATGCAGATCTGAAATATTGTCTTATATGCAAGAGGAGGAGTGATGGGGGTTCAGGCAAAAGCCAGGCTATGGATTGCATTGCTAAATGCTCCATCAGAGTGCAATGGTCGCCTGTCCTTTTTTTAAGTGATGATGTGGGTTTAGCCTGTGCTGTATGTATGTATGGGTGGCTGACTGCCACCCACCCAGAAAGTGTATGGGAGGCTGGTTGGCTGCCAGCCTTCCTTCCATTCCTATGAGTAATGTGAGTGCTCATGAAGGGGACATGGTTGGGTCCACCCCTTTCCCGGTTATCCCCTCTAGGCCTTTTGGCTTAGATCAAGTGTAAAAAAAGAAAGGATCTTGCGACAGATCGCATCCTGAGGCACGTTTTTTTTTGTGTGAATACTTGCACTTGGGTGACTTGTGAGCACATACTGATACATACGTTCCCTATCTGGGGACCATAAATTAAATGGATTTTTGAGAAAGGGAGCTGATTTGGAAGCTTGCTTCTGTCGCCCTATGCATTGACCCGATGTGGCAGTATCTTCAGGTAGTGAACAGTGCACCACCCCATTCCAGTGTTAAACAAGAAAGATTCTCATTTAATCCTCCGTGGGTGAGAATTTGAGTTTGAGAATTGGAGACCAAAATGATGAGTTGCACTGACTGGTTTATGAACGTCTATTCATTTAGCGTTTTAATGACCATGTTTGCACACTGATTGGTGTAAAAAAATAAAATAAAACTAAATAATAATAATCTAGCACACCTGTGCAGGTTTGACATGACATGACAGGTAGCTGTCTTGTGGGTGGTGCTGAATCCTGTTAAATGACATGAGGGTCTCATGCCTATACACAAGGGTGTGTCATTGCTGTTGCTTGGCCATGCATTGGTTTCTGTGGTCAGTGAATGATAAAAACAAAATTTACCATCCATTGATGGATGGGAAATCCGCCATGAGGCATTTGTTTTTAGAAACTGCTGCTCACAACCAATGTTGCAATGGAGTGTCTCCATCTGCTGGTGGTATTGGAAAGGCATTAGTGCTATGACAGGGTCTGAAGAAGAAGAAGAAGAAGAAGAAGAAGAAGACGGAAAAAAATATATATAAAAAGAAAAAGAGAGAGAGAGAGAGAGACTGACTTAGTGAGCGAGTGAGTGAGAGAGTGAGAGTGAGTGAGAGTGAATGAGTGAGTGAGTGATTGAGTGAGTGAGTGAGTGAGTGAGTGAGAACAAATGAGTTAAAGCAAGTGAGTGAGAGAGATCGAATGAATGAAAGTCTGAATGACAGAAAGAAAAAAGGATGAAGAAAGAAGCATGAAGAAAAAAAAATGTATATGGAGTTGCTGACATGAGTGCAATCTACAAAGCCGTTGAGGCTGATCCTCATGGGAGGATTATTGCACCAGGACCCTTAGCACTTTTAAAATGCCATTCAATGCCACGGGCTAGATGTAAACTGCAGATGACCATGTTGTGGTAGTTACCATGGATACCCAAGTGATGTGTGAGCTAACACATAGGCCCAACAGATTCCAAGAAGGCCAGAATCACCAGCGGCACCACCATCGATTGTCAGGTCACCCGGATTCAGCAAATACCAGAGTCCAAAATGATGCAGGTTTATACTGTTAATTTTCAGTTTATCGTTACAGTTGGTGTTATTCCATGTCGGAAGGGACGCAGCTACAGCCAGTGGGGTAACTAGAGACAGGCAGGCAGCTATGTGCAACAAAGGTAGGCGTGTTGTTTTCATATGCAGATCTGAAATATTGTCTTATATGCAAGAGGAGGAGTGATGGGGGTTCAGGCAAAAGCCAGGCTATGGATTGCATTGCTAAATGCTCCATCAGAGTGCAATGGTCGCCTGTCCTTTTTTTAAGTGATGATGTGGGTTTAGCCTGTGCTGTATGTATGTATGGGTGGCTGACTGCCACCCACCCAGAAAGTGTATGGGAGGCTGGTTGGCTGCCAGCCTTCCTTCCATTCCTATGAGTAATGTGAGTGCTCATGAAGGGGACATGGTTGGGTCCACCCCTTTCCCGGTTATCCCCTCTAGGCCTTTTGGCTTAGATCAAGTGTAAAAAAAGAAAGGATCTTGCGACAGATCGCATCCTGAGGCACGTTTTTTTTTGTGTGAATACTTGCACTTGGGTGACTTGTGAGCACATACTGATACATACGTTCCCTATCTGGGGACCATAAATTAAATGGATTTTTGAGAAAGGGAGCTGATTTGGAAGCTTGCTTCTGTCGCCCTATGCATTGACCCGATGTGGCAGTATCTTCGGGTAGTGAACAGTGCACCACCCCATTCCAGTGTTAAACAAGAAAGATTCTCATTTAATCCTCCGTGGGTGAGAATTTGAGTTTGAGAATTGGAGACCAAAATGATGAGTTGCACTGACTGGTTTATGAACGTCTATTCATTTAGCGTTTTAATGACCATGTTTGCACACTGATTGGTGTAAAAAAATAAAATAAAACTAAATAATAATAATCTAGCACACCTGTGCAGGTTTGACATGACATGACAGGTAGCTGTCTTGTGGGTGGTGCTGAATCCTGTTAAATGACATGAGGGTCTCATGCCTATACACAAGGGTGTGTCATTGCTGTTGCTTGACCATGCATTGGTTTCTGTGGTCAGTGAATGATAAAAACAAAATTTACCATCCATTGATGGATGGGAAATCCGCCATGAGGCATTTGTTTTTAGAAACTGCTGCTCACAACCAATGTTGCAATGGAGTGTCTCCATCTGCTGGTGGTATTGGAAAGGCATTAGTGCTATGACAGGGTCTGAAGAAGAAGAAGAAGAAGAAGAAGAAGAAGAAGAAGAAGAAGACGGAAAAAAATATATATAAAAAGAAAAAGAGAGAGAGAGAGAGAGACTGACTTAGTGAGCGAGTGAGTGAGAGAGTGAGAGTGAGTGAGAGTGAATGAGTGAGTGAGTGATTGAGTGAGTGAGTGAGTGAGTGAGAACAAATGAGTTAAAGCAAGTGAGTGAGAGAGATCGAATGAATGAAAGTCTGAATGACAGAAAGAAAAAAGGATGAAGAAAGAAGCATGAAGAAAAAAAAATGTATATGGAGTTGCTGACATGAGTGCAATCTACAAAGCCGTTGAGGCTGATCCTCATGGGAGGATTATTGCACCAGGACCCTTAGCACTTTTAAAATGCCATTCAATGCCACGGGCTAGATGTAAACTGCAGATGACCATGTTGTGGTAGTTACCATGGATACCCAAGTGATGTGTGAGCTAACACATAGGCCCAACAGATTCCAAGAAGGCCAGAATCACCAGCGGCACCACCATCGATTGTCAGGTCACCCGGATTCAGCAAATACCAGAGTCCAAAATGATGCAGGTTTATACTGTTAATTTTCAGTTTATCGTTACAGTTGGTGTTATTCCATGTCGGAAGGGACGCAGCTACAGCCAGTGGGGTAACTAGAGACAGGCAGGCAGCTATGTGCAACAAAGGTAGGCGTGTTGTTTTCATATGCAGATCTGAAATATTGTCTTATATGCAAGAGGAGGAGTGATGGGGGTTCAGGCAAAAGCCAGGCTATGGATTGCATTGCTAAATGCTCCATCAGAGTGCAATGGTCGCCTGTCCTTTTTTTAAGTGATGATGTGGGTTTAGCCTGTGCTGTATGTATGTATGGGTGGCTGACTGCCACCCACCCAGAAAGTGTATGGGAGGCTGGTTGGCTGCCAGCCTTCCTTCCATTCCTATGAGTAATGTGAGTGCTCATGAAGGGGACATGGTTGGGTCCACCCCTTTCCCGGTTATCCCCTCTAGGCCTTTTGGCTTAGATCAAGTGTAAAAAAAGAAAGGATCTTGCGACAGATCGCATCCTGAGGCACGTTTTTTTTTGTGTGAATACTTGCACTTGGGTGACTTGTGAGCACATACTGATACATACGTTCCCTATCTGGGGACCATAAATTAAATGGATTTTTGAGAAAGGGAGCTGATTTGGAAGCTTGCTTCTGTCGCCCTATGCATTGACCCGATGTGGCAGTATCTTCGGGTAGTGAACAGTGCACCACCCCATTCCAGTGTTAAACAAGAAAGATTCTCATTTAATCCTCCGTGGGTGAGAATTTGAGTTTGAGAATTGGAGACCAAAATGATGAGTTGCACTGACTGGTTTATGAACGTCTATTCATTTAGCGTTTTAATGACCATGTTTGCACACTGATTGGTGTAAAAAAATAAAATAAAACTAAATAATAATAATCTAGCACACCTGTGCAGGTTTGACATGACATGACAGGTAGCTGTCTTGTGGGTGGTGCTGAATCCTGTTAAATGACATGAGGGTCTCATGCCTATACACAAGGGTGTGTCATTGCTGTTGCTTGACCATGCATTGGTTTCTGTGGTCAGTGAATGATAAAAACAAAATTTACCATCCATTGATGGATGGGAAATCCGCCATGAGGCATTTGTTTTTAGAAACTGCTGCTCACAACCAATGTTGCAATGGAGTGTCTCCATCTGCTGGTGGTATTGGAAAGGCATTAGTGCTATGACAGGGTCTGAAGAAGAAGAAGAAGAAGAAGAAGACGGAAAAAAATATATATAAAAAGAAAAAGAGAGAGAGAGAGACTGACTTAGTGAGCGAGTGAGTTAGAGAGTGAGAGTGAGTGAGAGTGAATGAGTGAGTGAGTGATTGAGTGAGTGAGTGAGTGAGTGAGAACAAATGAGTTAAAGCAAGTGAGTGAGAGAGATCGAATGAATGAAAGTCTGAATGACAGAAAGAAAAAAGGATGAAGAAAGAAGCATGAAGAAAAAAAAATGTATATGGAGTTGCTGACATGAGTGCAATCTACAAAGCCGTTGAGGCTGATCCTCATGGGAGGATTATTGCACCAGGACCCTTAGCACTTTTAAAATGCCATTCAATGCCACGGGCTAGATGTAAACTGCAGATGACCATGTTGTGGTAGTTACCATGGATACCCAAGTGATGTGTGAGCTAACACATAGGCCCAACAGATTCCAAGAAGGCCAGAATCACCAGCGGCACCACCATCGATTGTCAGGTCACCCGGATTCAGCAAATACCAGAGTCCAAAATGATGCAGGTTTATACTGTTAATTTTCAGTTTATCGTTACAGTTGGTGTTATTCCATGTCGGAAGGGACGCAGCTACAGCCAGTGGGGTAACTAGAGACAGGCAGGCAGCTATGTGCAACAAAGGTAGGCGTGTTGTTTTCATATGCAGATCTGAAATATTGTCTTATATGCAAGAGGAGGAGTGATGGGGGTTCAGGCAAAAGCCAGGCTATGGATTGCATTGCTAAATGCTCCATCAGAGTGCAATGGTCGCCTGTCCTTTTTTTAAGTGATGATGTGGGTTTAGCCTGTGCTGTATGTATGTATGGGTGGCTGACTGCCACCCACCCAGAAAGTGTATGGGAGGCTGGTTGGCTGCCAGCCTTCCTTCCATTCCTATGAGTAATGTGAGTGCTCATGAAGGGGACATGGTTGGGTCCACCCCTTTCCCGGTTATCCCCTCTAGGCCTTTTGGCTTAGATCAAGTGTAAAAAAAGAAAGGATCTTGCGACAGATCGCATCCTGAGGCACGTTTTTTTTTGTGTGAATACTTGCACTTGGGTGACTTGTGAGCACATACTGATACATACGTTCCCTATCTGGGGACCATAAATTAAATGGATTTTTGAGAAAGGGAGCTGATTTGGAAGCTTGCTTCTGTCGCCCTATGCATTGACCCGATGTGGCAGTATCTTCGGGTAGTGAACAGTGCACCACCCCATTCCAGTGTTAAACAAGAAAGATTCTCATTTAATCCTCCGTGGGTGAGAATTTGAGTTTGAGAATTGGAGACCAAAATGATGAGTTGCACTGACTGGTTTATGAACGTCTATTCATTTAGCGTTTTAATGACCATGTTTGCACACTGATTGGTGTAAAAAAATAAAATAAAACTAAATAATAATAATAATCTAGCACACCTGTGCAGGTTTGACATGACATGACAGGTAGCTGTCTTGTGGGTGGTGCTGAATCCTGTTAAATGACATGAGGGTCTCATGCCTATACACAAGGGTGTGTCATTGCTGTTGCTTGACCATGCATTGGTTTCTGTGGTCAGTGAATGATAAAAACAAAATTTACCATCCATTGATGGATGGGAAATCCGCCATGAGGCATTTGTTTTTAGAAACTGCTGCTCACAACCAATGTTGCAATGGAGTGTCTCCATCTGCTGGTGGTATTGGAAAGGCATTAGTGCTATGACAGGGTCTGAAGAAGAAGAAGAAGAAGAAGACGGAAAAAAATATATATAAAAAGAAAAAGAGAGAGAGAGAGAGAGACTGACTTAGTGAGCGAGTGAGTGAGAGAGTGAGAGTGAGTGAGAGTGAATGAGTGAGTGATTGAGTGAGTGAGTGAGTGAGTGAGAACAAATGAGTTAAAGCAAGTGAGTGAGAGAGATCGAATGAATGAAAGTCTGAATGACAGAAAGAAAAAAGGATGAAGAAAGAAGCATGAAGAAAAAAAAATGTATATGGAGTTGCTGACATGAGTGCAATCTACAAAGCCGTTGAGGCTGATCCTCATGGGAGGATTATTGCACCAGGACCCTTAGCACTTTTAAAATGCCATTCAATGCCACGGGCTAGATGTAAACTGCAGATGACCATGTTGTGGTAGTTACCATGGATACCCAAGTGATGTGTGAGCTAACACATAGGCCCAACAGATTCCAAGAAGGCCAGAATCACCAGCGGCACCACCATCGATTGTCAGGTCACCCGGATTCAGCAAATACCAGAGTCCAAAATGATGCAGGTTTATACTGTTAATTTTCAGTTTATCGTTACAGTTGGTGTTATTCCATGTCGGAAGGGACGCAGCTACAGCCAGTGGGGTAACTAGAGACAGGCAGGCAGCTATGTGCAACAAAGGTAGGCGTGTTGTTTTCATATGCAGATCTGAAATATTGTCTTATATGCAAGAGGAGGAGTGATGGGGGTTCAGGCAAAAGCCAGGCTATGGATTGCATTGCTAAATGCTCCATCAGAGTGCAATGGTCGCCTGTCCTTTTTTTAAGTGATGATGTGGGTTTAGCCTGTGCTGTATGTATGTATGGGTGGCTGACTGCCACCCACCCAGAAAGTGTATGGGAGGCTGGTTGGCTGCCAGCCTTCCTTCCATTCCTATGAGTAATGTGAGTGCTCATGAAGGGGACATGGTTGGGTCCACCCCTTTCCCGGTTATCCCCTCTAGGCCTTTTGGCTTAGATCAAGTGTAAAAAAAGAAAGGATCTTGCGACAGATCGCATCCTGAGGCACGTTTTTTTTTTGTGTGAATACTTGCACTTGGGTGACTTGTGAGCACATACTGATACATACGTTCCCTATCTGGGGACCATAAATTAAATGGATTTTTGAGAAAGGGAGCTGATTTGGAAGCTTGCTTCTGTCGCCCTATGCATTGACCCGATGTGGCAGTATCTTCGGGTAGTGAACAGTGCACCACCCCATTCCAGTGTTAAACAAGAAAGATTCTCATTTAATCCTCCGTGGGTGAGAATTTGAGTTTGAGAATTGGAGACCAAAATGATGAGTTGCACTGACTGGTTTATGAACGTCTATTCATTTAGCGTTTTAATGACCATGTTTGCACACTGATTGGTGTAAAAAAATAAAATAAAACTAAATAATAATAATCTAGCACACCTGTGCAGGTTTGACATGACATGACAGGTAGCTGTCTTGTGGGTGGTGCTGAATCCTGTTAAATGACATGAGGGTCTCATGCCTATACACAAGGGTGTGTCATTGCTGTTGCTTGACCATGCATTGGTTTCTGTGGTCAGTGAATGATAAAAACAAAATTTACCATCCATTGATGGATGGGAAATCCGCCATGAGGCATTTGTTTTTAGAAACTGCTGCTCACAACCAATGTTGCAATGGAGTGTCTCCATCTGCTGGTGGTATTGGAAAGGCATTAGTGCTATGACAGGGTCTGAAGAAGAAGAAGAAGAAGAAGAAGAAGAAGAAGAAGACGGAAAAAAATATATATAAAAAGAAAAAGAGAGAGAGAGAGAGAGACTGACTTAGTGAGCGAGTGAGTGAGAGAGTGAGAGTGAGTGAGAGTGAATGAGTGAGTGAGTGATTGAGTGAGTGAGTGAGTGAGAACAAATGAGTTAAAGCAAGTGAGTGAGAGAGATCGAATGAATGAAAGTCTGAATGACAGAAAGAAAAAAGGATGAAGAAAGAAGCATGAAGAAAAAAAAATGTATATGGAGTTGCTGACATGAGTGCAATCTACAAAGCCGTTGAGGCTGATCCTCATGGGAGGATTATTGCACCAGGACCCTTAGCACTTTTAAAATGCCATTCAATGCCACGGGCTAGATGTAAACTGCAGATGACCATGTTGTGGTAGTTACCATGGATACCCAAGTGATGTGTGAGCTAACACATAGGCCCAACAGATTCCAAGAAGGCCAGAATCACCAGCGGCACCACCATCGATTGTCAGGTCACCCGGATTCAGCAAATACCAGAGTCCAAAATGATGCAGGTTTATACTGTTAATTTTCAGTTTATCGTTACAGTTGGTGTTATTCCATGTCGGAAGGGACGCAGCTACAGCCAGTGGGGTAACTAGAGACAGGCAGGCAGCTATGTGCAACAAAGGTAGGCGTGTTGTTTTCATATGCAGATCTGAAATATTGTCTTATATGCAAGAGGAGGAGTGATGGGGGTTCAGGCAAAAGCCAGGCTATGGATTGCATTGCTAAATGCTCCATCAGAGTGCAATGGTCGCCTGTCCTTTTTTTAAGTGATGATGTGGGTTTAGCCTGTGCTGTATGTATGTATGGGTGGCTGACTGCCACCCACCCAGAAAGTGTATGGGAGGCTGGTTGGCTGCCAGCCTTCCTTCCATTCCTATGAGTAATGTGAGTGCTCATGAAGGGGACATGGTTGGGTCCACCCCTTTCCCGGTTATCCCCTCTAGGCCTTTTGGCTTAGATCAAGTGTAAAAAAAGAAAGGATCTTGCGACAGATCGCATCCTGAGGCACGTTTTTTTTTGTGTGAATACTTGCACTTGGGTGACTTGTGAGCACATACTGATACATACGTTCCCTATCTGGGGACCATAAATTAAATGGATTTTTGAGAAAGGGAGCTGATTTGGAAGCTTGCTTCTGTCGCCCTATGCATTGACCCGATGTGGCAGTATCTTCGGGTAGTGAACAGTGCACCACCCCATTCCAGTGTTAAACAAGAAAGATTCTCATTTAATCCTCCGTGGGTGAGAATTTGAGTTTGAGAATTGGAGACCAAAATGATGAGTTGCACTGACTGGTTTATGAACGTCTATTCATTTAGCGTTTTAATGACCATGTTTGCACACTGATTGGTGTAAAAAAATAAAATAAAACTAAATAATAATAATAATCTAGCACACCTGTGCAGGTTTGACATGACATGACAGGTAGCTGTCTTGTGGGTGGTGCTGAATCCTGTTAAATGACATGAGGGTCTCATGCCTATACACAAGGGTGTGTCATTGCTGTTGCTTGACCATGCATTGGTTTCTGTGGTCAGTGAATGATAAAAACAAAATTTACCATCCATTGATGGATGGGAAATCCGCCATGAGGCATTTGTTTTTAGAAACTGCTGCTCACAACCAATGTTGCAATGGAGTGTCTCCATCTGCTGGTGGTATTGGAAAGGCATTAGTGCTATGACAGGGTCTGAAGAAGAAGAAGAAGAAGAAGAAGAAGAAGACGGAAAAAAATATATATAAAAAGAAAAAGAGAGAGAGAGAGAGAGACTGACTTAGTGAGCGAGTGAGTGAGAGAGTGAGAGTGAGTGAGAGTGAATGAGTGAGTGAGTGATTGAGTGAGTGAGTGAGTGAGTGAGTGAGTGAGAACAAATGAGTTAAAGCAAGTGAGTGAGAGAGATCGAATGAATGAAAGTCTGAATGACAGAAAGAAAAAAGGATGAAGAAAGAAGCATGAAGAAAAAAAAATGTATATGGAGTTGCTGACATGAGTGCAATCTACAAAGCCGTTGAGGCTGATCCTCATGGGAGGATTATTGCACCAGGACCCTTAGCACTTTTAAAATGCCATTCAATGCCACGGGCTAGATGTAAACTGCAGATGACCATGTTGTGGTAGTTACCATGGATACCCAAGTGATGTGTGAGCTAACACATAGGCCCAACAGATTCCAAGAAGGCCAGAATCACCAGCGGCACCACCATCGATTGTCAGGTCACCCGGATTCAGCAAATACCAGAGTCCAAAATGATGCAGGTTTATACTGTTAATTTTCAGTTTATCGTTACAGTTGGTGTTATTCCATGTCGGAAGGGACGCAGCTACAGCCAGTGGGGTAACTAGAGACAGGCAGGCAGCTATGTGCAACAAAGGTAGGCGTGTTGTTTTCATATGCAGATCTGAAATATTGTCTTATATGCAAGAGGAGGAGTGATGGGGGTTCAGGCAAAAGCCAGGCTATGGATTGCATTGCTAAATGCTCCATCAGAGTGCAATGGTCGCCTGTCCTTTTTTTAAGTGATGATGTGGGTTTAGCCTGTGCTGTATGTATGTATGGGTGGCTGACTGCCACCCACCCAGAAAGTGTATGGGAGGCTGGTTGGCTGCCAGCCTTCCTTCCATTCCTATGAGTAATGTGAGTGCTCATGAAGGGGACATGGTTGGGTCCACCCCTTTCCCGGTTATCCCCTCTAGGCCTTTTGGCTTAGATCAAGTGTAAAAAAAGAAAGGATCTTGCGACAGATCGCATCCTGAGGCACGTTTTTTTTTGTGTGAATACTTGCACTTGGGTGACTTGTGAGCACATACTGATACATACGTTCCCTATCTGGGGACCATAAATTAAATGGATTTTTGAGAAAGGGAGCTGATTTGGAAGCTTGCTTCTGTCGCCCTATGCATTGACCCGATGTGGCAGTATCTTCGGGTAGTGAACAGTGCACCACCCCATTCCAGTGTTAAACAAGAAAGATTCTCATTTAATCCTCCGTGGGTGAGAATTTGAGTTTGAGAATTGGAGACCAAAATGATGAGTTGCACTGACTGGTTTATGAACGTCTATTCATTTAGCGTTTTAATGACCATGTTTGCACACTGATTGGTGTAAAAAAATAAAATAAAACTAAATAATAATAATCTAGCACACCTGTGCAGGTTTGACATGACATGACAGGTAGCTGTCTTGTGGGTGGTGCTGAATCCTGTTAAATGACATGAGGGTCTCATGCCTATACACAAGGGTGTGTCATTGCTGTTGCTTGACCATGCATTGGTTTCTGTGGTCAGTGAATGATAAAAACAAAATTTACCATCCATTGATGGATGGGAAATCCGCCATGAGGCATTTGTTTTTAGAAACTGCTGCTCACAACCAATGTTGCAATGGAGTGTCTCCATCTGCTGGTGGTATTGGAAAGGCATTAGTGCTATGACAGGGTCTGAAGAAGAAGAAGAAGAAGAAGAAGAAGACGGAAAAAAATATATATAAAAAGAAAAAGAGAGAGAGAGAGACTGACTTAGTGAGCGAGTGAGTGAGAGAGTGAGAGTGAGTGAGAGTGAATGAGTGAGTGAGTGATTGAGTGAGTGAGTGAGTGAGTGAGAACAAATGAGTTAAAGCAAGTGAGTGAGAGAGATCGAATGAATGAAAGTCTGAATGACAGAAAGAAAAAAGGATGAAGAAAGAAGCATGAAGAAAAAAAAATGTATATGGAGTTGCTGACATGAGTGCAATCTACAAAGCCGTTGAGGCTGATCCTCATGGGAGGATTATTGCACCAGGACCCTTAGCACTTTTAAAATGCCATTCAATGCCACGGGCTAGATGTAAACTGCAGATGACCATGTTGTGGTAGTTACCATGGATACCCAAGTGATGTGTGAGCTAACACATAGGCCCAACAGATTCCAAGAAGGCCAGAATCACCAGCGGCACCACCATCGATTGTCAGGTCACCCGGATTCAGCAAATACCAGAGTCCAAAATGATGCAGGTTTATACTGTTAATTTTCAGTTTATCGTTACAGTTGGTGTTATTCCATGTCGGAAGGGACGCAGCTACAGCCAGTGGGGTAACTAGAGACAGGCAGGCAGCTATGTGCAACAAAGGTAGGCGTGTTGTTTTCATATGCAGATCTGAAATATTGTCTTATATGCAAGAGGAGGAGTGATGGGGGTTCAGGCAAAAGCCAGGCTATGGATTGCATTGCTAAATGCTCCATCAGAGTGCAATGGTCGCCTGTCCTTTTTTTAAGTGATGATGTGGGTTTAGCCTGTGCTGTATGTATGTATGGGTGGCTGACTGCCACCCACCCAGAAAGTGTATGGGAGGCTGGTTGGCTGCCAGCCTTCCTTCCATTCCTATGAGTAATGTGAGTGCTCATGAAGGGGACATGGTTGGGTCCAACCCTTTCCCGGTTATCCCCTCTAGGCCTTTTGGCTTAGATCAAGTGTAAAAAAAGAAAGGATCTTGCGACAGATCGCATCCTGAGGCACGTTTTTTTTTGTGTGAATACTTGCACTTGGGTGACTTGTGAGCACATACTGATACATACGTTCCCTATCTGGGGACCATAAATTAAATGGATTTTTGAGAAAGGGAGCTGATTTGGAAGCTTGCTTCTGTCGCCCTATGCATTGACCCGATGTGGCAGTATCTTCGGGTAGTGAACAGTGCACCACCCCATTCCAGTGTTAAACAAGAAAGATTCTCATTTAATCCTCCGTGGGTGAGAATTTGAGTTTGAGAATTGGAGACCAAAATGATGAGTTGCACTGACTGGTTTATGAACGTCTATTCATTTAGCGTTTTAATGACCATGTTTGCACACTGATTGGTGTAAAAAAATAAAATAAAACTAAATAATAATAATCTAGCACACCTGTGCAGGTTTGACATGACATGACAGGTAGCTGTCTTGTGGGTGGTGCTGAATCCTGTTAAATGACATGAGGGTCTCATGCCTATACACAAGGGTGTGTCATTGCTGTTGCTTGACCATGCATTGGTTTCTGTGGTCAGTGAATGATAAAAACAAAATTTACCATCCATTGATGGATGGGAAATCCGCCATGAGGCATTTGTTTTTAGAAACTGCTGCTCACAACCAATGTTGCAATGGAGTGTCTCCATCTGCTGGTGGTATTGGAAAGGCATTAGTGCTATGACAGGGTCTGAAGAAGAAGAAGAAGAAGAAGAAGAAGAAGAAGACGGAAAAAAATATATATAAAAAGAAAAAGAGAGAGAGAGAGACTGACTTAGTGAGCGAGTGAGTGAGAGAGTGAGAGTGAGTGAGAGTGAATGAGTGAGTGAGTGATTGAGTGAGTGAGTGAGTGAGTGAGAACAAATGAGTTAAAGCAAGTGAGTGAGAGAGATCGAATGAATGAAAGTCTGAATGACAGAAAGAAAAAAGGATGAAGAAAGAAGCATGAAGAAAAAAAAATGTATATGGAGTTGCTGACATGAGTGCAATCTACAAAGCCGTTGAGGCTGATCCTCATGGGAGGATTATTGCACCAGGACCCTTAGCACTTTTAAAATGCCATTCAATGCCACGGGCTAGATGTAAACTGCAGATGACCATGTTGTGGTAGTTACCATGGATACCCAAGTGATGTGTGAGCTAACACATAGGCCCAACAGATTCCAATAAGGCCAGAATCACCAGCGGCACCACCATCGATTGTCAGGTCACCCGGATTCAGCAAATACCAGAGTCCAAAATGATGCAGGTTTATACTGTTAATTTTCAGTTTATCGTTACAGTTGGTGTTATTCCATGTCGGAAGGGACGCAGCTACAGCCAGTGGGGTAACTAGAGACAGGCAGGCAGCTATGTGCAACAAAGGTAGGCGTGTTGTTTTCATATGCAGATCTGAAATATTGTCTTATATGCAAGAGGAGGAGTGATGGGGGTTCAGGCAAAAGCCAGGCTATGGATTGCATTGCTAAATGCTCCATCAGAGTGCAATGGTCGCCTGTCCTTTTTTTAAGTGATGATGTGGGTTTAGCCTGTGCTGTATGTATGTATGGGTGGCTGACTGCCACCCACCCAGAAAGTGTATGGGAGGCTGGTTGGCTGCCAGCCTTCCTTCCATTCCTATGAGTAATGTGAGTGCTCATGAAGGGGACATGGTTGGGTCCAACCCTTTCCCGGTTATCCCCTCTAGGCCTTTTGGCTTAGATCAAGTGTAAAAAAAGAAAGGATCTTGCGACAGATCGCATCCTGAGGCACGTTTTTTTTTGTGTGAATACTTGCACTTGGGTGACTTGTGAGCACATACTGATACATACGTTCCCTATCTGGGGACCATAAATTAAATGGATTTTTGAGAAAGGGAGCTGATTTGGAAGCTTGCTTCTGTCGCCCTATGCATTGACCCGATGTGGCAGTATCTTCGGGTAGTGAACAGTGCACCACCCCATTCCAGTGTTAAACAAGAAAGATTCTCATTTAATCCTCCGTGGGTGAGAATTTGAGTTTGAGAATTGGAGACCAAAATGATGAGTTGCACTGACTGGTTTATGAACGTCTATTCATTTAGCGTTTTAATGACCATGTTTGCACACTGATTGGTGTAAAAAAATAAAATAAAACTAAATAATAATAATCTAGCACACCTGTGCAGGTTTGACATGACATGACAGGTAGCTGTCTTGTGGGTGGTGCTGAATCCTGTTAAATGACATGAGGGTCTCATGCCTATACACAAGGGTGTGTCATTGCTGTTGCTTGACCATGCATTGGTTTCTGTGGTCAGTGAATGATAAAAACAAAATTTACCATCCATTGATGGATGGGAAATCCGCCATGAGGCATTTGTTTTTAGAAACTGCTGCTCACAACCAATGTTGCAATGGAGTGTCTCCATCTGCTGGTGGTATTGGAAAGGCATTAGTGCTATGACAGGGTCTGAAGAAGAAGAAGAAGAAGAAGAAGAAGAAGACGGAAAAAAATATATATAAAAAGAAAAAGAGAGAGAGAGAGAGAGAGAGACTGACTTAGTGAGCGAGTGAGTGAGAGAGTGAGAGTGAGTGAGAGTGAATGAGTGAGTGAGTGATTGAGTGAGTGAGTGAGTGAGTGAGAACAAATGAGTTAAAGCAAGTGAGTGAGAGAGATCGAATGAATGAAAGTCTGAATGACAGAAAGAAAAAAGGATGAAGAAAGAAGCATGAAGAAAAAAAAATGTATATGGAGTTGCTGACATGAGTGCAATCTACAAAGCCGTTGAGGCTGATCCTCATGGGAGGATTATTGCACCAGGACCCTTAGCACTTTTAAAATGCCATTCAATGCCACGGGCTAGATGTAAACTGCAGATGACCATGTTGTGGTAGTTACCATGGATACCCAAGTGATGTGTGAGCTAACACATAGGCCCAACAGATTCCAAGAAGGCCAGAATCACCAGCGGCACCACCATCGATTGTCAGGTCACCCGGATTCAGCAAATACCAGAGTCCAAAATGATGCAGGTTTATACTGTTAATTTTCAGTTTATCGTTACAGTTGGTGTTATTCCATGTCGGAAGGGACGCAGCTACAGCCAGTGGGGTAACTAGAGACAGGCAGGCAGCTATGTGCAACAAAGGTAGGCGTGTTGTTTTCATATGCAGATCTGAAATATTGTCTTATATGCAAGAGGAGGAGTGATGGGGGTTCAGGCAAAAGCCAGGCTATGGATTGCATTGCTAAATGCTCCATCAGAGTGCAATGGTCGCCTGTCCTTTTTTTAAGTGATGATGTGGGTTTAGCCTGTGCTGTATGTATGTATGGGTGGCTGACTGCCACCCACCCAGAAAGTGTATGGGAGGCTGGTTGGCTGCCAGCCTTCCTTCCATTCCTATGAGTAATGTGAGTGCTCATGAAGGGGACATGGTTGGGTCCACCCCTTTCCCGGTTATCCCCTCTAGGCCTTTTGGCTTAGATCAAGTGTAAAAAAAGAAAGGATCTTGCGACAGATCGCATCCTGAGGCACGTTTTTTTTTGTGTGAATACTTGCACTTGGGTGACTTGTGAGCACATACTGATACATACGTTCCCTATCTGGGGACCATAAATTAAATGGATTTTTGAGAAAGGGAGCTGATTTGGAAGCTTGCTTCTGTCGCCCTATGCATTGACCCGATGTGGCAGTATCTTCGGGTAGTGAACAGTGCACCACCCCATTCCAGTGTTAAACAAGAAAGATTCTCATTTAATCCTCCGTGGGTGAGAATTTGAGTTTGAGAATTGGAGACCAAAATGATGAGTTGCACTGACTGGTTTATGAACGTCTATTCATTTAGCGTTTTAATGACCATGTTTGCACACTGATTGGTGTAAAAAAATAAAATAAAACTAAATAATAATAATAATCTAGCACACCTGTGCAGGTTTGACATGACATGACAGGTAGCTGTCTTGTGGGTGGTGCTGAATCCTGTTAAATGACATGAGGGTCTCATGCCTATACACAAGGGTGTGTCATTGCTGTTGCTTGACCATGCATTGGTTTCTGTGGTCAGTGAATGATAAAAACAAAATTTACCATCCATTGATGGATGGGAAATCCGCCATGAGGCATTTGTTTTTAGAAACTGCTGCTCACAACCAATGTTGCAATGGAGTGTCTCCATCTGCTGGTGGTATTGGAAAGGCATTAGTGCTATGACAGGGTCTGAAGAAGAAGAAGAAGAAGAAGAAGAAGAAGACGGAAAAAAATATATATAAAAAGAAAAAGAGAGAGAGAGAGACTGACTTAGTGAGCGAGTGAGTGAGAGAGTGAGAGTGAGTGAGAGTGAATGAGTGAGTGAGTGATTGAGTGAGTGAGTGAGTGAGTGAGTGAGAACAAATGAGTTAAAGCAAGTGAGTGAGAGAGATCGAATGAATGAAAGTCTGAATGACAGAAAGAAAAAAGGATGAAGAAAGAAGCATGAAGAAAAAAAAATGTATATGGAGTTGCTGACATGAGTGCAATCTACAAAGCCGTTGAGGCTGATCCTCATGGGAGGATTATTGCACCAGGACCCTTAGCACTTTTAAAATGCCATTCAATGCCACGGGCTAGATGTAAACTGCAGATGACCATGTTGTGGTAGTTACCATGGATACCCAAGTGATGTGTGAGCTAACACATAGGCCCAACAGATTCCAAGAAGGCCAGAATCACCAGCGGCACCACCATCGATTGTCAGGTCACCCGGATTCAGCAAATACCAGAGTCCAAAATGATGCAGGTTTATACTGTTAATTTTCAGTTTATCGTTACAGTTGGTGTTATTCCATGTCGGAAGGGACGCAGCTACAGCCAGTGGGGTAACTAGAGACAGGCAGGCAGCTATGTGCAACAAAGGTAGGCGTGTTGTTTTCATATGCAGATCTGAAATATTGTCTTATATGCAAGAGGAGGAGTGATGGGGGTTCAGGCAAAAGCCAGGCTATGGATTGCATTGCTAAATGCTCCATCAGAGTGCAATGGTCGCCTGTCCTTTTTTTAAGTGATGATGTGGGTTTAGCCTGTGCTGTATGTATGTATGGGTGGCTGACTGCCACCCACCCAGAAAGTGTATGGGAGGCTGGTTGGCTGCCAGCCTTCCTTCCATTCCTATGAGTAATGTGAGTGCTCATGAAGGGGACATGGTTGGGTCCACCCCTTTCCCGGTTATCCCCTCTAGGCCTTTTGGCTTAGATCAAGTGTAAAAAAAGAAAGGATCTTGCGACAGATCGCATCCTGAGGCACGTTTTTTTTTGTGTGAATACTTGCACTTGGGTGACTTGTGAGCACATACTGATACATACGTTCCCTATCTGGGGACCATAAATTAAATGGATTTTTGAGAAAGGGAGCTGATTTGGAAGCTTGCTTCTGTCGCCCTATGCATTGACCCGATGTGGCAGTATCTTCGGGTAGTGAACAGTGCACCACCCCATTCCAGTGTTAATCAAGAAAGATTCTCATTTAATCCTCCGTGGGTGAGAATTTGAGTTTGAGAATTGGAGACCAAAATGATGAGTTGCACTGACTGGTTTATGAACGTCTATTCATTTAGCGTTTTAATGACCATGTTTGCACACTGATTGGTGTAAAAAAATAAAATAAAACTAAATAATAATAATCTAGCACACCTGTGCAGGTTTGACATGACATGACAGGTAGCTGTCTTGTGGGTGGTGCTGAATCCTGTTAAATGACATGAGGGTCTCATGCCTATACACAAGGGTGTGTCATTGCTGTTGCTTGACCATGCATTGGTTTCTGTGGTCAGTGAATGATAAAAACAAAATTTACCATCCATTGATGGATGGGAAATCCGCCATGAGGCATTTGTTTTTAGAAACTGCTGCTCACAACCAATGTTGCAATGGAGTGTCTCCATCTGCTGGTGGTATTGGAAAGGCATTAGTGCTATGACAGGGTCTGAAGAAGAAGAAGAAGAAGAAGACGGAAAAAAATATATATAAAAAGAAAAAGAGAGAGAGAGAGAGAGACTGACTTAGTGAGCGAGTGAGTGAGAGAGTGAGAGTGAGTGAGAGTGAATGAGTGAGTGATTGAGTGAGTGAGTGAGTGAGAACAAATGAGTTAAAGCAAGTGAGTGAGAGAGATCGAATGAATGAAAGTCTGAATGACAGAAAGAAAAAAGGATGAAGAAAGAAGCATGAAGAAAAAAAAATGTATATGGAGTTGCTGACATGAGTGCAATCTACAAAGCCGTTGAGGCTGATCCTCATGGGAGGATTATTGCACCAGGACCCTTAGCACTTTTAAAATGCCATTCAATGCCACGGGCTAGATGTAAACTGCAGATGACCATGTTGTGGTAGTTACCATGGATACCCAAGTGATGTGTGAGCTAACACATAGGCCCAACAGATTCCAAGAAGGCCAGAATCACCAGCGGCACCACCATCGATTGTCAGGTCACCCGGATTCAGCAAATACCAGAGTCCAAAATGATGCAGGTTTATACTGTTAATTTTCAGTTTATCGTTACAGTTGGTGTTATTCCATGTCGGAAGGGACGCAGCTACAGCCAGTGGGGTAACTAGAGACAGGCAGGCAGCTATGTGCAACAAAGGTAGGCGTGTTGTTTTCATATGCAGATCTGAAATATTGTCTTATATGCAAGAGGAGGAGTGATGGGGGTTCAGGCAAAAGCCAGGCTATGGATTGCATTGCTAAATGCTCCATCAGAGTGCAATGGTCGCCTGTCCTTTTTTTAAGTGATGATGTGGGTTTAGCCTGTGCTGTATGTATGTATGGGTGGCTGACTGCCACCCACCCAGAAAGTGTATGGGAGGCTGGTTGGCTGCCAGCCTTCCTTCCATTCCTATGAGTAATGTGAGTGCTCATGAAGGGGACATGGTTGGGTCCACCCCTTTCCCGGTTATCCCCTCTAGGCCTTTTGGCTTAGATCAAGTGTAAAAAAAGAAAGGATCTTGCGACAGATCGCATCCTGAGGCACGTTTTTTTTTGTGTGAATACTTGCACTTGGGTGACTTGTGAGCACATACTGATACATACGTTCCCTATCTGGGGACCATAAATTAAATGGATTTTTGAGAAAGGGAGCTGATTTGGAAGCTTGCTTCTGTCGCCCTATGCATTGACCCGATGTGGCAGTATCTTCGGGTAGTGAACAGTGCACCACCCCATTCCAGTGTTAATCAAGAAAGATTCTCATTTAATCCTCCGTGGGTGAGAATTTGAGTTTGAGAATTGGAGACCAAAATGATGAGTTGCACTGACTGGTTTATGAACGTCTATTCATTTAGCGTTTTAATGACCATGTTTGCACACTGATTGGTGTAAAAAAATAAAATAAAACTAAATAATAATAATCTAGCACACCTGTGCAGGTTTGACATGACATGACAGGTAGCTGTCTTGTGGGTGGTGCTGAATCCTGTTAAATGACATGAGGGTCTCATGCCTATACACAAGGGTGTGTCATTGCTGTTGCTTGACCATGCATTGGTTTCTGTGGTCAGTGAATGATAAAAACAAAATTTACCATCCATTGATGGATGGGAAATCCGCCATGAGGCATTTGTTTTTAGAAACTGCTGCTCACAACCAATGTTGCAATGGAGTGTCTCCATCTGCTGGTGGTATTGGAAAGGCATTAGTGCTATGACAGGGTCTGAAGAAGAAGAAGAAGAAGAAGAAGAAGACGGAAAAAAATATATATAAAAAGAAAAAGAGAGAGAGAGAGAGAGACTGACTTAGTGAGCGAGTGAGTGAGAGAGTGAGAGTGAGTGAGAGTGAATGAGTGAGTGATTGAGTGAGTGAGTGAGTGAGTGAGAACAAATGAGTTAAAGCAAGTGAGTGAGAGAGATCGAATGAATGAAAGTCTGAATGACAGAAAGAAAAAAGGATGAAGAAAGAAGCATGAAGAAAAAAAAATGTATATGGAGTTGCTGACATGAGTGCAATCTACAAAGCCGTTGAGGCTGATCCTCATGGGAGGATTATTGCACCAGGACCCTTAGCACTTTTAAAATGCCATTCAATGCCACGGGCTAGATGTAAACTGCAGATGACCATGTTGTGGTAGTTACCATGGATACCCAAGTGATGTGTGAGCTAACACATAGGCCCAACAGATTCCAAGAAGGCCAGAATCACCAGCGGCACCACCATCGATTGTCAGGTCACCCGGATTCAGCAAATACCAGAGTCCAAAATGATGCAGGTTTATACTGTTAATTTTCAGTTTATCGTTACAGTTGGTGTTATTCCATGTCGGAAGGGACGCAGCTACAGCCAGTGGGGTAACTAGAGACAGGCAGGCAGCTATGTGCAACAAAGGTAGGCGTGTTGTTTTCATATGCAGATCTGAAATATTGTCTTATATGCAAGAGGAGGAGTGATGGGGGTTCAGGCAAAAGCCAGGCTATGGATTGCATTGCTAAATGCTCCATCAGAGTGCAATGGTCGCCTGTCCTTTTTTTAAGTGATGATGTGGGTTTAGCCTGTGCTGTATGTATGTATGGGTGGCTGACTGCCACCCACCCAGAAAGTGTATGGGAGGCTGGTTGGCTGCCAGCCTTCCTTCCATTCCTATGAGTAATGTGAGTGCTCATGAAGGGGACATGGTTGGGTCCACCCCTTTCCCGGTTATCCCCTCTAGGCCTTTTGGCTTAGATCAAGTGTAAAAAAAGAAAGGATCTTGCGACAGATCGCATCCTGAGGCACGTTTTTTTTTTGTGTGAATACTTGCACTTGGGTGACTTGTGAGCACATACTGATACATACGTTCCCTATCTGGGGACCATAAATTAAATGGATTTTTGAGAAAGGGAGCTGATTTGGAAGCTTGCTTCTGTCGCCCTATGCATTGACCCGATGTGGCAGTATCTTCGGGTAGTGAACAGTGCACCACCCCATTCCAGTGTTAAACAAGAAAGATTCTCATTTAATCCTCCGTGGGTGAGAATTTGAGTTTGAGAATTGGAGACCAAAATGATGAGTTGCACTGACTGGTTTATGAACGTCTATTCATTTAGCGTTTTAATGACCATGTTTGCACACTGATTGGTGTAAAAAAATAAAATAAAACTAAATAATAATAATCTAGCACACCTGTGCAGGTTTGACATGACATGACAGGTAGCTGTCTTGTGGGTGGTGCTGAATCCTGTTAAATGACATGAGGGTCTCATGCCTATACACAAGGGTGTGTCATTGCTGTTGCTTGACCATGCATTGGTTTCTGTGGTCAGTGAATGATAAAAACAAAATTTACCATCCATTGATGGATGGGAAATCCGCCATGAGGCATTTGTTTTTAGAAACTGCTGCTCACAACCAATGTTGCAATGGAGTGTCTCCATCTGCTGGTGGTATTGGAAAGGCATTAGTGCTATGACAGGGTCTGAAGAAGAAGAAGAAGAAGAAGAAGAAGAAGAAGACGGAAAAAAATATATATAAAAAGAAAAAGAGAGAGAGAGAGAGAGACTGACTTAGTGAGCGAGTGAGTGAGAGAGTGAGAGTGAGTGAGAGTGAATGAGTGAGTGAGTGATTGAGTGAGTGAGTGAGTGAGTGAGAACAAATGAGTTAAAGCAAGTGAGTGAGAGAGATCGAATGAATGAAAGTCTGAATGACAGAAAGAAAAAAGGATGAAGAAAGAAGCATGAAGAAAAAAAAATGTATATGGAGTTGCTGACATGAGTGCAATCTACAAAGCCGTTGAGGCTGATCCTCATGGGAGGATTATTGCACCAGGACCCTTAGCACTTTTAAAATGCCATTCAATGCCACGGGCTAGATGTAAACTGCAGATGACCATGTTGTGGTAGTTACCATGGATACCCAAGTGATGTGTGAGCTAACACATAGGCCCAACAGATTCCAAGAAGGCCAGAATCACCAGCGGCACCACCATCGATTGTCAGGTCACCCGGATTCAGCAAATACCAGAGTCCAAAATGATGCAGGTTTATACTGTTAATTTTCAGTTTATCGTTACAGTTGGTGTTATTCCATGTCGGAAGGGACG
Source organism: Hyla sarda (assembly GCF_029499605.1). Lineage (NCBI taxonomy): Eukaryota > Metazoa > Chordata > Amphibia > Anura > Hylidae > Hyla > Hyla sarda. The sequence continues at coordinate 117,357,502 of NC_079196.1, read as the reverse complement.
CAGCTACAGCCAGTGGGGTAACTAGAGACAGGCAGGCAGCTATGTGCAACAAAGGTAGGCGTGTTGTTTTCATATGCAGATCTGAAATATTGTCTTATATGCAAGAGGAGGAGTGATGGGGGTTCAGGCAAAAGCCAGGCTATGGATTGCATTGCTAAATGCTCCATCAGAGTGCAATGGTCGCCTGTCCTTTTTTTAAGTGATGATGTGGGTTTAGCCTGTGCTGTATGTATGTATGGGTGGCTGACTGCCACCCACCCAGAAAGTGTATGGGAGGCTGGTTGGCTGCCAGCCTTCCTTCCATTCCTATGAGTAATGTGAGTGCTCATGAAGGGGACATGGTTGGGTCCACCCCTTTCCCGGTTATCCCCTCTAGGCCTTTTGGCTTAGATCAAGTGTAAAAAAAGAAAGGATCTTGCGACAGATCGCATCCTGAGGCACGTTTTTTTTTTGTGTGAATACTTGCACTTGGGTGACTTGTGAGCACATACTGATACATACGTTCCCTATCTGGGGACCATAAATTAAATGGATTTTTGAGAAAGGGAGCTGATTTGGAAGCTTGCTTCTGTCGCCCTATGCATTGACCCGATGTGGCAGTATCTTCGGGTAGTGAACAGTGCACCACCCCATTCCAGTGTTAAACAAGAAAGATTCTCATTTAATCCTCCGTGGGTGAGAATTTGAGTTTGAGAATTGGAGACCAAAATGATGAGTTGCACTGACTGGTTTATGAACGTCTATTCATTTAGCGTTTTAATGACCATGTTTGCACACTGATTGGTGTAAAAAAATAAAATAAAACTAAATAATAATAATCTAGCACACCTGTGCAGGTTTGACATGACATGACAGGTAGCTGTCTTGTGGGTGGTGCTGAATCCTGTTAAATGACATGAGGGTCTCATGCCTATACACAAGGGTGTGTCATTGCTGTTGCTTGACCATGCATTGGTTTCTGTGGTCAGTGAATGATAAAAACAAAATTTACCATCCATTGATGGATGGGAAATCCGCCATGAGGCATTTGTTTTTAGAAACTGCTGCTCACAACCAATGTTGCAATGGAGTGTCTCCATCTGCTGGTGGTATTGGAAAGGCATTAGTGCTATGACAGGGTCTGAAGAAGAAGAAGAAGAAGAAGAAGAAGAAGAAGAAGAAGACGGAAAAAAATATATATAAAAAGAAAAAGAGAGAGAGAGAGAGAGACTGACTTAGTGAGCGAGTGAGTGAGAGAGTGAGAGTGAGTGAGAGTGAATGAGTGAGTGAGTGATTGAGTGAGTGAGTGAGTGAGTGAGTGAGAACAAATGAGTTAAAGCAAGTGAGTGAGAGAGATCGAATGAATGAAAGTCTGAATGACAGAAAGAAAAAAGGATGAAGAAAGAAGCATGAAGAAAAAAAAATGTATATGGAGTTGCTGACATGAGTGCAATCTACAAAGCCGTTGAGGCTGATCCTCATGGGAGGATTATTGCACCAGGACCCTTAGCACTTTTAAAATGCCATTCAATGCCACGGGCTAGATGTAAACTGCAGATGACCATGTTGTGGTAGTTACCATGGATACCCAAGTGATGTGTGAGCTAACACATAGGCCCAACAGATTCCAAGAAGGCCAGAATCACCAGCGGCACCACCATCGATTGTCAGGTCACCCGGATTCAGCAAATACCAGAGTCCAAAATGATGCAGGTTTATACTGTTAATTTTCAGTTTATCGTTACAGTTGGTGTTATTCCATGTCGGAAGGGACGCAGCTACAGCCAGTGGGGTAACTAGAGACAGGCAGGCAGCTATGTGCAACAAAGGTAGGCGTGTTGTTTTCATATGCAGATCTGAAATATTGTCTTATATGCAAGAGGAGGAGTGATGGGGGTTCAGGCAAAAGCCAGGCTATGGATTGCATTGCTAAATGCTCCATCAGAGTGCAATGGTCGCCTGTCCTTTTTTTAAGTGATGATGTGGGTTTAGCCTGTGCTGTATGTATGTATGGGTGGCTGACTGCCACCCACCCAGAAAGTGTATGGGAGGCTGGTTGGCTGCCAGCCTTCCTTCCATTCCTATGAGTAATGTGAGTGCTCATGAAGGGGACATGGTTGGGTCCACCCCTTTCCCGGTTATCCCCTCTAGGCCTTTTGGCTTAGATCAAGTGTAAAAAAAGAAAGGATCTTGCGACAGATCGCATCCTGAGGCACGTTTTTTTTTGTGTGAATACTTGCACTTGGGTGACTTGTGAGCACATACTGATACATACGTTCCCTATCTGGGGACCATAAATTAAATGGATTTTTGAGAAAGGGAGCTGATTTGGAAGCTTGCTTCTGTCGCCCTATGCATTGACCCGATGTGGCAGTATCTTCGGGTAGTGAACAGTGCACCACCCCATTCCAGTGTTAAACAAGAAAGATTCTCATTTAATCCTCCGTGGGTGAGAATTTGAGTTTGAGAATTGGAGACCAAAATGATGAGTTGCACTGACTGGTTTATGAACGTCTATTCATTTAGCGTTTTAATGACCATGTTTGCACACTGATTGGTGTAAAAAAATAAAATAAAACTAAATAATAATAATCTAGCACACCTGTGCAGGTTTGACATGACATGACAGGTAGCTGTCTTGTGGGTGGTGCTGAATCCTGTTAAATGACATGAGGGTCTCATGCCTATACACAAGGGTGTGTCATTGCTGTTGCTTGACCATGCATTGGTTTCTGTGGTCAGTGAATGATAAAAACAAAATTTACCATCCATTGATGGATGGGAAATCCGCCATGAGGCATTTGTTTTTAGAAACTGCTGCTCACAACCAATGTTGCAATGGAGTGTCTCCATCTGCTGGTGGTATTGGAAAGGCATTAGTGCTATGACAGGGTCTGAAGAAGAAGAAGAAGAAGAAGAAGACGGAAAAAAATATATATAAAAAGAAAAAGAGAGAGAGAGAGAGAGACTGACTTAGTGAGCGAGTGAGTGAGAGAGTGAGAGTGAGTGAGAGTGAATGAGTGAGTGAGTGATTGAGTGAGTGAGTGAGTGAGTGAGTGAGTGAGAACAAATGAGTTAAAGCAAGTGAGTGAGAGAGATCGAATGAATGAAAGTCTGAATGACAGAAAGAAAAAAGGATGAAGAAAGAAGCATGAAGAAAAAAAAATGTATATGGAGTTGCTGACATGAGTGCAATCTACAAAGCCGTTGAGGCTGATCCTCATGGGAGGATTAGTGCACCAGGACCCTTAGCACTTTTAAAATGCCATTCAATGCCACGGGCTAGATGTAAACTGCAGATGACCATGTTGTGGTAGTTACCATGGATACCCAAGTGATGTGTGAGCTAACACATAGGCCCAACAGATTCCAAGAAGGCCAGAATCACCAGCGGCACCACCATCGATTGTCAGGTCACCCGGATTCAGCAAATACCAGAGTCCAAAATGATGCAGGTTTATACTGTTAATTTTCAGTTTATCGTTACAGTTGGTGTTATTCCATGTCGGAAGGGACGCAGCTACAGCCAGTGGGGTAACTAGAGACAGGCAGGCAGCTATGTGCAACAAAGGTAGGCGTGTTGTTTTCATATGCAGATCTGAAATATTGTCTTATATGCAAGAGGAGGAGTGATGGGGGTTCAGGCAAAAGCCAGGCTATGGATTGCATTGCTAAATGCTCCATCAGAGTGCAATGGTCGCCTGTCCTTTTTTTAAGTGATGATGTGGGTTTAGCCTGTGCTGTATGTATGTATGGGTGGCTGACTGCCACCCACCCAGAAAGTGTATGGGAGGCTGGTTGGCTGCCAGCCTTCCTTCCATTCCTATGAGTAATGTGAGTGCTCATGAAGGGGACATGGTTGGGTCCACCCCTTTCCCGGTTATCCCCTTTAGGCCTTTTGGCTTAGATCAAGTGTAAAAAAAGAAAGGATCTTGCGACAGATCGCATCCTGAGGCACGTTTTTTTTTGTGTGAATACTTGCACTTGGGTGACTTGTGAGCACATACTGATACATACGTTCCCTATCTGGGGACCATAAATTAAATGGATTTTTGAGAAAGGGAGCTGATTTGGAAGCTTGCTTCTGTCGCCCTATGCATTGACCCGATGTGGCAGTATCTTCGGGTAGTGAACAGTGCACCACCCCATTCCAGTGTTAAACAAGAAAGATTCTCATTTAATCCTCCGTGGGTGAGAATTTGAGTTTGAGAATTGGAGACCAAAATGATGAGTTGCACTGACTGGTTTATGAACGTCTATTCATTTAGCGTTTTAATGACCATGTTTGCACACTGATTGGTGTAAAAAAATAAAATAAAACTAAATAATAATAATCTAGCACACCTGTGCAGGTTTGACATGACATGACAGGTAGCTGTCTTGTGGGTGGTGCTGAATCCTGTTAAATGACATGAGGGTCTCATGCCTATACACAAGGGTGTGTCATTGCTGTTGCTTGACCATGCATTGGTTTCTGTGGTCAGTGAATGATAAAAACAAAATTTACCATCCATTGATGGATGGGAAATCCGCCATGAGGCATTTGTTTTTAGAAACTGCTGCTCACAACCAATGTTGCAATGGAGTGTCTCCATCTGCTGGTGGTATTGGAAAGGCATTAGTGCTATGACAGGGTCTGAAGAAGAAGAAGAAGAAGAAGAAGAAGACGGAAAAAAATATATATAAAAAGAAAAAGAGAGAGAGAGAGAGAGACTGACTTAGTGAGCGAGTGAGTGAGAGAGTGAAAGTGAGTGAGAGTGAATGAGTGAGTGAGTGATTGAGTGAGTGAGTGAGTGAGTGAGAACAAATGAGTTAAAGCAAGTGAGTGAGAGAGATCGAATGAATGAAAGTCTGAATGACAGAAAGAAAAAAGGATGAAGAAAGAAGCATGAAGAAAAAAAAATGTATATGGAGTTGCTGACATGAGTGCAATCTACAAAGCCGTTGAGGCTGATCCTCATGGGAGGATTATTGCACCAGGACCCTTAGCACTTTTAAAATGCCATTCAATGCCACGGGCTAGATGTAAACTGCAGATGACCATGTTGTGGTAGTTACCATGGATACCCAAGTGATGTGTGAGCTAACACATAGGCCCAACAGATTCCAAGAAGGCCAGAATCACCAGCGGCACCACCATCGATTGTCAGGTCACCCGGATTCAGCAAATACCAGAGTCCAAAATGATGCAGGTTTATACTGTTAATTTTCAGTTTATCGTTACAGTTGGTGTTATTCCATGTCGGAAGGGACGCAGCTACAGCCAGTGGGGTAACTAGAGACAGGCAGGCAGCTATGTGCAACAAAGGTAGGCGTGTTGTTTTCATATGCAGATCTGAAATATTGTCTTATATGCAAGAGGAGGAGTGATGGGGGTTCAGGCAAAAGCCAGGCTATGGATTGCATTGCTAAATGCTCCATCAGAGTGCAATGGTCGCCTGTCCTTTTTTTAAGTGATGATGTGGGTTTAGCCTGTGCTGTATGTATGTATGGGTGGCTGACTGCCACCCACCCAGAAAGTGTATGGGAGGCTGGTTGGCTGCCAGCCTTCCTTCCATTCCTATGAGTAATGTGAGTGCTCATGAAGGGGACATGGTTGGGTCCACCCCTTTCCCGGTTATCCCCTCTAGGCCTTTTGGCTTAGATCAAGTGTAAAAAAAGAAAGGATCTTGCGACAGATCGCATCCTGAGGCACGTTTTTTTTTGTGTGAATACTTGCACTTGGGTGACTTGTGAGCACATACTGATACATACGTTCCCTATCTGGGGACCATAAATTAAATGGATTTTTGAGAAAGGGAGCTGATTTGGAAGCTTGCTTCTGTCGCCCTATGCATTGACCCGATGTGGCAGTATCTTCGGGTAGTGAACAGTGCACCACCCCATTCCAGTGTTAAACAAGAAAGATTCTCATTTAATCCTCCGTGGGTGAGAATTTGAGTTTGAGAATTGGAGACCAAAATGATGAGTTGCACTGACTGGTTTATGAACGTCTATTCATTTAGCGTTTTAATGACCATGTTTGCACACTGATTGGTGTAAAAAAAATAAAATAAAACTAAATAATAATAATCTAGCACACCTGTGCAGGTTTGACATGACATGACAGGTAGCTGTCTTGTGGGTGGTGCTGAATCCTGTTAAATGACATGAGGGTCTCATGCCTATACACAAGGGTGTGTCATTGCTGTTGCTTGACCATGCATTGGTTTCTGTGGTCAGTGAATGATAAAAACAAAATTTACCATCCATTGATGGATGGGAAATCCGCCATGAGGCATTTGTTTTTAGAAACTGCTGCTCACAACCAATGTTGCAATGGAGTGTCTCCATCTGCTGGTGGTATTGGAAAGGCATTAGTGCTATGACAGGGTCTGAAGAAGAAGAAGAAGAAGAAGAAGAAGAAGAAGAAGAAGACGGAAAAAAATATATATAAAAAGAAAAAGAGAGAGAGAGAGAGAGACTGACTTAGTGAGCGAGTGAGTGAGAGAGTGAGAGTGAGTGAGAGTGAATGAGTGAGTGAGTGATTGAGTGAGTGAGTGAGTGAGTGAGTGAGAACAAATGAGTTAAAGCAAGTGAGTGAGAGAGATCGAATGAATGAAAGTCTGAATGACAGAAAGAAAAAAGGATGAAGAAAGAAGCATGAAGAAAAAAAAATGTATATGGAGTTGCTGACATGAGTGCAATCTACAAAGCCGTTGAGGCTGATCCTCATGGGAGGATTATTGCACCAGGACCCTTAGCACTTTTAAAATGCCATTCAATGCCACGGGCTAGATGTAAACTGCAGATGACCATGTTGTGGTAGTTACCATGGATACCCAAGTGATGTGTGAGCTAACACATAGGCCCAACAGATTCCAAGAAGGCCAGAATCACCAGCGGCACCACCATCGATTGTCAGGTCACCCGGATTCAGCAAATACCAGAGTCCAAAATGATGCAGGTTTATACTGTTAATTTTCAGTTTATCGTTACAGTTGGTGTTATTCCATGTCGGAAGGGACGCAGCTACAGCCAGTGGGGTAACTAGAGACAGGCAGGCAGCTATGTGCAACAAAGGTAGGCGTGTTGTTTTCATATGCAGATCTGAAATATTGTCTTATATGCAAGAGGAGGAGTGATGGGGGTTCAGGCAAAAGCCAGGCTATGGATTGCATTGCTAAATGCTCCATCAGAGTGCAATGGTCGCCTGTCCTTTTTTTAAGTGATGATGTGGGTTTAGCCTGTGCTGTATGTATGTATGGGTGGCTGACTGCCACCCACCCAGAAAGTGTATGGGAGGCTGGTTGGCTGCCAGCCTTCCTTCCATTCCTATGAGTAATGTGAGTGCTCATGAAGGGGACATGGTTGGGTCCACCCCTTTCCCGGTTATCCCCTCTAGGCCTTTTGGCTTAGATCAAGTGTAAAAAAAGAAAGGATCTTGCGACAGATCGCATCCTGAGGCACGTTTTTTTTTGTGTGAATACTTGCACTTGGGTGACTTGTGAGCACATACTGATACATACGTTCCCTATCTGGGGACCATAAATTAAATGGATTTTTGAGAAAGGGAGCTGATTTGGAAGCTTGCTTCTGTCGCCCTATGCATTGACCCGATGTGGCAGTATCTTCGGGTAGTGAACAGTGCACCACCCCATTCCAGTGTTAAACAAGAAAGATTCTCATTTAATCCTCCGTGGGTGAGAATTTGAGTTTGAGAATTGGAGACCAAAATGATGAGTTGCACTGACTGGTTTATGAACGTCTATTCATTTAGCGTTTTAATGACCATGTTTGCACACTGATTGGTGTAAAAAAATAAAATAAAACTAAATAATAATAATCTAGCACACCTGTGCAGGTTTGACATGACATGACAGGTAGCTGTCTTGTGGGTGGTGCTGAATCCTGTTAAATGACATGAGGGTCTCATGCCTATACACAAGGGTGTGTCATTGCTGTTGCTTGACCATGCATTGGTTTCTGTGGTCAGTGAATGATAAAAACAAAATTTACCATCCATTGATGGATGGGAAATCCGCCATGAGGCATTTGTTTTTAGAAACTGCTGCTCACAACCAATGTTGCAATGGAGTGTCTCCATCTGCTGGTGGTATTGGAAAGGCATTAGTGCTATGACAGGGTCTGAAGAAGAAGAAGAAGAAGAAGAAGAAGACGGAAAAAAATATATATAAAAAGAAAAAGAGAGAGAGAGAGAGACTGACTTAGTGAGCGAGTGAGTGAGAGAGTGAGAGTGAGTGAGAGTGAATGAGTGAGTGAGTGATTGAGTGAGTGAGTGAGTGAGTGAGAACAAATGAGTTAAAGCAAGTGAGTGAGAGAGATCGAATGAATGAAAGTCTGAATGACAGAAAGAAAAAAGGATGAAGAAAGAAGCATGAAGAAAAAAAAATGTATATGGAGTTGCTGACATGAGTGCAATCTACAAAGCCGTTGAGGCTGATCCTCATGGGAGGATTATTGCACCAGGACCCTTAGCACTTTTAAAATGCCATTCAATGCCACGGTCTAGATGTAAACTGCAGATGACCATGTTGTGGTAGTTACCATGGATACCCAAGTGATGTGTGAGCTAACACATAGGCCCAACAGATTCCAAGAAGGCCAGAATCACCAGCGGCACCACCATCGATTGTCAGGTCACCCGGATTCAGCAAATACCAGAGTCCAAAATGATGCAGGTTTATACTGTTAATTTTCAGTTTATCGTTACAGTTGGTGTTATTCCATGTCGGAAGGGACGCAGCTACAGCCAGTGGGGCAACTAGAGACAGGCAGGCAGCTATGTGCAACAAAGGTAGGCGTGTTGTTTTCATATGCAGATCTGAAATATTGTCTTATATGCAAGAGGAGGAGTGATGGGGGTTCAGGCAAAAGCCAGGCTATGGATTGCATTGCTAAATGCTCCATCAGAGTGCAATGGTCGCCTGTCCTTTTTTTAAGTGATGATGTGGGTTTAGCCTGTGCTGTATGTATGTATGGGTGGCTGACTGCCACCCACCCAGAAAGTGTATGGGAGGCTGGTTGGCTGCCAGCCTTCCTTCCATTCCTATGAGTAATGTGAGTGCTCATGAAGGGGACATGGTTGGGTCCACCCCTTTCCCGGTTATCCCCTCTAGGCCTTTTGGCTTAGATCAAGTGTAAAAAAAGAAAGGATCTTGCGACAGATCGCATCCTGAGGCACGTTTTTTTTTGTGTGAATACTTGCACTTGGGTGACTTGTGAGCACATACTGATACATACGTTCCCTATCTGGGGACCATAAATTAAATGGATTTTTGAGAAAGGGAGCTGATTTGGAAGCTTGCTTCTGTCGCCCTATGCATTGACCCGATGTGGCAGTATCTTCGGGTAGTGAACAGTGCACCACCCCATTCCAGTGTTAAACAAGAAAGATTCTCATTTAATCCTCCGTGGGTGAGAATTTGAGTTTGAGAATTGGAGACCAAAATGATGAGTTGCACTGACTGGTTTATGAACGTCTATTCATTTAGCGTTTTAATGACCATGTTTGCACACTGATTGGTGTAAAAAAATAAAATAAAACTAAATAATAATAATCTAGCACACCTGTGCAGGTTTGACATGACATGACAGGTAGCTGTCTTGTGGGTGGTGCTGAATCCTGTTAAATGACATGAGGGTCTCATGCCTATACACAAGGGTGTGTCATTGCTGTTGCTTGACCATGCATTGGTTTCTGTGGTCAGTGAATGATAAAAACAAAATTTAACATCCATTGATGGATGGGAAATCCGCCATGAGGCATTTGTTTTTAGAAACTGCTGCTCACAACCAATGTTGCAATGGAGTGTCTCCATCTGCTGGTGGTATTGGAAAGGCATTAGTGCTATGACAGGGTCTGAAGAAGAAGAAGAAGAAGAAGAAGAAGAAGAAGAAGAAGACGGAAAAAAATATATATAAAAAGAAAAAGAGAGAGAGAGAGAGAGACTGACTTAGTGAGCGAGTGAGTGAGAGAGTGAGAGTGAGTGAGAGTGAATGAGTGAGTGAGTGATTGAGTGAGTGAGTGAGTGAGTGAGAACAAATGAGTTAAAGCAAGTGAGTGAGAGAGATCGAATGAATGAAAGTCTGAATGACAGAAAGAAAAAAGGATGAAGAAAGAAGCATGAAGAAAAAAAAATGTATATGGAGTTGCTGACATGAGTGCAATCTACAAAGCCGTTGAGGCTGATCCTCATGGGAGGATTATTGCACCAGGACCCTTAGCACTTTTAAAATGCCATTCAATGCCACGGGCTAGATGTAAACTGCAGATGACCATGTTGTGGTAGTTACCATGGATACCCAAGTGATGTGTGAGCTAACACATAGGCCCAACAGATTCCAAGAAGGCCAGAATCACCAGCGGCACCACCATCGATTGTCAGGTCACCCGGATTCAGCAAATACCAGAGTCCAAAATGATGCAGGTTTATACTGTTAATTTTCAGTTTATCGTTACAGTTGGTGTTATTCCATGTCGGAAGGGACGCAGCTACAGCCAGTGGGGTAACTAGAGACAGGCAGGCAGCTATGTGCAACAAAGGTAGGCGTGTTGTTTTCATATGCAGATCTGAAATATTGTCTTATATGCAAGAGGAGGAGTGATGGGGGTTCAGGCAAAAGCCAGGCTATGGATTGCATTGCTAAATGCTCCATCAGAGTGCAATGGTCGCCTGTCCTTTTTTTAAGTGATGATGTGGGTTTAGCCTGTGCTGTATGTATGTATGGGTGGCTGACTGCCACCCACCCAGAAAGTGTATGGGAGGCTGGTTGGCTGCCAGCCTTCCTTCCATTCCTATGAGTAATGTGAGTGCTCATGAAGGGGACATGGTTGGGTCCACCCCTTTCCCGGTTATCCCCTCTAGGCCTTTTGGCTTAGATCAAGTGTAAAAAAAGAAAGGATCTTGCGACAGATCGCATCCTGAGGCACGTTTTTTTTTGTGTGAATACTTGCACTTGGGTGACTTGTGAGCACATACTGATACATACGTTCCCTATCTGGGGACCATAAATTAAATGGATTTTTGAGAAAGGGAGCTGATTTGGAAGCTTGCTTCTGTCGCCCTATGCATTGACCCGATGTGGCAGTATCTTCGGGTAGTGAACAGTGCACCACCCCATTCCAGTGTTAAACAAGAAAGATTCTCATTTAATCCTCCGTGGGTGAGAATTTGAGTTTGAGAATTGGAGACCAAAATGATGAGTTGCACTGACTGGTTTATGAACGTCTATTCATTTAGCGTTTTAATGACCATGTTTGCACACTGATTGGTGTAAAAAAATAAAATAAAACTAAATAATAATAATCTAGCACACCTGTGCAGGTTTGACATGACATGACAGGTAGCTGTCTTGTGGGTGGTGCTGAATCCTGTTAAATGACATGAGGGTCTCATGCCTATACACAAGGGTGTGTCATTGCTGTTGCTTGACCATGCATTGGTTTCTGTGGTCAGTGAATGATAAAAACAAAATTTACCATCCATTGATGGATGGGAAATCCGCCATGAGGCATTTGTTTTTAGAAACTGCTGCTCACAACCAATGTTGCAATGGAGTGTCTCCATCTGCTGGTGGTATTGGAAAGGCATTAGTGCTATGACAGGCTCTGAAGAAGAAGAAGAAGAAGACGGAAAAAAATATATATAAAAAGAAAAAGAGAGAGAGAGAGAGAGAGAGACTGACTTAGTGAGCGAGTGAGTGAGAGAGTGAGAGTGAGTGAGAGTGAATGAGTGAGTGAGTGATTGAGTGAGTGAGTGAGTGAGAACAAATGAGTTAAAGCAAGTGAGTGAGAGAGATCGAATGAATGAAAGTCTGAATGACAGAAAGAAAAAAGGATGAAGAAAGAAGCATGAAGAAAAAAAAATGTATATGGAGTTGCTGACATGAGTGCAATCTACAAAGCCGTTGAGGCTGATCCTCATGGGAGGATTATTGCACCAGGACCCTTAGCACTTTTAAAATGCCATTCAATGCCACGGGCTAGATGTAAACTGCAGATGACCATGTTGTGGTAGTTACCATGGATACCCAAGTGATGTGTGAGCTAACACATAGGCCCAACAGATTCCAAGAAGGCCAGAATCACCAGCGGCACCACCATCGATTGTCAGGTCACCCGGATTCAGCAAATACCAGAGTCCAAAATGATGCAGGTTTATACTGTTAATTTTCAGTTTATCGTTACAGTTGGTGTTATTCCATGTCGGAAGGGACGCAGCTACAGCCAGTGGGGTAACTAGAGACAGGCAGGCAGCTATGTGCAACAAAGGTAGGCGTGTTGTTTTCATATGCAGATCTGAAATATTGTCTTATATGCAAGAGGAGGAGTGATGGGGGTTCAGGCAAAAGCCAGGCTATGGATTGCATTGCTAAATGCTCCATCAGAGTGCAATGGTCGCCTGTCCTTTTTTTAAGTGATGATGTGGGTTTAGCCTGTGCTGTATGTATGTATGGGTGGCTGACTGCCACCCACCCAGAAAGTGTATGGGAGGCTGGTTGGCTGCCAGCCTTCCTTCCATTCCTATGAGTAATGTGAGTGCTCATGAAGGGGACATGGTTGGGTCCACCCCTTTCCCGGTTATCCCCTCTAGGCCTTTTGGCTTAGATCAAGTGTAAAAAAAGAAAGGATCTTGCGACAGATCGCATCCTGAGGCACGTTTTTTTTTGTGTGAATACTTGCACTTGGGTGACTTGTGAGCACATACTGATACATACGTTCCCTATCTGGGGACCATAAATTAAATGGATTTTTGAGAAAGGGAGCTGATTTGGAAGCTTGCTTCTGTCGCCCTATGCATTGACCCGATGTGGCAGTATCTTCGGGTAGTGAACAGTGCACCACCCCATTCCAGTGTTAAACAAGAAAGATTCTCATTTAATCCTCTGTGGGTGAGAATTTGAGTTTGAGAATTGGAGACCAAAATGATGAGTTGCACTGACTGGTTTATGAACGTCTATTCATTTAGCGTTTTAATGACCATGTTTGCACACTGATTGGTGTAAAAAAATAAAATAAAACTAAATAATAATAATCTAGCACACCTGTGCAGGTTTGACATGACATGACAGGTAGCTGTCTTGTGGGTGGTGCTGAATCCTGTTAAATGACATGAGGGTCTCATGCCTATACACAAGGGTGTGTCATTGCTGTTGCTTGACCATGCATTGGTTTCTGTGGTCAGTGAATGATAAAAACAAAATTTACCATCCATTGATGGATGGGAAATCCGCCATGAGGCATTTGTTTTTAGAAACTGCTGCTCACAACCAATGTTGCAATGGAGTGTCTCCATCTGCTGGTGGTATTGGAAAGGCATAAGTGCTATGACAGGGTCTGAAGAAGAAGAAGAAGAAGAAGAAGAAGAAGAAGAAGACGGAAAAAAATATATATAAAAAGAAAAAGAGAGAGAGAGAGAGACTGACTTAGTGAGCGAGTGAGTGAGAGAGTGAGAGTGAGTGAGAGTGAATGAGTGAGTGAGTGATTGAGTGAGTGAGTGAGTGAGTGAGAACAAATGAGTTAAAGCAAGTGAGTGAGAGAGATCGAATGAATGAAAGTCTGAATGACAGAAAGAAAAAAGGATGAAGAAAGAAGCATGAAGAAAAAAAAATGTATATGGAGTTGCTGACATGAGTGCAATCTACAAAGCCGTTGAGGCTGATCCTCATGGGAGGATTATTGCACCAGGACCCTTAGCACTTTTAAAATGCCATTCAATGCCACGGTCTAGATGTAAACTGCAGATGACCATGTTGTGGTAGTTACCATGGATACCCAAGTGATGTGTGAGCTAACACATAGGCCCAACAGATTCCAAGAAGGCCAGAATCACCAGCGGCACCACCATCGATTGTCAGGTCACCCGGATTCAGCAAATACCAGAGTCCAAAATGATGCAGGTTTATACTGTTAATTTTCAGTTTATCGTTACAGTTGGTGTTATTCCATGTCGGAAGGGACGCAGCTACAGCCAGTGGGGCAACTAGAGACAGGCAGGCAGCTATGTGCAACAAAGGTAGGCGTGTTGTTTTCATATGCAGATCTGAAATATTGTCTTATATGCAAGAGGAGGAGTGATGGGGGTTCAGGCAAAAGCCAGGCTATGGATTGCATTGCTAAATGCTCCATCAGAGTGCAATGGTCGCCTGTCCTTTTTTTAAGTGATGATGTGGGTTTAGCCTGTGCTGTATGTATGTATGGGTGGCTGACTGCCACCCACCCAGAAAGTGTATGGGAGGCTGGTTGGCTGCCAGCCTTCCTTCCATTCCTATGAGTAATGTGAGTGCTCATGAAGGGGACATGGTTGGGTCCACCCCTTTCCCGGTTATCCCCTCTAGGCCTTTTGGCTTAGATCAAGTGTAAAAAAAGAAAGGATCTTGCGACAGATCGCATCCTGAGGCACGTTTTTTTTTTGTGTGAATACTTGCACTTGGGTGACTTGTGAGCACATACTGATACATACGTTCCCTATCTGGGGACCATAAATTAAATGGATTTTTGAGAAAGGGAGCTGATTTGGAAGCTTGCTTCTGTCGCCCTATGCATTGACCCGATGTGGCAGTATCTTCGGGTAGTGAACAGTGCACCACCCCATTCCAGTGTTAAACAAGAAAGATTCTCATTTAATCCTCCGTGGGTGAGAATTTGAGTTTGAGAATTGGAGACCAAAATGATGAGTTGCACTGACTGGTTTATGAACGTCTATTCATTTAGCGTTTTAATGACCATGTTTGCACACTGATTGGTGTAAAAAAATAAAATAAAACTAAATAATAATAATCTAGCACACCTGTGCAGGTTTGACATGACATGACAGGTAGCTGTCTTGTGGGTGGTGCTGAATCCTGTTAAATGACATGAGGGTCTCATGCCTATACACAAGGGTGTGTCATTGCTGTTGCTTGACCATGCATTGGTTTCTGTGGTCAGTGAATGATAAAAACAAAATTTAACATCCATTGATGGATGGGAAATCCGCCATGAGGCATTTGTTTTTAGAAACTGCTGCTCACAACCAATGTTGCAATGGAGTGTCTCCATCTGCTGGTGGTATTGGAAAGGCATTAGTGCTATGACAGGGTCTGAAGAAGAAGAAGAAGAAGAAGAAGAAGAAGAAGAAGACGGAAAAAAATATATATAAAAAGAAAAAGAGAGAGAGAGAGAGAGACTGACTTAGTGAGCGAGTGAGTGAGAGAGTGAGAGTGAGTGAGAGTGAATGAGTGAGTGAGTGATTGAGTGAGTGAGTGAGTGAGTGAGAACAAATGAGTTAAAGCAAGTGAGTGAGAGAGATCGAATGAATGAAAGTCTGAATGACAGAAAGAAAAAAGGATGAAGAAAGAAGCATGAAGAAAAAAAAATGTATATGGAGTTGCTGACATGAGTGCAATCTACAAAGCCGTTGAGGCTGATCCTCATGGGAGGATTATTGCACCAGGACCCTTAGCACTTTTAAAATGCCATTCAATGCCACGGGCTAGATGTAAACTGCAGATGACCATGTTGTGGTAGTTACCATGGATACCCAAGTGATGTGTGAGCTAACACATAGGCCCAACAGATTCCAAGAAGGCCAGAATCACCAGCGGCACCACCATCGATTGTCAGGTCACCCGGATTCAGCAAATACCAGAGTCCAAAATGATGCAGGTTTATACTGTTAATTTTCAGTTTATCGTTACAGTTGGTGTTATTCCATGTCGGAAGGGACGCAGCTACAGCCAGTGGGGTAACTAGAGACAGGCAGGCAGCTATGTGCAACAAAGGTAGGCGTGTTGTTTTCATATGCAGATCTGAAATATTGTCTTATATGCAAGAGGAGGAGTGATGGGGGTTCAGGCAAAAGCCAGGCTATGGATTGCATTGCTAAATGCTCCATCAGAGTGCAATGGTCGCCTGTCCTTTTTTTAAGTGATGATGTGGGTTTAGCCTGTGCTGTATGTATGTATGGGTGGCTGACTGCCACCCACCCAGAAAGTGTATGGGAGGCTGGTTGGCTGCCAGCCTTCCTTCCATTCCTATGAGTAATGTGAGTGCTCATGAAGGGGACATGGTTGGGTCCACCCCTTTCCCGGTTATCCCCTCTAGGCCTTTTGGCTTAGATCAAGTGTAAAAAAAGAAAGGATCTTGCGACAGATCGCATCCTGAGGCACGTTTTTTTTTGTGTGAATACTTGCACTTGGGTGACTTGTGAGCACATACTGATACATACGTTCCCTATCTGGGGACCATAAATTAAATGGATTTTTGAGAAAGGGAGCTGATTTGGAAGCTTGCTTCTGTCGCCCTATGCATTGACCCGATGTGGCAGTATCTTCGGGTAGTGAACAGTGCACCACCCCATTCCAGTGTTAAACAAGAAAGATTCTCATTTAATCCTCCGTGGGTGAGAATTTGAGTTTGAGAATTGGAGACCAAAATGATGAGTTGCACTGACTGGTTTATGAACGTCTATTCATTTAGCGTTTTAATGACCATGTTTGCACACTGATTGGTGTAAAAAAATAAAATAAAACTAAATAATAATAATCTAGCACACCTGTGCAGGTTTGACATGACATGACAGGTAGCTGTCTTGTGGGTGGTGCTGAATCCTGTTAAATGACATGAGGGTCTCATGCCTATACACAAGGGTGTGTCATTGCTGTTGCTTGACCATGCATTGGTTTCTGTGGTCAGTGAATGATAAAAACAAAATTTACCATCCATTGATGGATGGGAAATCCGCCATGAGGCATTTGTTTTTAGAAACTGCTGCTCACAACCAATGTTGCAATGGAGTGTCTCCATCTGCTGGTGGTATTGGAAAGGCATTAGTGCTATGACAGGCTCTGAAGAAGAAGAAGAAGAAGACGGAAAAAAATATATATAAAAAGAAAAAGAGAGAGAGAGAGAGAGAGAGACTGACTTAGTGAGCGAGTGAGTGAGAGAGTGAGAGTGAGTGAGAGTGAATGAGTGAGTGAGTGATTGAGTGAGTGAGTGAGTGAGAACAAATGAGTTAAAGCAAGTGAGTGAGAGAGATCGAATGAATGAAAGTCTGAATGACAGAAAGAAAAAAGGATGAAGAAAGAAGCATGAAGAAAAAAAAATGTATATGGAGTTGCTGACATGAGTGCAATCTACAAAGCCGTTGAGGCTGATCCTCATGGGAGGATTATTGCACCAGGACCCTTAGCACTTTTAAAATGCCATTCAATGCCACGGGCTAGATGTAAACTGCAGATGACCATGTTGTGGTAGTTACCATGGATACCCAAGTGATGTGTGAGCTAACACATAGGCCCAACAGATTCCAAGAAGGCCAGAATCACCAGCGGCACCACCATCGATTGTCAGGTCACCCGGATTCAGCAAATACCAGAGTCCAAAATGATGCAGGTTTATACTGTTAATTTTCAGTTTATCGTTACAGTTGGTGTTATTCCATGTCGGAAGGGACGCAGCTACAGCCAGTGGGGTAACTAGAGACAGGCAGGCAGCTATGTGCAACAAAGGTAGGCGTGTTGTTTTCATATGCAGATCTGAAATATTGTCTTATATGCAAGAGGAGGAGTGATGGGGGTTCAGGCAAAAGCCAGGCTATGGATTGCATTGCTAAATGCTCCATCAGAGTGCAATGGTCGCCTGTCCTTTTTTTAAGTGATGATGTGGGTTTAGCCTGTGCTGTATGTATGTATGGGTGGCTGACTGCCACCCACCCAGAAAGTGTATGGGAGGCTGGTTGGCTGCCAGCCTTCCTTCCATTCCTATGAGTAATGTGAGTGCTCATGAAGGGGACATGGTTGGGTCCACCCCTTTCCCGGTTATCCCCTCTAGGCCTTTTGGCTTAGATCAAGTGTAAAAAAAGAAAGGATCTTGCGACAGATCGCATCCTGAGGCACGTTTTTTTTTGTGTGAATACTTGCACTTGGGTGACTTGTGAGCACATACTGATACATACGTTCCCTATCTGGGGACCATAAATTAAATGGATTTTTGAGAAAGGGAGCTGATTTGGAAGCTTGCTTCTGTCGCCCTATGCATTGACCCGATGTGGCAGTATCTTCGGGTAGTGAACAGTGCACCACCCCATTCCAGTGTTAAACAAGAAAGATTCTCATTTAATCCTCTGTGGGTGAGAATTTGAGTTTGAGAATTGGAGACCAAAATGATGAGTTGCACTGACTGGTTTATGAACGTCTATTCATTTAGCGTTTTAATGACCATGTTTGCACACTGATTGGTGTAAAAAAATAAAATAAAACTAAATAATAATAATCTAGCACACCTGTGCAGGTTTGACATGACATGACAGGTAGCTGTCTTGTGGGTGGTGCTGAATCCTGTTAAATGACATGAGGGTCTCATGCCTATACACAAGGGTGTGTCATTGCTGTTGCTTGACCATGCATTGGTTTCTGTGGTCAGTGAATGATAAAAACAAAATTTACCATCCATTGATGGATGGGAAATCCGCCATGAGGCATTTGTTTTTAGAAACTGCTGCTCACAACCAATGTTGCAATGGAGTGTCTCCATCTGCTGGTGGTATTGGAAAGGCATAAGTGCTATGACAGGGTCTGAAGAAGAAGAAGAAGAAGAAGAAGAAGAAGAAGAAGACGGAAAAAAATATATATAAAAAGAAAAAGAGAGAGAGAGAGAGAGAGACTGACTTAGTGAGCGAGTGAGTGAGAGAGTGAGAGTGAGTGAGTGAGTGATTGAGTGAGTGAGTGAGTGAGTGAGTGAGAACAAATGAGTTAAAGCAAGTGAGTGAGAGAGATCGAATGAATGAAAGTCTGAATGACAGAAAGAAAAAAGGATGAAGAAAGAAGCATGAAGAAAAAAAAATGTATATGGAGTTGCTGACATGAGTGCAATCTACAAAGCCGTTGAGGCTGATCCTCATGGGAGGATTATTGCACCAGGACCCTTAGCACTTTTAAAATGCCATTCAATGCCACGGGCTAGATGTAAACTGCAGATGACCATGTTGTGGTAGTTACCATGGATACCCAAGTGATGTGTGAGCTAACACATAGGCCCAACAGATTCCAAGAAGGCCAGAATCACCAGCGGCACCACCATCGGTTGTCAGGTCACCCGGATTCAGAAAATACCAGAGTCCAAAATGATGCAGGTTTATACTGTTAATTTTCAGTTTATCGTTACAGTTGGTGTTATTCCATGTCGGAAGGGACGCAGCTACAGCCAGTGGGGTAACTAGAGACAGGCAGGCAGCTATGTGCAACAAAGGTAGGCGTGTTGTTTTCATATGCAGATCTGAAATATTGTCTTATATGCAAGAGGAGGAGTGATGGGGGTTCAGGCAAAAGCCAGGCTATGGATTGCATTGCTAAATGCTCCATCAGAGTGCAATGGTCGCCTGTCCTTTTTTTAAGTGATGATGTGGGTTTAGCCTGTGCTGTATGTATGTATGGGTGGCTGACTGCCACCCACCCAGAAAGTGTATGGGAGGCTGGTTGGCTGCCAGCCTTCCTTCCATTCCTATGAGTAATGTGAGTGCTCATGAAGGGGACATGGTTGGGTCCACCCCTTTCCCGGTTATCCCCTCTAGGCCTTTTGGCTTAGATCAAGTGTAAAAAAAAGAAAGGATCTTGCGACAGATCGCATCCTGAGGCACGTTTTTTTTTTGTGTGAATACTTGCACTTGGGTGACTTGTGAGCACATACTGATACATACGTTCCCTATCTGGGGACCATAAATTAAATGGATTTTTGAGAAAGGGAGCTGATTTGGAAGCTTGCTTCTGTCGCCCTATGCATTGACCCGATGTGGCAGTATCTTCGGGTAGTGAACAGTGCACCACCCCATTCCAGTGTTAAACAAGAAAGATTCTCATTTAATCCTCCGTGGGTGAGAATTTGAGTTTGAGAATTGGAGACCAAAATGATGAGTTGCACTGACTGGTTTATGAACGTCTATTCATTTAGCGTTTTAATGACCATGTTTGCACACTGATTGGTGTAAAAAAATAAAATAAAACTAAATAATAATAATCTAGCACACCTGTGCAGGTTTGACATGACATGACAGGTAGCTGTCTTGTGGGTGGTGCTGAATCCTGTTAAATGACATGAGGGTCTCATGCCTATACACAAGGGTGTGTCATTGCTGTTGCTTGACCATGCATTGGTTTCTGTGGTCAGTGAATGATAAAAACAAAATTTACCATCCATTGATGGATGGGAAATCCGCCATGAGGCATTTGTTTTTAGAAACTGCTGCTCACAACCAATGTTGCAATGGAGTGTCTCCATCTGCTGGTGGTATTGGAAAGGCATTAGTGCTATGACAGGGTCTGAAGAAGAAGAAGAAGAAGAAGAAGAAGACGGAAAAAAATATATATAAAAAGAAAAAGAGAGAGAGAGAGAGAGAGACTGACTTAGTGAGCGAGTGAGTGAGAGAGTGAGAGTGAGTGAGAGTGAATGAGTAAGTGAGTGATTGAGTGAGTGAGTGAGTGAGTGAGTGAGAACAAATGAGTTAAAGCAAGTGAGTGAGAGAGATCGAATGAATGAAAGTCTGAATGACAGAAAGAAAAAAGGATGAAGAAAGAAGCATGAAGAAAAAAAAATGTATATGGAGTTGCTGACATGAGTGCAATCTACAAAGCCGTTGAGGCTGATCCTCATGGGAGGATTATTGCACCAGGACCCTTAGCACTTTTAAAATGCCATTCAATGCCACGGGCTAGATGTAAACTGCAGATGACCATGTTGTGGTAGTTACCATGGATACCCAAGTGATGTGTGAGCTAACACATAGGCCCAACAGATTCCAAGAAGGCCAGAATCACCAGCGGCACCACCATCGATTGTCAGGTCACCCGGATTCAGCAAATACCAGAGTCCAAAATGATGCAGGTTTATACTGTTAATTTTCAGTTTATCGTTACAGTTGGTGTTATTCCATGTCGGAAGGGACGCAGCTACAGCCAGTGGGGCAACTAGAGACAGGCAGGCAGCTATGTGCAACAAAGGTAGGCGTGTTGTTTTCATATGCAGATCTGAAATATTGTCTTATATGCAAGAGGAGGAGTGATGGGGGTTCAGGCAAAAGCCAGGCTATGGATTGCATTGCTAAATGCTCCATCAGAGTGCAATGGTCGCCTGTCCTTTTTTTAAGTGATGATGTGGGTTTAGCCTGTGCTGTATGTATGTATGGGTGGCTGACTGCCACCCACCCAGAAAGTGTATGGGAGGCTGGTTGGCTGCCAGCCTTCCTTCCATTCCTATGAGTAATGTGAGTGCTCATGAAGGGGACATGGTTGGGTCCACCCCTTTCCCGGTTATCCCCTCTAGGCCTTTTGGCTTAGATCAAGTGTAAAAAAAGAAAGGATCTTGCGACAGATCGCATCCTGAGGCACGTTTTTTTTTGTGTGAATACTTGCACTTGGGTGACTTGTGAGCACATACTGATACATACATTCCCTATCTGGGGACCATAAATTAAATGGATTTTTGAGAAAGGGAGCTGATTTGGAAGCTTGCTTCTGTCGCCCTATGCATTGACCCGATGTGGCAGTATCTTCGGGTAGTGAACAGTGCACCACCCCATTCCAGTGTTAAACAAGAAAGATTCTCATTTAATCCTCCGTGGGTGAGAATTTGAGTTTGAGAATTGGAGACCAAAATGATGAGTTGCACTGACTGGTTTATGAACGTCTATTCATTTAGCGTTTTAATGACCATGTTTGCACACTGATTGGTGTAAAAAAATAAAATAAAACTAAATAATAATAATCTAGCACACCTGTGCAGGTTTGACATGACATGACAGGTAGCCGTCTTGTGGGTGGTGCTGAATCCTGTTAAATGACATGAGGGTCTCATGCCTATACACAAGGGTGTGTCATTGCTGTTGCTTGACCATGCATTGGTTTCTGTGGTCAGTGAATGATAAAAACAAAATTTACCATCCATTGATGGATGGGAAATCCGCCATGAGGCATTTGTTTTTAGAAACTGCTGCTCACAACCAATGTTGCAATGGAGTGTCTCCATCTGCTGGTGGTATTGGAAAGGCATTAGTGCTATGACAGGGTCTGAAGAAGAAGAAGAAGAAGAAGAAGACGGAAAAAAATATATATAAAAAGAAAAAGAGAGAGAGAGAGAGAGACTGACTTAGTGAGCGAGTGAGTGAGAGAGTGAGAGTGAGTGAGAGTGAATGAGTGAGTGATTGAGTGAGTGAGTGAGTGAGTGAGAACAAATGAGTTAAAGCAAGTGAGTGAGAGAGATTGAATGAATGAAAGTCTGAATGACAGAAAGAAAAAAGGATGAAGAAAGAAGCATGAAGAAAAAAAAATGTATATGGAGTTGCTGACATGAGTGCAATCTACAAAGCCGTTGAGGCTGATCCTCATGGGAGGATTATTGCACCAGGACCCTTAGCACTTTTAAAATGCCATTCAATGCCACGGGCTAGATGTAAACTGCAGATGACCATGTTGTGGTAGTTACCATGGATACCCAAGTGATGTGTGAGCTAACACATAGGCCCAACAGATTCCAAGAAGGCCAGAATCACCAGCGGCACCACCATCGATTGTCAGGTCACCCGGATTCAGCAAATACCAGAGTCCAAAATGATGCAGGTTTATACTGTTAATTTTCAGTTTATCGTTACAGTTGGTGTTATTCCATGTCGGAAGGGACGCAGCTACAGCCAGTGGGGTAACTAGAGACAGGCAGGCAGCTATGTGCAACAAAGGTAGGCGTGTTGTTTTCATATGCAGATCTGAAATATTGTCTTATATGCAAGAGGAGGAGTGATGGGGGTTCAGGCAAAAGCCAGGCTATGGATTGCATTGCTAAATGCTCCATCAGAGTGCAATGGTCGCCTGTCCTTTTTTTAAGTGATGATGTGGGTTTAGCCTGTGCTGTATGTATGTATGGGTGGCTGACTGCCACCCACCCAGAAAGTGTATGGGAGGCTGGTTGGCTGCCAGCCTTCCTTCCATTCCTATGAGTAATGTGAGTGCTCATGAAGGGGACATGGTTGGGTCCACCCCTTTCCCGGTTATCCCCTCTAGGCCTTTTGGCTTAGATCAAGTGTAAAAAAAGAAAGGATCTTGCGACAGATCGCATCCTGAGGCACGTTTTTTTTTGTGTGAATACTTGCACTTGGGTGACTTGTGAGCACATACTGATACATACGTTCCCTATCTGGGGACCATAAATTAAATGGATTTTTGAGAAAGGGAGCTGATTTGGAAGCTTGCTTCTGTCGCCCTATGCATTGACCCGATGTGGCAGTATCTTCGGGTAGTGAACAGTGCACCACCCCATTCCAGTGTTAAACAAGAAAGATTCTCATTTAATCCTCCGTGGGTGAGAATTTGAGTTTGAGAATTGGAGACCAAAATGATGAGTTGCACTGACTGGTTTATGAACGTCTATTCATTTAGCGTTTTAATGACCATGTTTGCACACTGATTGGTGTAAAAAAATAAAATAAAACTAAATAATAATAATCTAGCACACCTGTGCAGGTTTGACATGACATGACAGGTAGCTGTCTTGTGGGTGGTGCTGAATCCTGTTAAATGACATGAGGGTCTCATGCCTATACACAAGGGTGTGTCATTGCTGTTGCTTGACCATGCATTGGTTTCTGTGGTCAGTGAATGATAAAAACAAAATTTACCATCCATTGATGGATGGGAAATCCGCCATGAGGCATTTGTTTTTAGAAACTGCTGCTCACAACCAATGTTGCAATGGAGTGTCTCCATCTGCTGGTGGTATTGGAAAGGCATTAGTGCTATGACAGGGTCTGAAGAAGAAGAAGAAGAAGAAGAAGAAGAAGAAGAAGACGGAAAAAAATATATATAAAAAGAAAAAGAGAGAGAGAGAGAGAGACTGACTTAGTGAGCGAGTGAGTGAGAGAGTGAGAGTGAGTGAGAGTGAATGAGTGAGTGAGTGATTGAGTGAGTGAGTGAGTGAGTGAGAACAAATGAGTTAAAGCAAGTGAGTGAGAGAGATCGAATGAATGAAAGTCTGAATGACAGAAAGAAAAAAGGATGAAGAAAGAAGCATGAAGAAAAAAAAATGTATATGGAGTTGCTGACATGAGTGCAATCTACAAAGCCGTTGAGGCTGATCCTCATGGGAGGATTATTGCACCAGGACCCTTAGCACTTTTAAAATGCCATTCAATGCCACGGGCTAGATGTAAACTGCAGATGACCATGTTGTGGTAGTTACCATGGATACCCAAGTGATGTGTGAGCTAACACATAGGCCCAACAGATTCCAAGAAGGCCAGAATCACCAGCGGCACCACCATCGATTGTCAGGTCACCCGGATTCAGCAAATACCAGAGTCCAAAATGATGCAGGTTTATACTGTTAATTTTCAGTTTATCGTTACAGTTGGTGTTATTCCATGTCGGAAGGGACGCAGCTACAGCCAGTGGGGTAACTAGAGACAGGCAGGCAGCTATGTGCAACAAAGGTAGGCGTGTTGTTTTCATATGCAGATCTGAAATATTGTCTTATATGCAAGAGGAGGAGTGATGGGGGTTCAGGCAAAAGCCAGGCTATGGATTGCATTGCTAAATGCTCCATCAGAGTGCAATGGTCGCCTGTCCTTTTTTTAAGTGATGATGTGGGTTTAGCCTGTGCT
The DNA here is from genome assembly GCF_029499605.1 of Hyla sarda. Taxonomy (NCBI): domain Eukaryota; kingdom Metazoa; phylum Chordata; class Amphibia; order Anura; family Hylidae; genus Hyla; species Hyla sarda. The sequence continues at coordinate 117,332,900 of NC_079196.1, read as the reverse complement.
GTATGTATGTATGGGTGGCTGACTGCCACCCACCCAGAAAGTGTATGGGAGGCTGGTTGGCTGCCAGCCTTCCTTCCATTCCTATGAGTAATGTGAGTGCTCATGAAGGGGACATGGTTGGGTCCACCCCTTTCCCGGTTATCCCCTCTAGGCCTTTTGGCTTAGATCAAGTGTAAAAAAAGAAAGGATCTTGCGACAGATCGCATCCTGAGGCACGTTTTTTTTTGTGTGAATACTTGCACTTGGGTGACTTGTGAGCACATACTAATACATACGTTCCCTATCTGGGGACCATAAATTAAATGGATTTTTGAGAAAGGGAGCTGATTTGGAAGCTTGCTTCTGTCGCCCTATGCATTGACCCGATGTGGCAGTATCTTCGGGTAGTGAACAGTGCACCACCCCATTCCAGTGTTAAACAAGAAAGATTCTCATTTAATCCTCCGTGGGTGAGAATTTGAGTTTGAGAATTGGAGACCAAAATGATGAGTTGCACTGACTGGTTTATGAACGTCTATTCATTTAGCGTTTTAATGACCATGTTTGCACACTGATTGGTGTAAAAAAATAAAATAAAACTAAATAATAATAATCTAGCACACCTGTGCAGGTTTGACATGACATGACAGGTAGCAGTCTTGTGGGTGGTGCTGAATCCTGTTAAATGACATGAGGGTCTCATGCCTATACACAAGGGTGTGTCATTGCTGTTGCTTGACCATGCATTGGTTTCTGTGGTCAGTGAATGATAAAAACAAAATTTACCATCCATTGATGGATGGGAAATCCGCCATGAGGCATTTGTTTTTAGAAACTGCTGCTCACAACCAATGTTGCAATGGAGTGTCTCCATCTGCTGGTGGTATTGGAAAGGCATTAGTGCTATGACAGGGTCTGAAGAAGAAGAAGAAGAAGAAGAAGAAGAAGACGGAAAAAAATATATATAAAAAGAAAAAGAGAGAGAGAGAGAGAGAGACTGACTTAGTGAGCGAGTGAGTGAGAGAGTGAGAGTGAGTGAGTGAGTGATTGAGTGAGTGAGTGAGTGAGTGAGAACAAATGAGTTAAAGCAAGTGAGTGAGAGAGATCGAATGAATGAAAGTCTGAATGACAGAAAGAAAAAAGGATGAAGAAAGAAGCATGAAGAAAAAAAAATGTATATGGAGTTGCTGACATGAGTGCAATCTACAAAGCCGTTGAGGCTGATCCTCATGGGAGGATTATTGCACCAGGACCCTTAGCACTTTTAAAATGCCATTCAATGCCACGGGCTAGATGTAAACTGCAGATGACCATGTTGTGGTAGTTACCATGGATACCCAAGTGATGTGTGAGCTAACACATAGGCCCAACAGATTCCAAGAAGGCCAGAATCACCAGCGGCACCACCATCGATTGTCAGGTCACCCGGATTCAGCAAATACCAGAGTCCAAAATGATGCAGGTTTATACTGTTAATTTTCAGTTTATCGTTACAGTTGGTGTTATTCCATGTCGGAAGGGACGCAGCTACAGCCAGTGGGGTAACTAGAGACAGGCAGGCAGCTATGTGCAACAAAGGTAGGCGTGTTGTTTTCATATGCAGATCTGAAATATTGTCTTATATGCAAGAGGAGGAGTGATGGGGGTTCAGGCAAAAGCCAGGCTATGGATTGCATTGCTAAATGCTCCATCAGAGTGCAATGGTCGCCTGTCCTTTTTTTAAGTGATGATGTGGGTTTAGCCTGTGCTGTATGTATGTATGGGTGGCTGACTGCCACCCACCCAGAAAGTGTATGGGAGGCTGGTTGGCTGCCAGCCTTCCTTCCATTCCTATGAGTAATGTGAGTGCTCATGAAGGGGACATGGTTGGGTCCACCCCTTTCCCGGTTATCCCCTCTAGGCCTTTTGGCTTAGATCAAGTGTAAAAAAAGAAAGGATCTTGCGACAGATCGCATCCTGAGGCACGTTTTTTTTTGTGTGAATACTTGCACTTGGGTGACTTGTGAGCACATACTGATACATACGTTCCCTATCTGGGGACCATAAATTAAATGGATTTTTGAGAAAGGGAGCTGATTTGGAAGCTTGCTTCTGTCGCCCTATGCATTGACCCGATGTGGCAGTATCTTCGGGTAGTGAACAGTGCACCACCCCATTCCAGTGTTAAACAAGAAAGATTCTCATTTAATCCTCCGTGGGTGAGAATTTGAGTTTGAGAATTGGAGACCAAAATGATGAGTTGCACTGACTGGTTTATGAACGTCTATTCATTTAGCGTTTTAATGACCATGTTTGCACACTGATTGGTGTAAAAAAATAAAATAAAACTAAATAATAATAATCTAGCACACCTGTGCAGGTTTGACATGACATGACAGGTAGCTGTCTTGTGGGTGGTGCTGAATCCTGTTAAATGACATGAGGGTCTCATGCCTATACACAAGGGTGTGTCATTGCTGTTGCTTGACCATGCATTGGTTTCTGTGGTCAGTGAATGATAAAAACAAAATTTACCATCCATTGATGGATGGGAAATCCGCCATGAGGCATTTGTTTTTAGAAACTGCTGCTCACAACCAATGTTGCAATGGAGTGTCTCCATCTGCTGGTGGTATTGGAAAGGCATTAGTGCTATGACAGGGTCTGAAGAAGAAGAAGAAGAAGACGGAAAAAAATATATATAAAAAGAAAAAGAGAGAGAGAGAGAGAGACTGACTTAGTGAGCGAGTGAGTGAGAGAGTGAGAGTGAGTGAGAGTGAATGAGTGAGTGATTGAGTGAGTGAGTGAGTGAGTGAGAACAAATGAGTTAGAGCAAGTGAGTGAGAGAGATCGAATGAATGAAAGTCTGAATGACAGAAAGAAAAAAGGATGAAGAAAGAAGCATGAAGAAAAAAAAATGTATATGGAGTTGCTGACATGAGTGCAATCTACAAAGCCGTTGAGGCTGATCCTCATGGGAGGATTATTGCACCAGGACCCTTAGCACTTTTAAAATGCCATTCAATGCCACGGGCTAGATGTAAACTGCAGATGACCATGTTGTGGTAGTTACCATGGATACCCAAGTGATGTGTGAGCTAACACATAGGCCCAACAGATTCCAAGAAGGCCAGAATCACCAGCGGCACCACCATCGATTGTCAGGTCACCCGGATTCAGCAAATACCAGAGTCCAAAATGATGCAGGTTTATACTGTTAATTTTCAGTTTATCGTTACAGTTGGTGTTATTCCATGTCGGAAGGGACGCAGCTACAGCCAGTGGGGTAACTAGAGACAGGCAGGCAGCTATGTGCAACAAAGGTAGGCGTGTTGTTTTCATATGCAGATCTGAAATATTGTCTTATATGCAAGAGGAGGAGTGATGGGGGTTCAGGCAAAAGCCAGGCTATGGATTGCATTGCTAAATGCTCCATCAGAGTGCAATGGTCGCCTGTCCTTTTTTTAAGTGATGATGTGGGTTTAGCCTGTGCTGTATGTATGTATGGGTGGCTGACTGCCACCCACCCAGAAAGTGTATGGGAGGCTGGTTGGCTGCCAGCCTTCCTTCCATTCCTATGAGTAATGTGAGTGCTCATGAAGGGGACATGGTTGGGTCCACCCCTTTCCCGGTTATCCCCTCTAGGCCTTTTGGCTTAGATCAAGTGTAAAAAAAGAAAGGATCTTGCGACAGATCGCATCCTGAGGCACGTTTTTTTTTGTGTGAATACTTGCACTTGGGTGACTTGTGAGCACATACTGATACATACGTTCCCTATCTGGGGACCATAAATTAAATGGATTTTTGAGAAAGGGAGCTGATTTGGAAGCTTGCTTCTGTCGCCCTATGCATTGACCCGATGTGGCAGTATCTTCGGGTAGTGAACAGTGCACCACCCCATTCCAGTGTTAAACAAGAAAGATTCTCATTTAATCCTCCGTGGGTGAGAATTTGAGTTTGAGAATTGGAGACCAAAATGATGAGTTGCACTGACTGGTTTATGAACGTCTATTCATTTAGCGTTTTAATGACCATGTTTGCACACTGATTGGTGTAAAAAAATAAAATAAAACTAAATAATAATAATCTAGCACACCTGTGCAGGTTTGACATGACATGACAGGTAGCTGTCTTGTGGGTGGTGCTGAATCCTGTTAAATGACATGAGGGTCTCATGCCTATACACAAGGGTGTGTCATTGCTGTTGCTTGACCATGCATTGGTTTCTGTGGTCAGTGAATGATAAAAACAAAATTTACCATCCATTGATGGATGGGAAATCCGCCATGAGGCATTTGTTTTTAGAAACTGCTGCTCACAACCAATGTTGCAATGGAGTGTCTCCATCTGCTGGTGGTATTGGAAAGGCATTAGTGCTATGACAGGGTCTGAAGAAGAAGAAGAAGAAGAAGAAGAAGAAGAAGACGGAAAAAAATATATATAAAAAGAAAAAGAGAGAGAGAGAGAGAGACTGACTTAGTGAGCGAGTGAGTGAGAGAGTGAGAGTGAGTGAGAGTGAATGAGTGAGTGATTGAGTGAGTGAGTGAGTGAGTGAGAACAAATGAGTTAAAGCAAGTGAGTGAGAGAGATCGAATGAATGAAAGTCTGAATGACAGAAAGAAAAAAGGATGAAGAAAGAAGCATGAAGAAAAAAAAATGTATATGGAGTTGCTGACATGAGTGCAATCTACAAAGCCGTTGAGGCTGATCCTCATGGGAGGATTATTGCACCAGGACCCTTAGCACTTTTAAAATGCCATTCAATGCCACGGGCTAGATGTAAACTGCAGATGACCATGTTGTGGTAGTTACCATGGATACCCAAGTGATGTGTGAGCTAACACATAGGCCCAACAGATTCCAAGAAGGCCAGAATCACCAGCGGCACCACCATCGATTGTCAGGTCACCCGGATTCAGCAAATACCAGAGTCCAAAATGATGCAGGTTTATACTGTTAATTTTCAGTTTATCGTTACAGTTGGTGTTATTCCATGTCGGAAGGGACGCAGCTACAGCCAGTGGGGTAACTAGAGACAGGCAGGCAGCTATGTGCAACAAAGGTAGGCATGTTGTTTTCATATGCAGATCTGAAATATTGTCTTATATGCAAGAGGAGGAGTGATGGGGGTTCAGGCAAAAGCCAGGCTATGGATTGCATTGCTAAATGCTCCATCAGAGTGCAATGGTCGCCTGTCCTTTTTTTAAGTGATGATGTGGGTTTAGCCTGTGCTGTATGTATGTATGGGTGGCTGACTGCCACCCACCCAGAAAGTGTATGGGAGGCTGGTTGGCTGCCAGCCTTCCTTCCATTCCTATGAGTAATGTGAGTGCTCATGAAGGGGACATGGTTGGGTCCACCCCTTTCCCGGTTATCCCCTCTAGGCCTTTTGGCTTAGATCAAGTGTAAAAAAAGAAAGGATCTTGCGACAGATCGCATCCTGAGGCACGTTTTTTTTTGTGTGAATACTTGCACTTGGGTGACTTGTGAGCACATACTGATACATACGTTCCCTATCTGGGGACCATAAATTAAATGGATTTTTGAGAAAGGGAGCTGATTTGGAAGCTTGCTTCTGTCGCCCTATGCATTGACCCGATGTGGCAGTATCTTCGGGTAGTGAACAGTGCACCACCCCATTCCAGTGTTAAACAAGAAAGATTCTCATTTAATCCTCCGTGGGTGAGAATTTGAGTTTGAGAATTGGAGACCAAAATGATGAGTTGCACTGACTGGTTTATGAACGTCTATTCATTTAGCGTTTTAATGACCATGTTTGCACACTGATTGGTGTAAAAAAATAAAATAAAACTAAATAATAATAATCTAGCACACCTGTGCAGGTTTGACATGACATGACAGGTAGCTGTCTTGTGGGTGGTGCTGAATCCTGTTAAATGACATGAGGGTCTCATGCCTATACACAAGGGTGTGTCATTGCTGTTGCTTGACCATGCATTGGTTTCTGTGGTCAGTGAATGATAAAAACAAAATTTACCATCCATTGATGGATGGGAAATCCGCCATGAGGCATTTGTTTTTAGAAACTGCTGCTCACAACCAATGTTGCAATGGAGTGTCTCCATCTGCTGGTGGTATTGGAAAGGCATTAGTGCTATGACAGGGTCTGAAGAAGAAGAAGAAGAAGAAGAAGAAGAAGAAGAAGACGGAAAAAAATATATATAAAAAGAAAAAGAGAGAGAGAGAGAGAGACTGACTTAGTGAGCGAGTGAGTGAGAGAGTGAGAGTGAGTGAGAGTGAATGAGTGAGTGATTGAGTGAGTGAGTGAGTGAGTGAGTGAGAACAAATGAGTTAAAGCAAGTGAGTGAGAGAGATCGAATGAATGAAAGTCTGAATGACAGAAAGAAAAAAGGATGAAGAAAGAAGCATGAAGAAAAAAAAATGTATATGGAGTTGCTGACATGAGTGCAATCTACAAAGCCGTTGAGGCTGATCCTCATGGGAGGATTATTGCACCAGGACCCTTAGCACTTTTAAAATGCCATTCAATGCCACGGGCTAGATGTAAACTGCAGATGACCATGTTGTGGTAGTTACCATGGATACCCAAGTGATGTGTGAGCTAACACATAGGCCCAACAGATTCCAAGAAGGCCAGAATCACCAGCGGCACCACCATCGATTGTCAGGTCACCCGGATTCAGCAAATACCAGAGTCCAAAATGATGCAGGTTTATACTGTTAATTTTCAGTTTATCGTTACAGTTGGTGTTATTCCATGTCGGAAGGGACGCAGCTACAGCCAGTGGGGTAACTAGAGACAGGCAGGCAGCTATGTGCAACAAAGGTAGGCGTGTTGTTTTCATATGCAGATCTGAAATATTGTCTTATATGCAAGAGGAGGAGTGATGGGGGTTCAGGCAAAAGCCAGGCTATGGATTGCATTGCTAAATGCTCCATCAGAGTGCAATGGTCGCCTGTCCTTTTTTTAAGTGATGATGTGGGTTTAGCCTGTGCTGTATGTATGTATGGGTGGCTGACTGCCACCCACCCAGAAAGTGTATGGGAGGCTGGTTGGCTGCCAGCCTTCCTTCCATTCCTATGAGTAATGTGAGTGCTCATGAAGGGGACATGGTTGGGTCCACCCCTTTCCCGGTTATCCCCTCTAGGCCTTTTGGCTTAGATCAAGTGTAAAAAAAGAAAGGATCTTGCGACAGATCGCATCCTGAGGCACGTTTTTTTTTGTGTGAATACTTGCACTTGGGTGACTTGTGAGCACATACTGATACATACGTTCCCTATCTGGGGACCATAAATTAAATGGATTTTTGAGAAAGGGAGCTGATTTGGAAGCTTGCTTCTGTCGCCCTATGCATTGACCCGATGTGGCAGTATCTTCGGGTAGTGAACAGTGCACCACCCCATTCCAGTGTTAAACAAGAAAGATTCTCATTTAATCCTCCGTGGGTGAGAATTTGAGTTTGAGAATTGGAGACCAAAATGATGAGTTGCACTGACTGGTTTATGAACGTCTATTCATTTAGCGTTTTAATGACCATGTTTGCACACTGATTGGTGTAAAAAAATAAAATAAAACTAAATAATAATAATCTAGCACACCTGTGCAGGTTTGACATGACATGACAGGTAGCTGTCTTGTGGGTGGTGCTGAATCCTGTTAAATGACATGAGGGTCTCATGCCTATACACAAGGGTGTGTCATTGCTGTTGCTTGACCATGCATTGGTTTCTGTGGTCAGTGAATGATAAAAACAAAATTTACCATCCATTGATGGATGGGAAATCCGCCATGAGGCATTTGTTTTTAGAAACTGCTGCTCACAACCAATGTTGCAATGGAGTGTCTCCATCTGCTGGTGGTATTGGAAAGGCATTAGTGCTATGACAGTGTCTGAAGAAGAAGAAGAAGAAGAAGAAGAAGAAGAAGAAGACGGAAAAAAATATATATAAAAAGAAAAAGAGAGAGAGAGACTGACTTAGTGAGCGAGTGAGTGAGAGAGTGAGAGTGAGTGAGAGTGAATGAGTGAGTGAGTGATTGAGTGAGTGAGTGAGTGAGAACAAATGAGTTAAAGCAAGTGAGTGAGAGAGATCGAATGAATGAAAGTCTGAATGACAGAAAGAAAAAAGGATGAAGAAAGAAGCATGAAGAAAAAAAAATGTATATGGAGTTGCTGACATGAGTGCAATCTACAAAGCCGTTGAGGCTGATCCTCATGGGAGGATTATTGCACCAGGACCCTTAGCACTTTTAAAATGCCATTCAATGCCACGGGCTAGATGTAAACTGCAGATGACCATGTTGTGGTAGTTACCATGGATACCCAAGTGATGTGTGAGCTAACACATAGGCCCAACAGATTCCAAGAAGGCCAGAATCACCAGCGGCACCACCATCGATTGTCAGGTCACCCGGATTCAGCAAATACCAGAGTCCAAAATGATGCAGGTTTATACTGTTAATTTTCAGTTTATCGTTACAGTTGGTGTTATTCCATGTCGGAAGGGACGCAGCTACAGCCAGTGGGGTAACTAGAGACAGGCAGGCAGCTATGTGCAACAAAGGTAGGCGTGTTGTTTTCATATGCAGATCTGAAATATTGTCTTATATGCAAGAGGAGGAGTGATGGGGGTTCAGGCAAAAGCCAGGCTATGGATTGCATTGCTAAATGCTCCATCAGAGTGCAATGGTCGCCTGTCCTTTTTTTAAGTGATGATGTGGGTTTAGCCTGTGCTGTATGTATGTATGGGTGGCTGACTGCCACCCACCCAGAAAGTGTATGGGAGGCTGGTTGGCTGCCAGCCTTCCTTCCATTCCTATGAGTAATGTGAGTGCTCATGAAGGGGACATGGTTGGGTCCACCCCTTTCCCGGTTATCCCCTCTAGGCCTTTTGGCTTAGATCAAGTGTAAAAAAAGAAAGGATCTTGCGACAGATCGCATCCTGAGGCACGTTTTTTTTTGTGTGAATACTTGCACTTGGGTGACTTGTGAGCACATACTGATACATACGTTCCCTATCTGGGGACCATAAATTAAATGGATTTTTGAGAAAGGGAGCTGATTTGGAAGCTTGCTTCTGTCGCCCTATGCATTGACCCGATGTGGCAGTATCTTCGGGTAGTGAACAGTGCACCACCCCATTCCAGTGTTAAACAAGAAAGATTCTCATTTAATCCTCCGTGGGTGAGAATTTGAGTTTGAGAATTGGAGACCAAAATGATGAGTTGCACTGACTGGTTTATGAACGTCTATTCATTTAGCGTTTTAATGACCATGTTTGCACACTGATTGGTGTAAAAAAATAAAATAAAACTAAATAATAATAATCTAGCACACCTGTGCAGGTTTGACATGACATGACAGGTAGCTGTCTTGTGGGTGGTGCTGAATCCTGTTAAATGACATGAGGGTCTCATGCCTATACACAAGGGTGTGTCATTGCTGTTGCTTGACCATGCATTGGTTTCTGTGGTCAGTGAATGATAAAAACAAAATTTACCATCCATTGATGGATGGGAAATCCGCCATGAGGCATTTGTTTTTAGAAACTGCTGCTCACAACCAATGTTGCAATGGAGTGTCTCCATCTGCTGGTGGTATTGGAAAGGCATTAGTGCTATGACAGGGTCTGAAGAAGAAGAAGAAGAAGAAGAAGAAGAAGAAGACGGAAAAAAATATATATAAAAAGAAAAAGAGAGAGAGAGAGAGAGACTGACTTAGTGAGCGAGTGAGTGAGAGAGTGAGAGTGAGTGAGAGTGAATGAGTGAGTGAGTGATTGAGTGAGTGAGTGAGTGAGTGAGAACAAATGAGTTAAAGCAAGTGAGTGAGAGAGATCGAATGAATGAAAGTCTGAATGACAGAAAGAAAAAAGGATGAAGAAAGAAGCATGAAGAAAAAAAAATGTATATGGAGTTGCTGACATGAGTGCAATCTACAAAGCCGTTGAGGCTGATCCTCATGGGAGGATTATTGCACCAGGACCCTTAGCACTTTTAAAATGCCATTCAATGCCACGGGCTAGATGTAAACTGCAGATGACCATGTTGTGGTAGTTACCATGGATACCCAAGTGATGTGTGAGCTAACACATAGGCCCAACAGATTCCAAGAAGGCCAGAATCACCAGCGGCACCACCATCGATTGTCAGGTCACCCGGATTCAGCAAATACCAGAGTCCAAAATGATGCAGGTTTATACTGTTAATTTTCAGTTTATCGTTACAGTTGGTGTTATTCCATGTCGGAAGGGACGCAGCTACAGCCAGTGGGGTAACTAGAGACAGGCAGGCAGCTATGTGCAACAAAGGTAGGCGTGTTGTTTTCATATGCAGATCTGAAATATTGTCTTATATGCAAGAGGAGGAGTGATGGGGGTTCAGGCAAAAGCCAGGCTATGGATTGCATTGCTAAATGCTCCATCAGAGTGCAATGGTCGCCTGTCCTTTTTTTAAGTGATGATGTGGGTTTAGCCTGTGCTGTATGTATGTATGGGTGGCTGACTGCCACCCACCCAGAAAGTGTATGGGAGGCTGGTTGGCTGCCAGCCTTCCTTCCATTCCTATGAGTAATGTGAGTGCTCATGAAGGGGACATGGTTGGGTCCACCCCTTTCCCGGTTATCCCCTCTAGGCCTTTTGGCTTAGATCAAGTGTAAAAAAAGAAAGGATCTTGCGACAGATCGCATCCTGAGGCACGTTTTTTTTTGTGTGAATACTTGCACTTGGGTGACTTGTGAGCACATACTGATACATACGTTCCCTATCTGGGGACCATAAATTAAATGGATTTTTGAGAAAGGGAGCTGATTTGGAAGCTTGCTTCTGTCGCCCTATGCATTGACCCGATGTGGCAGTATCTTCGGGTAGTGAACAGTGCACCACCCCATTCCAGTGTTAAACAAGAAAGATTCTCATTTAATCCTCCGTGGGTGAGAATTTGAGTTTGAGAATTGGAGACCAAAATGATGAGTTGCACTGACTGGTTTATGAACGTCTATTCATTTAGCGTTTTAATGACCATGTTTGCACACTGATTGGTGTAAAAAAATAAAATAAAACTAAATAATAATAATCTAGCACACCTGTGCAGGTTTGACATGACATGACAGGTAGCTGTCTTGTGGGTGGTGCTGAATCCTGTTAAATGACATGAGGGTCTCATGCCTATACACAAGGGTGTGTCATTGCTGTTGCTTGACCATGCATTGGTTTCTGTGGTCAGTGAATGATAAAAACAAAATTTACCATCCATTGATGGATGGGAAATCCGCCATGAGGCATTTGTTTTTAGAAACTGCTGCTCACAACCAATGTTGCAATGGAGTGTCTCCATCTGCTGGTGGTATTGGAAAGGCATTAGTGCTATGACAGGGTCTGAAGAAGAAGAAGAAGAAGAAGAAGAAGAAGAAGAAGACGGAAAAAAATATATATAAAAAGAAAAAGAGAGAGAGACTGACTTAGTGAGCGAGTGAGTGAGAGAGTGAGAGTGAGTGAGAGTGAATGAGTGAGTGATTGAGTGAGTGAGTGAGTGAGTGAGTGAGAACAAATGAGTTAAAGCAAGTGAGTGAGAGAGATCGAATGAATGAAAGTCTGAATGACAGAAAGAAAAAAGGATGAAGAAAGAAGCATGAAGAAAAAAAAATGTATATGGAGTTGCTGACATGAGTGCAATCTACAAAGCCGTTGAGGCTGATCCTCATGGGAGGATTATTGCACCAGGACCCTTAGCACTTTTAAAATGCCATTCAATGCCACGGGCTAGATGTAAACTGCAGATGACCATGTTGTGGTAGTTACCATGGATACCCAAGTGATGTGTGAGCTAACACATAGGCCCAACAGATTCCAAGAAGGCCAGAATCACCAGCGGCACCACCATCGATTGTCAGGTCACCCGGATTCAGCAAATACCAGAGTCCAAAATGATGCAGGTTTATACTGTTAATTTTCAGTTTATCGTTACAGTTGGTGTTATTCCATGTCGGAAGGGACGCAGCTACAGCCAGTGGGGTAACTAGAGACAGGCAGGCAGCTATGTGCAACAAAGGTAGGCGTGTTGTTTTCATATGCAGATCTGAAATATTGTCTTATATGCAAGAGGAGGAGTGATGGGGGTTCAGGCAAAAGCCAGGCTATGGATTGCATTGCTAAATGCTCCATCAGAGTGCAATGGTCGCCTGTCCTTTTTTTAAGTGATGATGTGGGTTTAGCCTGTGCTGTATGTATGTATGGGTGGCTGACTGCCACCCACCCAGAAAGTGTATGGGAGGCTGGTTGGCTGCCAGCCTTCCTTCCATTCCTATGAGTAATGTGAGTGCTCATGAAGGGGACATGGTTGGGTCCACCCCTTTCCCGGTTATCCCCTCTAGGCCTTTTGGCTTAGATCAAGTGTAAAAAAAGAAAGGATCTTGCGACAGATCGCATCCTGAGGCACGTTTTTTTTTGTGTGAATACTTGCACTTGGGTGACTTGTGAGCACATACTGATACATACGTTCCCTATCTGGGGACCATAAATTAAATGGATTTTTGAGAAAGGGAGCTGATTTGGAAGCTTGCTTCTGTCGCCCTATGCATTGACCCGATGTGGCAGTATCTTCGGGTAGTGAACAGTGCACCACCCCATTCCAGTGTTAAACAAGAAAGATTCTCATTTAATCCTCCGTGGGTGAGAATTTGAGTTTGAGAATTGGAGACCAAAATGATGAGTTGCACTGACTGGTTTATGAACGTCTATTCATTTAGCGTTTTAATGACCATGTTTGCACACTGATTGGTGTAAAAAAATAAAATAAAACTAAATAATAATAATCTAGCACACCTGTGCAGGTTTGACATGACATGACAGGTAGCTGTCTTGTGGGTGGTGCTGAATCCTGTTAAATGACATGAGGGTCTCATGCCTATACACAAGGGTGTGTCATTGCTGTTGCTTGACCATGCATTGGTTTCTGTGGTCAGTGAATGATAAAAACAAAATTTACCATCCATTGATGGATGGGAAATCCGCCATGAGGCATTTGTTTTTAGAAACTGCTGCTCACAACCAATGTTGCAATGGAGTGTCTCCATCTGCTGGTGGTATTGGAAAGGCATTAGTGCTATGACAGGGTCTGAAGAAGAAGAAGAAGAAGAAGAAGAAGAAGACGGAAAAAAATATATATAAAAAGAAAAAGAGAGAGAGAGACTGACTTAGTGAGCGAGTGAGTGAGAGAGTGAGAGTGAGTGAGAGTGAATGAGTGAGTGAGTGATTGAGTGAGTGAGTGAGTGAGTGAGAACAAATGAGTTAAAGCAAGTGAGTGAGAGAGATCGAATGAATGAAAGTCTGAATGACAGAAAGAAAAAAGGATGAAGAAAGAAGCATGAAGAAAAAAAAATGTATATGGAGTTGCTGACATGAGTGCAATCTACAAAGCCGTTGAGGCTGATCCTCATGGGAGGATTATTGCACCAGGACCCTTAGCACTTTTAAAATGCCATTCAATGCCACGGGCTAGATGTAAACTGCAGATGACCATGTTGTGGTAGTTACCATGGATACCCAAGTGATGTGTGAGCTAACACATAGGCCCAACAGATTCCAAGAAGGCCAGAATCACCAGCGGCACCACCATCGATTGTCAGGTCACCCGGATTCAGCAAATACCAGAGTCCAAAATGATGCAGGTTTATACTGTTAATTTTCAGTTTATCGTTACAGTTGGTGTTATTCCATGTCGGAAGGGACGCAGCTACAGCCAGTGGGGTAACTAGAGACAGGCAGGCAGCTATGTGCAACAAAGGTAGGCGTGTTGTTTTCATATGCAGATCTGAAATATTGTCTTATATGCAAGAGGAGGAGTGATGGGGGTTCAGGCAAAAGCCAGGCTATGGATTGCATTGCTAAATGCTCCATCAGAGTGCAATGGTCGCCTGTCCTTTTTTTAAGTGATGATGTGGGTTTAGCCTGTGCTGTATGTATGTATGGGTGGCTGACTGCCACCCACCCAGAAAGTGTATGGGAGGCTGGTTGGCTGCCAGCCTTCCTTCCATTCCTATGAGTAATGTGAGTGCTCATGAAGGGGACATGGTTGGGTCCACCCCTTTCCCGGTTATCCCCTCTAGGCCTTTTGGCTTAGATCAAGTGTAAAAAAAGAAAGGATCTTGCGACAGATCGCATCCTGAGGCACGTTTTTTTTTGTGTGAATACTTGCACTTGGGTGACTTGTGAGCACATACTGATACATACGTTCCCTATCTGGGGACCATAAATTAAATGGATTTTTGAGAAAGGGAGCTGATTTGGAAGCTTGCTTCTGTCGCCCTATGCATTGACCCGATGTGGCAGTATCTTCGGGTAGTGAACAGTGCACCACCCCATTCCAGTGTTAAACAAGAAAGATTCTCATTTAATCCTCCGTGGGTGAGAATTTGAGTTTGAGAATTGGAGACCAAAATGATGAGTTGCACTGACTGGTTTATGAACGTCTATTCATTTAGCGTTTTAATGACCATGTTTGCACACTGATTGGTGTAAAAAAATAAAATAAAACTAAATAATAATAATCTAGCACACCTGTGCAGGTTTGACATGACATGACAGGTAGCTGTCTTGTGGGTGGTGCTGAATCCTGTTAAATGACATGAGGGTCTCATGCCTATACACAAGGGTGTGTCATTGCTGTTGCTTGACCATGCATTGGTTTCTGTGGTCAGTGAATGATAAAAACAAAATTTACCATCCATTGATGGATGGGAAATCCGCCATGAGGCATTTGTTTTTAGAAACTGCTGCTCACAACCAATGTTGCAATGGAGTGTCTCCATCTGCTGGTGGTATTGGAAAGGCATTAGTGCTATGACAGGGTCTGAAGAAGAAGAAGAAGAAGAAGAAGAAGAAGAAGACGGAAAAAAATATATATAAAAAGAAAAAGAGAGAGAGAGAGAGAGACTGACTTAGTGAGCGAGTGAGTGAGAGAGTGAGAGTGAGTGAGAGTGAATGAGTGAGTGAGTGATTGAGTGAGTGAGTGAGTGAGTGAGAACAAATGAGTTAAAGCAAGTGAGTGAGAGAGATCGAATGAATGAAAGTCTGAATGACAGAAAGAAAAAAGGATGAAGAAAGAAGCATGAAGAAAAAAAAATGTATATGGAGTTGCTGACATGAGTGCAATCTACAAAGCCGTTGAGGCTGATCCTCATGGGAGGATTATTGCACCAGGACCCTTAGCACTTTTAAAATGCCATTCAATGCCACGGGCTAGATGTAAACTGCAGATGACCATGTTGTGGTAGTTACCATGGATACCCAAGTGATGTGTGAGCTAACACATAGGCCCAACAGATTCCAAGAAGGCCAGAATCACCAGCGGCACCACCATCGATTGTCAGGTCACCCGGATTCAGCAAATACCAGAGTCCAAAATGATGCAGGTTTATACTGTTAATTTTCAGTTTATCGTTAAAGTTGGTGTTATTCCATGTCGGAAGGGACGCAGCTACAGCCAGTGGGGTAACTAGAGACAGGCAGGCAGCTATGTGCAACAAAGGTAGGCGTGTTGTTTTCATATGCAGATCTGAAATATTGTCTTATATGCAAGAGGAGGAGTGATGGGGGTTCAGGCAAAAGCCAGGCTATGGATTGCATTGCTAAATGCTCCATCAGAGTGCAATGGTCGCCTGTCCTTTTTTTAAGTGATGATGTGGGTTTAGCCTGTGCTGTATGTATGTATGGGTGGCTGACTGCCACCCACCCAGAAAGTGTATGGGAGGCTGGTTGGCTGCCAGCCTTCCTTCCATTCCTATGAGTAATGTGAGTGCTCATGAAGGGGACATGGTTGGGTCCACCCCTTTCCCGGTTATCCCCTCTAGGCCTTTTGGCTTAGATCAAGTGTAAAAAAAGAAAGGATCTTGCGACAGATCGCATCCTGAGGCACGTTTTTTTTTGTGTGAATACTTGCACTTGGGTGACTTGTGAGCACATACTGATACATACGTTCCCTATCTGGGGACCATAAATTAAATGGATTTTTGAGAAAGGGAGCTGATTTGGAAGCTTGCTTCTGTCGCCCTATGCATTGACCCGATGTGGCAGTATCTTCGGGTAGTGAACAGTGCACCACCCCATTCCAGTGTTAAACAAGAAAGATTCTCATTTAATCCTCCGTGGGTGAGAATTTGAGTTTGAGAATTGGAGACCAAAATGATGAGTTGCACTGACTGGTTTATGAACGTCTATTCATTTAGCGTTTTAATGACCATGTTTGCACACTGATTGGTGTAAAAAAATAAAATAAAACTAAATAATAATAATCTAGCACACCTGTGCAGGTTTGACATGACATGACAGGTAGCTGTCTTGTGGGTGGTGCTGAATCCTGTTAAATGACATGAGGGTCTCATGCCTATACACAAGGGTGTGTCATTGCTGTTGCTTGACCATGCATTGGTTTCTGTGGTCAGTGAATGATAAAAACAAAATTTACCATCCATTGATGGATGGGAAATCCGCCATGAGGCATTTGTTTTTAGAAACTGCTGCTCACAACCAATGTTGCAATGGAGTGTCTCCATCTGCTGGTGGTATTGGAAAGGCATTAGTGCTATGACAGGGTCTGAAGAAGAAGAAGAAGAAGAAGACGGAAAAAAATATATATAAAAAGAAAAAGAGAGAGAGAGAGAGAGACTGACTTAGTGAGCGAGTGAGTGAGAGAGTGAGAGTGAGTGAGAGTGAATGAGTGAGTGAGTGATTGAGTGAGTGAGTGAGTGAGTGAGAACAAATGAGTTAAAGCAAGTGAGTGAGAGAGATCGAATGAATGAAAGTCTGAATGACAGAAAGAAAAAAGGATGAAGAAAGAAGCATGAAGAAAAAAAAATGTATATGGAGTTGCTGACATGAGTGCAATCTACAAAGCCGTTGAGGCTGATCCTCATGGGAGGATTATTGCACCAGGACCCTTAGCACTTTTAAAATGCCATTCAATGCCACGGGCTAGATGTAAACTGCAGATGACCATGTTGTGGTAGTTACCATGGATACCCAAGTGATGTGTGAGCTAACACATAGGCCCAACAGATTCCAAGAAGGCCAGAATCACCAGCGGCACCACCATCGATTGTCAGGTCACCCGGATTCAGCAAATACCAGAGTCCAAAATGATGCAGGTTTATACTGTTAATTTTCAGTTTATCGTTACAGTTGGTGTTATTCCATGTCGGAAGGGACGCAGCTACAGCCAGTGGGGTAACTAGAGACAGGCAGGCAGCTATGTGCAACAAAGGTAGGCGTGTTGTTTTCATATGCAGATCTGAAATATTGTCTTATATGCAAGAGGAGGAGTGATGGGGGTTCAGGCAAAAGCCAGGCTATGGATTGCATTGCTAAATGCTCCATCAGAGTGCAATGGTCGCCTGTCCTTTTTTTAAGTGATGATGTGGGTTTAGCCTGTGCTGTATGTATGTATGGGTGGCTGACTGCCACCCACCCAGAAAGTGTATGGGAGGCTGGTTGGCTGCCAGCCTTCCTTCCATTCCTATGAGTAATGTGAGTGCTCATGAAGGGGACATGGTTGGGTCCACCCCTTTCCCGGTTATCCCCTCTAGGCCTTTTGGCTTAGATCAAGTGTAAAAAAAGAAAGGATCTTGCGACAGATCGCATCCTGAGGCACGTTTTTTTTTGTGTGAATACTTGCACTTGGGTGACTTGTGAGCACATACTGATACATACGTTCCCTATCTGGGGACCATAAATTAAATGGATTTTTGAGAAAGGGAGCTGATTTGGAAGCTTGCTTCTGTCGCCCTATGCATTGACCCGATGTGGCAGTATCTTCGGGTAGTGAACAGTGCACCACCCCATTCCAGTGTTAAACAAGAAAGATTCTCATTTAATCCTCCGTGGGTGAGAATTTGAGTTTGAGAATTGGAGACCAAAATGATGAGTTGCACTGACTGGTTTATGAACGTCTATTCATTTAGCGTTTTAATGACCATGTTTGCACACTGATTGGTGTAAAAAAATAAAATAAAACTAAATAATAATAATCTAGCACACCTGTGCAGGTTTGACATGACATGACAGGTAGCTGTCTTGTGGGTGGTGCTGAATCCTGTTAAATGACATGAGGGTCTCATGCCTATACACAAGGGTGTGTCATTGCTGTTGCTTGACCATGCATTGGTTTCTGTGGTCAGTGAATGATAAAAACAAAATTTACCATCCATTGATGGATGGGAAATCCGCCATGAGGCATTTGTTTTTAGAAACTGCTGCTCACAACCAATGTTGCAATGGAGTGTCTCCATCTGCTGGTGGTATTGGAAAGGCATTAGTGCTATGACAGGGTCTGAAGAAGAAGAAGAAGAAGAAGAAGACGGAAAAAAATATATATAAAAAGAAAAAGAGAGAGAGAGAGAGAGACTGACTTAGTGAGCGAGTGAGTGAGAGAGTGAGAGTGAGTGAGAGTGAATGAGTGAGTGAGTGATTGAGTGAGTGAGTGAGTGAGTGAGAACAAATGAGTTAAAGCAAGTGAGTGAGAGAGATCGAATGAATGAAAGTCTGAATGACAGAAAGAAAAAAGGATGAAGAAAGAAGCATGAAGAAAAAAAAATGTATATGGAGTTGCTGACATGAGTGCAATCTACAAAGCCGTTGAGGCTGATCCTCATGGGAGGATTATTGCACCAGGACCCTTAGCACTTTTAAAATGCCATTCAATGCCACGGGCTAGATGTAAACTGCAGATGACCATGTTGTGGTAGTTACCATGGATACCCAAGTGATGTGTGAGCTAACACATAGGCCCAACAGATTCCAAGAAGGCCAGAATCACCAGCGGCACCACCATCGATTGTCAGGTCACCCGGATTCAGCAAATACCAGAGTCCAAAATGATGCAGGTTTATACTGTTAATTTTCAGTTTATCGTTACAGTTGGTGTTATTCCATGTCGGAAGGGACGCAGCTACAGCCAGTGGGGTAACTAGAGACAGGCAGGCAGCTATGTGCAACAAAGGTAGGCGTGTTGTTTTCATATGCAGATCTGAAATATTGTCTTATATGCAAGAGGAGGAGTGATGGGGGTTCAGGCAAAAGCCAGGCTATGGATTGCATTGCTAAATGCTCCATCAGAGTGCAATGGTCGCCTGTCCTTTTTTTAAGTGATGATGTGGGTTTAGCCTGTGCTGTATGTATGTATGGGTGGCTGACTGCCACCCACCCAGAAAGTGTATGGGAGGCTGGTTGGCTGCCAGCCTTCCTTCCATTCCTATGAGTAATGTGAGTGCTCATGAAGGGGACATGGTTGGGTCCACCCCTTTCCCGGTTATCCCCTCTAGGCCTTTTGGCTTAGATCAAGTGTAAAAAAAGAAAGGATCTTGCGACAGATCGCATCCTGAGGCACGTTTTTTTTTGTGTGAATACTTGCACTTGGGTGACTTGTGAGCACATACTGATACATACGTTCCCTATCTGGGGACCATAAATTAAATGGATTTTTGAGAAAGGGAGCTGATTTGGAAGCTTGCTTCTGTCGCCCTATGCATTGACCCGATGTGGCAGTATCTTCGGGTAGTGAACAGTGCACCACCCCATTCCAGTGTTAAACAAGAAAGATTCTCATTTAATCCTCCGTGGGTGAGAATTTGAGTTTGAGAATTGGAGACCAAAATGATGAGTTGCACTGACTGGTTTATGAACGTCTATTCATTTAGCGTTTTAATGACCATGTTTGCACACTGATTGGTGTAAAAAAATAAAATAAAACTAAATAATAATAATCTAGCACACCTGTGCAGGTTTGACATGACATGACAGGTAGCTGTCTTGTGGGTGGTGCTGAATCCTGTTAAATGACATGAGGGTCTCATGCCTATACACAAGGGTGTGTCATTGCTGTTGCTTGACCATGCATTGGTTTCTGTGGTCAGTGAATGATAAAAACAAAATTTACCATCCATTGATGGATGGGAAATCCGCCATGAGGCATTTGTTTTTAGAAACTGCTGCTCACAACCAATGTTGCAATGGAGTGTCTCCATCTGCTGGTGGTATTGGAAAGGCATTAGTGCTATGACAGGGTCTGAAGAAGAAGAAGAAGAAGAAGAAGAAGAAGACGGAAAAAAATATATATAAAAAGAAAAAGAGAGAGAGAGACTGACTTAGTGAGCGAGTGAGTGAGAGAGTGAGAGTGAGTGAGAGTGAATGAGTGAGTGAGTGATTGAGTGAGTGAGTGAGTGAGTGAGAACAAATGAGTTAAAGCAAGTGAGTGAGAGAGATCGAATGAATGAAAGTCTGAATGACAGAAAGAAAAAAGGATGAAGAAAGAAGCATGAAGAAAAAAAAATGTATATGGAGTTGCTGACATGAGTGCAATCTACAAAGCCGTTGAGGCTGATCCTCATGGGAGGATTATTGCACCAGGACCCTTAGCACTTTTAAAATGCCATTCAATGCCACGGGCTAGATGTAAACTGCAGATGACCATGTTGTGGTAGTTACCATGGATACCCAAGTGATGTGTGAGCTAACACATAGGCCCAACAGATTCCAAGAAGGCCAGAATCACCAGCGGCACCACCATCGATTGTCAGGTCACCCGGATTCAGCAAATACCAGAGTCCAAAATGATGCAGGTTTATACTGTTAATTTTCAGTTTATCGTTACAGTTGGTGTTATTCCATGTCGGAAGGGACGCAGCTACAGCCAGTGGGGTAACTAGAGACAGGCAGGCAGCTATGTGCAACAAAGGTAGGCGTGTTGTTTTCATATGCAGATCTGAAATATTGTCTTATATGCAAGAGGAGGAGTGATGGGGGTTCAGGCAAAAGCCAGGCTATGGATTGCATTGCTAAATGCTCCATCAGAGTGCAATGGTCGCCTGTCCTTTTTTTAAGTGATGATGTGGGTTTAGCCTGTGCTGTATGTATGTATGGGTGGCTGACTGCCACCCACCCAGAAAGTGTATGGGAGGCTGGTTGGCTGCCAGCCTTCCTTCCATTCCTATGAGTAATGTGAGTGCTCATGAAGGGGACATGGTTGGGTCCACCCCTTTCCCGGTTATCCCCTCTAGGCCTTTTGGCTTAGATCAAGTGTAAAAAAAGAAAGGATCTTGCGACAGATCGCATCCTGAGGCACGTTTTTTTTTGTGTGAATACTTGCACTTGGGTGACTTGTGAGCACATACTGATACATACGTTCCCTATCTGGGGACCATAAATTAAATGGATTTTTGAGAAAGGGAGCTGATTTGGAAGCTTGCTTCTGTCGCCCTATGCATTGACCCGATGTGGCAGTATCTTCGGGTAGTGAACAGTGCACCACCCCATTCCAGTGTTAAACAAGAAAGATTCTCATTTAATCCTCCGTGGGTGAGAATTTGAGTTTGAGAATTGGAGACCAAAATGATGAGTTGCACTGACTGGTTTATGAACGTCTATTCATTTAGCGTTTTAATGACCATGTTTGCACACTGATTGGTGTAAAAAAATAAAATAAAACTAAATAATAATAATCTAGCACACCTGTGCAGGTTTGACATGACATGACAGGTAGCTGTCTTGTGGGTGGTGCTGAATCCTGTTAAATGACATGAGGGTCTCATGCCTATACACAAGGGTGTGTCATTGCTGTTGCTTGACCATGCATTGGTTTCTGTGGTCAGTGAATGATAAAAACAAAATTTACCATCCATTGATGGATGGGAAATCCGCCATGAGGCATTTGTTTTTAGAAACTGCTGCTCACAACCAATGTTGCAATGGAGTGTCTCCATCTGCTGGTGGTATTGGAAAGGCATTAGTGCTATGACAGGGTCTGAAGAAGAAGAAGAAGAAGAAGAAGACGGAAAAAAATATATATAAAAAGAAAAAGAGAGAGAGAGAGAGAGACTGACTTAGTGAGCGAGTGAGTGAGAGAGTGAGAGTGAGTGAGAGTGAATGAGTGAGTGAGTGATTGAGTGAGTGAGTGAGTGAGTGAGAACAAATGAGTTAAAGCAAGTGAGTGAGAGAGATCGAATGAATGAAAGTCTGAATGACAGAAAGAAAAAAGGATGAAGAAAGAAGCATGAAGAAAAAAAAATGTATATGGAGTTGCTGACATGAGTGCAATCTACAAAGCCGTTGAGGCTGATCCTCATGGGAGGATTATTGCACCAGGACCCTTAGCACTTTTAAAATGCCATTCAATGCCACGGGCTAGATGTAAACTGCAGATGACCATGTTGTGGTAGTTACCATGGATACCCAAGTGATGTGTGAGCTAACACATAGGCCCAACAGATTCCAAGAAGGCCAGAATCACCAGCGGCACCACCATCGATTGTCAGGTCACCCGGATTCAGCAAATACCAGAGTCCAAAATGATGCAGGTTTATACTGTTAATTTTCAGTTTATCGTTACAGTTGGTGTTATTCCATGTCGGAAGGGACGCAGCTACAGCCAGTGGGGTAACTAGAGACAGGCAGGCAGCTATGTGCAACAAAGGTAGGCGTGTTGTTTTCATATGCAGATCTGAAATATTGTCTTATATGCAAGAGGAGGAGTGATGGGGGTTCAGGCAAAAGCCAGGCTATGGATTGCATTGCTAAATGCTCCATCAGAGTGCAATGGTCGCCTGTCCTTTTTTTAAGTGATGATGTGGGTTTAGCCTGTGCTGTATGTATGTATGGGTGGCTGACTGCCACCCACCCAGAAAGTGTATGGGAGGCTGGTTGGCTGCCAGCCTTCCTTCCATTCCTATGAGTAATGTGAGTGCTCATGAAGGGGACATGGTTGGGTCCACCCCTTTCCCGGTTATCCCCTCTAGGCCTTTTGGCTTAGATCAAGTGTAAAAAAAGAAAGGATCTTGCGACAGATCGCATCCTGAGGCACGTTTTTTTTTGTGTGAATACTTGCACTTGGGTGACTTGTGAGCACATACTGATACATACGTTCCCTATCTGGGGACCATAAATTAAATGGATTTTTGAGAAAGGGAGCTGATTTGGAAGCTTGCTTCTGTCGCCCTATGCATTGACCCGATGTGGCAGTATCTTCGGGTAGTGAACAGTGCACCACCCCATTCCAGTGTTAAACAAGAAAGATTCTCATTTAATCCTCCGTGGGTGAGAATTTGAGTTTGAGAATTGGAGACCAAAATGATGAGTTGCACTGACTGGTTTATGAACGTCTATTCATTTAGCGTTTTAATGACCATGTTTGCACACTGATTGGTGTAAAAAAATAAAATAAAACTAAATAATAATAATCTAGCACACCTGTGCAGGTTTGACATGACATGACAGGTAGCTGTCTTGTGGGTGGTGCTGAATCCTGTTAAATGACATGAGGGTCTCATGCCTATACACAAGGGTGTGTCATTGCTGTTGCTTGACCATGCATTGGTTTCTGTGGTCAGTGAATGATAAAAACAAAATTTACCATCCATTGATGGATGGGAAATCCGCCATGAGGCATTTGTTTTTAGAAACTGCTGCTCACAACCAATGTTGCAATGGAGTGTCTCCATCTGCTGGTGGTATTGGAAAGGCATTAGTGCTATGACAGGGTCTGAAGAAGAAGAAGAAGAAGAAGAAGACGGAAAAAAATATATATAAAAAGAAAAAGAGAGAGAGAGAGAGAGACTGACTTAGTGAGCGAGTGAGTGAGAGAGTGAGAGTGAGTGAGAGTGAATGAGTGAGTGAGTGATTGAGTGAGTGAGTGAGTGAGTGAGAACAAATGAGTTAAAGCAAGTGAGTGAGAGAGATCGAATGAATGAAAGTCTGAATGACAGAAAGAAAAAAGGATGAAGAAAGAAGCATGAAGAAAAAAAAATGTATATGGAGTTGCTGACATGAGTGCAATCTACAAAGCCGTTGAGGCTGATCCTCATGGGAGGATTATTGCACCAGGACCCTTAGCACTTTTAAAATGCCATTCAATGCCACGGGCTAGATGTAAACTGCAGATGACCATGTTGTGGTAGTTACCATGGATACCCAAGTGATGTGTGAGCTAACACATAGGCCCAACAGATTCCAAGAAGGCCAGAATCACCAGCGGCACCACCATCGATTGTCAGGTCACCCGGATTCAGCAAATACCAGAGTCCAAAATGATGCAGGTTTATACTGTTAATTTTCAGTTTATCGTTACAGTTGGTGTTATTCCATGTCGGAAGGGACGCAGCTACAGCCAGTGGGGTAACTAGAGACAGGCAGGCAGCTATGTGCAACAAAGGTAGGCGTGTTGTTTTCATATGCAGATCTGAAATATTGTCTTATATGCAAGAGGAGGAGTGATGGGGGTTCAGGCAAAAGCCAGGCTATGGATTGCATTGCTAAATGCTCCATCAGAGTGCAATGGTCGCCTGTCCTTTTTTTAAGTGATGATGTGGGTTTAGCCTGTGCTGTATGTATGTATGGGTGGCTGACTGCCACCCACCCAGAAAGTGTATGGGAGGCTGGTTGGCTGCCAGCCTTCCTTCCATTCCTATGAGTAATGTGAGTGCTCATGAAGGGGACATGGTTGGGTCCACCCCTTTCCCGGTTATCCCCTCTAGGCCTTTTGGCTTAGATCAAGTGTAAAAAAAGAAAGGATCTTGCGACAGATCGCATCCTGAGGCACGTTTTTTTTTTGTGTGAATACTTGCACTTGGGTGACTTGTGAGCACATACTGATACATACGTTCCCTATCTGGGGACCATAAATTAAATGGATTTTTGAGAAAGGGAGCTGATTTGGAAGCTTGCTTCTGTCGCCCTATGCATTGACCCGATGTGGCAGTATCTTCGGGTAGTGAACAGTGCACCACCCCATTCCAGTGTTAAACAAGAAAGATTCTCATTTAATCCTCCGTGGGTGAGAATTTGAGTTTGAGAATTGGAGACCAAAATGATGAGTTGCACTGACTGGTTTATGAACGTCTATTCATTTAGCGTTTTAATGACCATGTTTGCACACTGATTGGTGTAAAAAAATAAAATAAAACTAAATAATAATAATCTAGCACACCTGTGCAGGTTTGACATGACATGACAGGTAGCTGTCTTGTGGGTGGTGCTGAATCCTGTTAAATGACATGAGGGTCTCATGCCTATACACAAGGGTGTGTCATTGCTGTTGCTTGACCATGCATTGGTTTCTGTGGTCAGTGAATGATAAAAACAAAATTTACCATCCATTGATGGATGGGAAATCCGCCATGAGGCATTTGTTTTTAGAAACTGCTGCTCACAACCAATGTTGCAATGGAGTGTCTCCATCTGCTGGTGGTATTGGAAAGGCATTAGTGCTATGACAGGGTCTGAAGAAGAAGAAGAAGAAGAAGAAGAAGAAGACGGAAAAAAATATATATAAAAAGAAAAAGAGAGAGAGAGACTGACTTAGTGAGCGAGTGAGTGAGAGAGTGAGAGTGAGTGAGAGTGAATGAGTGAGTGAGTGATTGAGTGAGTGAGTGAGTGAGTGAGAACAAATGAGTTAAAGCAAGTGAGTGAGAGAGATCGAATGAATGAAAGTCTGAATGACAGAAAGAAAAAAGGATGAAGAAAGAAGCATGAAGAAAAAAAAATGTATATGGAGTTGCTGACATGAGTGCAATCTACAAAGCCGTTGAGGCTGATCCTCATGGGAGGATTATTGCACCAGGACCCTTAGCACTTTTAAAATGCCATTCAATGCCACGGGCTAGATGTAAACTGCAGATGACCATGTTGTGGTAGTTACCATGGATACCCAAGTGATGTGTGAGCTAACACATAGGCCCAACAGATTCCAAGAAGGCCAGAATCACCAGCGGCACCACCATCGATTGTCAGGTCACCCGGATTCAGCAAATACCAGAGTCCAAAATGATGCAGGTTTATACTGTTAATTTTCAGTTTATCGTTACAGTTGGTGTTATTCCATGTCGGAAGGGACGCAGCTACAGCCAGTGGGGTAACTAGAGACAGGCAGGCAGCTATGTGCAACAAAGGTAGGCGTGTTGTTTTCATATGCAGATCTGAAATATTGTCTTATATGCAAGAGGAGGAGTGATGGGGGTTCAGGCAAAAGCCAGGCTATGGATTGCATTGCTAAATGCTCCATCAGAGTGCAATGGTCGCCTGTCCTTTTTTTAAGTGATGATGTGGGTTTAGCCTGTGCTGTATGTATGTATGGGTGGCTGACTGCCACCCACCCAGAAAGTGTATGGGAGGCTGGTTGGCTGCCAGCCTTCCTTCCATTCCTATGAGTAATGTGAGTGCTCATGAAGGGGACATGGTTGGGTCCACCCCTTTCCCGGTTATCCCCTCTAGGCCTTTTGGCTTAGATCAAGTGTAAAAAAAGAAAGGATCTTGCGACAGATCGCATCCTGAGGCACGTTTTTTTTTTGTGTGAATACTTGCACTTGGGTGACTTGTGAGCACATACTGATACATACGTTCCCTATCTGGGGACCATAAATTAAATGGATTTTTGAGAAAGGGAGCTGATTTGGAAGCTTGCTTCTGTCGCCCTATGCATTGACCCGATGTGGCAGTATCTTCGGGTAGTGAACAGTGCACCACCCCATTCCAGTGTTAAACAAGAAAGATTCTCATTTAATCCTCCGTGGGTGAGAATTTGAGTTTGAGAATTGGAGACCAAAATGATGAGTTGCACTGACTGGTTTATGAACGTCTATTCATTTAGCGTTTTAATGACCATGTTTGCACACTGATTGGTGTAAAAAAATAAAATAAAACTAAATAATAATAATCTAGCACACCTGTGCAGGTTTGACATGACATGACAGGTAGCTGTCTTGTGGGTGGTGCTGAATCCTGTTAAATGACATGAGGGTCTCATGCCTATACACAAGGGTGTGTCATTGCTGTTGCTTGACCATGCATTGGTTTCTGTGGTCAGTGAATGATAAAAACAAAATTTACCATCCATTGATGGATGGGAAATCCGCCATGAGGCATTTGTTTTTAGAAACTGCTGCTCACAACCAATGTTGCAATGGAGTGTCTCCATCTGCTGGTGGTATTGGAAAGGCATTAGTGCTATGACAGGGTCTGAAGAAGAAGAAGAAGAAGAAGAAGAAGAAGACGGAAAAAAATATATATAAAAAGAAAAAGAGAGAGAGAGACTGACTTAGTGAGCGAGTGAGTGAGAGAGTGAGAGTGAGTGAGAGTGAATGAGTGAGTGAGTGATTGAGTGAGTGAGTGAGTGAGTGAGAACAAATGAGTTAAAGCAAGTGAGTGAGAGAGATCGAATGAATGAAAGTCTGAATGACAGAAAGAAAAAAGGATGAAGAAAGAAGCATGAAGAAAAAAAAATGTATATGGAGTTGCTGACATGAGTGCAATCTACAAAGCCGTTGAGGCTGATCCTCATGGGAGGATTATTGCACCAGGACCCTTAGCACTTTTAAAATGCCATTCAATGCCACGGGCTAGATGTAAACTGCAGATGACCATGTTGTGGTAGTTACCATGGATACCCAAGTGATGTGTGAGCTAACACATAGGCCCAACAGATTCCAAGAAGGCCAGAATCACCAGCGGCACCACCATCGATTGTCAGGTCACCCGGATTCAGCAAATACCAGAGTCCAAAATGATGCAGGTTTATACTGTTAATTTTCAGTTTATCGTTACAGTTGGTGTTATTCCATGTCGGAAGGGACGCAGCTACAGCCAGTGGGGTAACTAGAGACAGGCAGGCAGCTATGTGCAACAAAGGTAGGCGTGTTGTTTTCATATGCAGATCTGAAATATTGTCTTATATGCAAGAGGAGGAGTGATGGGGGTTCAGGCAAAAGCCAGGCTATGGATTGCATTGCTAAATGCTCCATCAGAGTGCAATGGTCGCCTGTCCTTTTTTTAAGTGATGATGTGGGTTTAGCCTGTGCTGTATGTATGTATGGGTGGCTGACTGCCACCCACCCAGAAAGTGTATGGGAGGCTGGTTGGCTGCCAGCCTTCCTTCCATTCCTATGAGTAATGTGAGTGCTCATGAAGGGGACATGGTTGGGTCCACCCCTTTCCCGGTTATCCCCTCTAGGCCTTTTGGCTTAGATCAAGTGTAAAAAAAGAAAGGATCTTGCGACAGATCGCATCCTGAGGCACGTTTTTTTTTGTGTGAATACTTGCACTTGGGTGACTTGTGAGCACATACTGATACATACGTTCCCTATCTGGGGACCATAAATTAAATGGATTTTTGAGAAAGGGAGCTGATTTGGAAGCTTGCTTCTGTCGCCCTATGCATTGACCCGATGTGGCAGTATCTTCGGGTAGTGAACAGTGCACCACCCCATTCCAGTGTTAAACAAGAAAGATTCTCATTTAATCCTCCGTGGGTGAGAATTTGAGTTTGAGAATTGGAGACCAAAATGATGAGTTGCACTGACTGGTTTATGAACGTCTATTCATTTAGCGTTTTAATGACCATGTTTGCACACTGATTGGTGTAAAAAAATAAAATAAAACTAAATAATAATAATCTAGCACACCTGTGCAGGTTTGACATGACATGACAGGTAGCTGTCTTGTGGGTGGTGCTGAATCCTGTTAAATGACATGAGGGTCTCATGCCTATACACAAGGGTGTGTCATTGCTGTTGCTTGACCATGCATTGGTTTCTGTGGTCAGTGAATGATAAAAACAAAATTTACCATCCATTGATGGATGGGAAATCCGCCATGAGGCATTTGTTTTTAGAAACTGCTGCTCACAACCAATGTTGCAATGGAGTGTCTCCATCTGCTGGTGGTATTGGAAAGGCATTAGTGCTATGACAGGGTCTGAAGAAGAAGAAGAAGAAGAAGAAGAAGAAGACGGAAAAAAATATATATAAAAAGAAAAAGAGAGAGAGAGAGAGAGACTGACTTAGTGAGCGAGTGAGTGAGAGAGTGAGAGTGAGTGAGAGTGAATGAGTGAGTGAGTGATTGAGTGAGTGAGTGAGTGAGTGAGAACAAATGAGTTAAAGCAAGTGAGTGAGAGAGATCGAATGAATGAAAGTCTGAATGACAGAAAGAAAAAAGGATGAAGAAAGAAGCATGAAGAAAAAAAAATGTATATGGAGTTGCTGACATGAGTGCAATCTACAAAGCCGTTGAGGCTGATCCTCATGGGAGGATTATTGCACCAGGACCCTTAGCACTTTTAAAATGCCATTCAATGCCACGGGCTAGATGTAAACTGCAGATGACCATGTTGTGGTAGTTACCATGGATACCCAAGTGATGTGTGAGCTAACACATAGGCCCAACAGATTCCAAGAAGGCCAGAATCACCAGCGGCACCACCATCGATTGTCAGGTCACCCGGATTCAGCAAATACCAGAGTCCAAAATGATGCAGGTTTATACTGTTAATTTTCAGTTTATCGTTACAGTTGGTGTTATTCCATGTCGGAAGGGACGCAGCTACAGCCAGTGGGGTAACTAGAGACAGGCAGGCAGCTATGTGCAACAAAGGTAGGCGTGTTGTTTTCATATGCAGATCTGAAATATTGTCTTATATGCAAGAGGAGGAGTGATGGGGGTTCAGGCAAAAGCCAGGCTATGGATTGCATTGCTAAATGCTCCATCAGAGTGCAATGGTCGCCTGTCCTTTTTTTAAGTGATGATGTGGGTTTAGCCTGTGCTGTATGTATGTATGGGTGGCTGACTGCCACCCACCCAGAAAGTGTATGGGAGGCTGGTTGGCTGCCAGCCTTCCTTCCATTCCTATGAGTAATGTGAGTGCTCATGAAGGGGACATGGTTGGGTCCACCCCTTTCCCGGTTATCCCCTCTAGGCCTTTTGGCTTAGATCAAGTGTAAAAAAAGAAAGGATCTTGCGACAGATCGCATCCTGAGGCACGTTTTTTTTTGTGTGAATACTTGCACTTGGGTGACTTGTGAGCACATACTGATACATACGTTCCCTATCTGGGGACCATAAATTAAATGGATTTTTGAGAAAGGGAGCTGATTTGGAAGCTTGCTTCTGTCGCCCTATGCATTGACCCGATGTGGCAGTATCTTCGGGTAGTGAACAGTGCACCACCCCATTCCAGTGTTAAACAAGAAAGATTCTCATTTAATCCTCCGTGGGTGAGAATTTGAGTTTGAGAATTGGAGACCAAAATGATGAGTTGCACTGACTGGTTTATGAACGTCTATTCATTTAGTGTTTTAATGACCATGTTTGCACACTGATTGGTGTAAAAAAATAAAATAAAACTAAATAATAATAATCTAGCACACCTGTGCAGGTTTGACATGACATGACAGGTAGCTGTCTTGTGGGTGGTGCTGAATCCTGTTAAATGACATGAGGGTCTCATGCCTATACACAAGGGTGTGTCATTGCTGTTGCTTGACCATGCATTGGTTTCTGTGGTCAGTGAATGATAAAAACAAAATTTACCATCCATTGATGGATGGGAAATCCGCCATGAGGCATTTGTTTTTAGAAACTGCTGCTCACAACCAATGTTGCAATGGAGTGTCTCCATCTGCTGGTGGTATTGGAAAGGCATTAGTGCTATGACAGGGTCTGAAGAAGAAGAAGAAGAAGAAGAAGAAGACGGAAAAAAATATATATAAAAAGAAAAAGAGAGAGAGAGAGAGAGACTGACTTAGTGAGCGAGTGAGTGAGAGAGTGAGAGTGAGTGAGAGTGAATGAGTGAGTGAGTGATTGAGTGAGTGAGTGAGTGAGTGAGAACAAATGAGTTAAAGCAAGTGAGTGAGAGAGATCGAATGAATGAAAGTCTGAATGACAGAAAGAAAAAAGGATGAAGAAAGAAGCATGAAGAAAAAAAAATGTATATGGAGTTGCTGACATGAGTGCAATCTACAAAGCCGTTGAGGCTGATCCTCATGGGAGGATTATTGCACCAGGACCCTTAGCACTTTTAAAATGCCATTCAATGCCACGGGCTAGATGTAAACTGCAGATGACCATGTTGTGGTAGTTACCATGGATACCCAAGTGATGTGTGAGCTAACACATAGGCCCAACAGATTCCAAGAAGGCCAGAATCACCAGCGGCACCACCATCGATTGTCAGGTCACCCGGATTCAGCAAATACCAGAGTCCAAAATGATGCAGGTTTATACTGTTAATTTTCAGTTTATCGTTACAGTTGGTGTTATTCCATGTCGGAAGGGACGCAGCTACAGCCAGTGGGGTAACTAGAGACAGGCAGGCAGCTATGTGCAACAAAGGTAGGCGTGTTGTTTTCATATGCAGATCTGAAATATTGTCTTATATGCAAGAGGAGGAGTGATGGGGGTTCAGGCAAAAGCCAGGCTATGGATTGCATTGCTAAATGCTCCATCAGAGTGCAATGGTCGCCTGTCCTTTTTTTAAGTGATGATGTGGGTTTAGCCTGTGCTGTATGTATGTATGGGTGGCTGACTGCCACCCACCCAGAAAGTGTATGGGAGGCTGGTTGGCTGCCAGCCTTCCTTCCATTCCTATGAGTAATGTGAGTGCTCATGAAGGGGACATGGTTGGGTCCACCCCTTTCCCGGTTATCCCCTCTAGGCCTTTTGGCTTAGATCAAGTGTAAAAAAAGAAAGGATCTTGCGACAGATCGCATCCTGAGGCACGTTTTTTTTTGTGTGAATACTTGCACTTGGGTGACTTGTGAGCACATACTGATACATACGTTCCCTATCTGGGGACCATAAATTAAATGGATTTTTGAGAAAGGGAGCTGATTTGGAAGCTTGCTTCTGTCGCCCTATGCATTGACCCGATGTGGCAGTATCTTCGGGTAGTGAACAGTGCACCACCCCATTCCAGTGTTAAACAAGAAAGATTCTCATTTAATCCTCCGTGGGTGAGAATTTGAGTTTGAGAATTGGAGACCAAAATGATGAGTTGCACTGACTGGTTTATGAACGTCTATTCATTTAGCGTTTTAATGACCATGTTTGCACACTGATTGGTGTAAAAAAATAAAATAAAACTAAATAATAATAATCTAGCACACCTGTGCAGGTTTGACATGACATGACAGGTAGCTGTCTTGTGGGTGGTGCTGAATCCTGTTAAATGACATGAGGGTCTCATGCCTATACACAAGGGTGTGTCATTGCTGTTGCTTGACCATGCATTGGTTTCTGTGGTCAGTGAATGATAAAAACAAAATTTACCATCCATTGATGGATGGGAAATCCGCCATGAGGCATTTGTTTTTAGAAACTGCTGCTCACAACCAATGTTGCAATGGAGTGTCTCCATCTGCTGGTGGTATTGGAAAGGCATTAGTGCTATGACAGGGTCTGAAGAAGAAGAAGAAGAAGAAGAAGAAGAAGAAGAAGAAGAAGACGGAAAAAAATATATATAAAAAGAAAAAGAGAGAGAGAGAGAGAGACTGACTTAGTGAGCGAGTGAGTGAGAGAGTGAGAGTGAGTGAGAGTGAATGAGTGAGTGAGTGATTGAGTGAGTGAGTGAGTGAGTGAGAACAAATGAGTTAAAGCAAGTGAGTGAGAGAGATCGAATGAATGAAAGTCTGAATGACAGAAAGAAAAAAGGATGAAGAAAGAAGCATGAAGAAAAAAAAATGTATATGGAGTTGCTGACATGAGTGCAATCTACAAAGCCGTTGAGGCTGATCCTCATGGGAGGATTATTGCACCAGGACCCTTAGCACTTTTAAAATGCCATTCAATGCCACGGGCTAGATGTAAACTGCAGATGACCATGTTGTGGTAGTTACCATGGATACCCAAGTGATGTGTGAGCTAACACATAGGCCCAACAGATTCCAAGAAGGCCAGAATCACCAGCGGCACCACCATCGATTGTCAGGTCACCCGGATTCAGCAAATACCAGAGTCCAAAATGATGCAGGTTTATACTGTTAATTTTCAGTTTATCGTTACAGTTGGTGTTATTCCATGTCGGAAGGGACGCAGCTACAGCCAGTGGGGTAACTAGAGACAGGCAGGCAGCTATGTGCAACAAAGGTAGGCGTGTTGTTTTCATATGCAGATCTGAAATATTGTCTTATATGCAAGAGGAGGAGTGATGGGGGTTCAGGCAAAAGCCAGGCTATGGATTGCATTGCTAAATGCTCCATCAGAGTGCAATGGTCGCCTGTCCTTTTTTTAAGTGATGATGTGGGTTTAGCCTGTGCTGTATGTATGTATGGGTGGCTGACTGCCACCCACCCAGAAAGTGTATGGGAGGCTGGTTGGCTGCCAGCCTTCCTTCCATTCCTATGAGTAATGTGAGTGCTCATGAAGGGGACATGGTTGGGTCCACCCCTTTCCCGGTTATCCCCTCTAGGCCTTTTGGCTTAGATCAAGTGTAAAAAAAGAAAGGATCTTGCGACAGATCGCATCCTGAGGCACGTTTTTTTTTGTGTGAATACTTGCACTTGGGTGACTTGTGAGCACATACTGATACATACGTTCCCTATCTGGGGACCATAAATTAAATGGATTTTTGAGAAAGGGAGCTGATTTGGAAGCTTGCTTCTGTCGCCCTATGCATTGACCCGATGTGGCAGTATCTTCGGGTAGTGAACAGTGCACCACCCCATTCCAGTGTTAAACAAGAAAGATTCTCATTTAATCCTCCGTGGGTGAGAATTTGAGTTTGAGAATTGGAGACCAAAATGATGAGTTGCACTGACTGGTTTATGAACGTCTATTCATTTAGCGTTTTAATGACCATGTTTGCACACTGATTGGTGTAAAAAAATAAAATAAAACTAAATAATAATAATCTAGCACACCTGTGCAGGTTTGACATGACATGACAGGTAGCTGTCTTGTGGGTGGTGCTGAATCCTGTTAAATGACATGAGGGTCTCATGCCTATACACAAGGGTGTGTCATTGCTGTTGCTTGACCATGCATTGGTTTCTGTGGTCAGTGAATGATAAAAACAAAATTTACCATCCATTGATGGATGGGAAATCCGCCATGAGGCATTTGTTTTTAGAAACTGCTGCTCACAACCAATGTTGCAATGGAGTGTCTCCATCTGCTGGTGGTATTGGAAAGGCATTAGTGCTATGACAGGGTCTGAAGAAGAAGAAGAAGAAGAAGAAGAAGAAGAAGACGGAAAAAAATATATATAAAAAGAAAAAGAGAGAGAGAGAGAGAGAGACTGACTTAGTGAGCGAGTGAGTGAGAGTGAGTGAGAGTGAATGAGTGAGTGAGTGATTGAGTGAGTGAGTGAGTGAGTGAGTGAGAACAAATGAGTTAAAGCAAGTGAGTGAGAGAGATCGAATGAATGAAAGTCTGAATGACAGAAAGAAAAAAGGATGAAGAAAGAAGCATGAAGAAAAAAAAATGTATATGGAGTTGCTGACATGAGTGCAATCTACAAAGCCGTTGAGGCTGATCCTCATGGGAGGATTATTGCACCAGGACCCTTAGCACTTTTAAAATGCCATTCAATGCCACGGGCTAGATGTAAACTGCAGATGACCATGTTGTGGTAGTTACCATGGATACCCAAGTGATGTGTGAGCTAACACATAGGCCCAACAGATTCCAAGAAGGCCAGAATCACCAGCGGCACCACCATCGATTGTCAGGTCACCCGGATTCAGCAAATACCAGAGTCCAAAATGATGCAGGTTTATACTGTTAATTTTCAGTTTATCGTTACAGTTGGTGTTATTCCATGTCGGAAGGGACGCAGCTACAGCCAGTGGGGTAACTAGAGACAGGCAGGCAGCTATGTGCAACAAAGGTAGGCGTGTTGTTTTCATATGCAGATCTGAAATATTGTCTTATATGCAAGAGGAGGAGTGATGGGGGTTCAGGCAAAAGCCAGGCTATGGATTGCATTGCTAAATGCTCCATCAGAGTGCAATGGTCGCCTGTCCTTTTTTTAAGTGATGATGTGGGTTTAGCCTGTGCTGTATGTATGTATGGGTGGCTGACTGCCACCCACCCAGAAAGTGTATGGGAGGCTGGTTGGCTGCCAGCCTTCCTTCCATTCCTATGAGTAATGTGAGTGCTCATGAAGGGGACATGGTTGGGTCCACCCCTTTCCCGGTTATCCCCTCTAGGCCTTTTGGCTTAGATCAAGTGTAAAAAAAGAAAGGATCTTGCGACAGATCGCATCCTGAGGCACGTTTTTTTTTGTGTGAATACTTGCACTTGGGTGACTTGTGAGCACATACTGATACATACGTTCCCTATCTGGGGACCATAAATTAAATGGATTTTTGAGAAAGGGAGCTGATTTGGAAGCTTGCTTCTGTCGCCCTATGCATTGACCCGATGTGGCAGTATCTTCGGGTAGTGAACAGTGCACCACCCCATTCCAGTGTTAAACAAGAAAGATTCTCATTTAATCCTCCGTGGGTGAGAATTTGAGTTTGAGAATTGGAGACCAAAATGATGAGTTGCACTGACTGGTTTATGAACGTCTATTCATTTAGCGTTTTAATGACCATGTTTGCACACTGATTGGTGTAAAAAAATAAAATAAAACTAAATAATAATAATCTAGCACACCTGTGCAGGTTTGACATGACATGACAGGTAGCTGTCTTGTGGGTGGTGCTGAATCCTGTTAAATGACATGAGGGTCTCATGCCTATACACAAGGGTGTGTCATTGCTGTTGCTTGACCATGCATTGGTTTCTGTGGTCAGTGAATGATAAAAACAAAATTTACCATCCATTGATGGATGGGAAATCCGCCATGAGGCATTTGTTTTTAGAAACTGCTGCTCACAACCAATGTTGCAATGGAGTGTCTCCATCTGCTGGTGGTATTGGAAAGGCATTAGTGCTATGACAGGGTCTGAAGAAGAAGAAGAAGAAGAAGAAGAAGACGGAAAAAAATATATATAAAAAGAAAAAGAGAGAGAGAGAGAGAGACTGACTTAGTGAGCGAGTGAGTGAGAGAGTGAGAGTGAGTGAGAGTGAATGAGTGAGTGAGTGATTGAGTGAGTGAGAACAAATGAGTTAAAGCAAGTGAGTGAGAGAGATCGAATGAATGAAAGTCTGAATGACAGAAAGAAAAAAGGATGAAGAAAGAAGCATGAAGAAAAAAAAATGTATATGGAGTTGCTGACATGAGTGCAATCTACAAAGCCGTTGAGGCTGATCCTCATGGGAGGATTATTGCACCAGGACCCTTAGCACTTTTAAAATGCCATTCAATGCCACGGGCTAGATGTAAACTGCAGATGACCATGTTGTGGTAGTTACCATGGATACCCAAGTGATGTGTGAGCTAACACATAGGCCCAACAGATTCCAAGAAGGCCAGAATCACCAGCGGCACCACCATCGATTGTCAGGTCACCCGGATTCAGCAAATACCAGAGTCCAAAATGATGCAGGTTTATACTGTTAATTTTCAGTTTATCGTTACAGTTGGTGTTATTCCATGTCGGAAGGGACGCAGCTACAGCCAGTGGGGTAACTAGAGACAGGCAGGCAGCTATGTGCAACAAAGGTAGGCGTGTTGTTTTCATATGCAGATCTGAAATATTGTCTTATATGCAAGAGGAGGAGTGATGGGGGTTCAGGCAAAAGCCAGGCTATGGATTGCATTGCTAAATGCTCCATCAGAGTGCAATGGTCGCCTGTCCTTTTTTTAAGTGATGATGTGGGTTTAGCCTGTGCTGTATGTATGTATGGGTGGCTGACTGCCACCCACCCAGAAAGTGTATGGGAGGCTGGTTGGCTGCCAGCCTTCCTTCCATTCCTATGAGTAATGTGAGTGCTCATGAAGGGGACATGGTTGGGTCCACCCCTTTCCCGGTTATCCCCTCTAGGCCTTTTGGCTTAGATCAAGTGTAAAAAAAGAAAGGATCTTGCGACAGATCGCATCCTGAGGCACGTTTTTTTTTGTGTGAATACTTGCACTTGGGTGACTTGTGAGCACATACTGATACATACGTTCCCTATCTGGGGACCATAAATTAAATGGATTTTTGAGAAAGGGAGCTGATTTGGAAGCTTGCTTCTGTCGCCCTATGCATTGACCCGATGTGGCAGTATCTTCGGGTAGTGAACAGTGCACCACCCCATTCCAGTGTTAAACAAGAAAGATTCTCATTTAATCCTCCGTGGGTGAGAATTTGAGTTTGAGAATTGGAGACCAAAATGATGAGTTGCACTGACTGGTTTATGAACGTCTATTCATTTAGCGTTTTAATGACCATGTTTGCACACTGATTGGTGTAAAAAAATAAAATAAAACTAAATAATAATAATCTAGCACACCTGTGCAGGTTTGACATGACATGACAGGTAGCAGTCTTGTGGGTGGTGCTGAATCCTGTTAAATGACATGAGGGTCTCATGCCTATACACAAGGGTGTGTCATTGCTGTTGCTTGACCATGCATTGGTTTCTGTGGTCAGTGAATGATAAAAACAAAATTTACCATCCATTGATGGATGGGAAATCCGCCATGAGGCATTTGTTTTTAGAAACTGCTGCTCACAACCAATGTTGCAATGGAGTGTCTCCATCTGCTGGTGGTATTGGAAAGGCATTAGTGCTATGACAGGGTCTGAAGAAGAAGAAGAAGAAGAAGAAGACGGAAAAAAATATATATAAAAAGAAAAAGAGAGAGAGAGAGAGAGACTGACTTAGTGAGCGAGTGAGTGAGAGAGTGAGAGTGAGTGAGAGTGAATGAGTGAGTGAGTGATTGAGTGAGTGAGTGAGTGAGTGAGTGAGAACAAATGAGTTAAAGCAAGTGAGTGAGAGAGATCGAATGAATGAAAGTCTGAATGACAGAAAGAAAAAAGGATGAAGAAAGAAGCATGAAGAAAAAAAAATGTATATGGAGTTGCTGACATGAGTGCAATCTACAAAGCCGTTGAGGCTGATCCTCATGGGAGAATTATTGCACCAGGACCCTTAGCACTTTTAAAATGCCATTCAATGCCACGGGCTAGATGTAAACTGCAGATGACCATGTTGTGGTAGTTACCATGGATACCCAAGTGATGTGTGAGCTAACACATAGGCCCAACAGATTCCAAGAAGGCCAGAATCACCAGCGGCACCACCATCGATTGTCAGGTCACCCGGATTCAGCAAATACCAGAGTCCAAAATGATGCAGGTTTATACTGTTAATTTTCAGTTTATCGTTACAGTTGGTGTTATTCCATGTCGGAAGGGACGCAGCTACAGCCAGTGGGGTAACTAGAGACAGGCAGGCAGCTATGTGCAACAAAGGTAGGCGTGTTGTTTTCATATGCAGATCTGAAATATTGTCTTATATGCAAGAGGAGGAGTGATGGGGGTTCAGGCAAAAGCCAGGCTATGGATTGCATTGCTAAATGCTCCATCAGAGTGCAATGGTCGCCTGTCCTTTTTTTAAGTGATGATGTGGGTTTAGCCTGTGCTGTATGTATGTATGGGTGGCTGACTGCCACCCACCCAGAAAGTGTATGGGAGGCTGGTTGGCTGCCAGCCTTCCTTCCATTCCTATGAGTAATGTGAGTGCTCATGAAGGGGACATGGTTGGGTCCACCCCTTTCCCGGTTATCCCCTCTAGGCCTTTTGGCTTAGATCAAGTGTAAAAAAAGAAAGGATCTTGCGACAGATCGCATCCTGAGGCACGTTTTTTTTTGTGTGAATACTTGCACTTGGGTGACTTGTGAGCACATACTGATACATACGTTCCCTATCTGGGGACCATAAATTAAATGGATTTTTGAGAAAGGGAGCTGATTTGGAAGCTTGCTTCTGTCGCCCTATGCATTGACCCGATGTGGCAGTATCTTCGGGTAGTGAACAGTGCACCACCCCATTCCAGTGTTAAACAAGAAAGATTCTCATTTAATCCTCCGTGGGTGAGAATTTGAGTTTGAGAATTGGAGACCAAAATGATGAGTTGCACTGACTGGTTTATGAACGTCTATTCATTTAGCGTTTTAATGACCATGTTTGCACACTGATTGGTGTAAAAAAATAAAATAAAACTAAATAATAATAATCTAGCACACCTGTGCAGGTTTGACATGACATGACAGGTAGCTGTCTTGTGGGTGGTGCTGAATCCTGTTAAATGACATGAGGGTCTCATGCCTATACACAAGGGTGTGTCATTGCTGTTGCTTGACCATGCATTGGTTTCTGTGGTCAGTGAATGATAAAAACAAAATTTACCATCCATTGATGGATGGGAAATCCGCCATGAGGCATTTGTTTTTAGAAACTGCTGCTCACAACCAATGTTGCAATGGAGTGTCTCCATCTGCTGGTGGTATTGGAAAGGCATTAGTGCTATGACAGGGTCTGAAGAAGAAGAAGAAGAAGAAGACGGAAAAAAATATATATAAAAAGAAAAAGAGAGAGAGAGAGAGAGACTGACTTAGTGAGCGAGTGAGCGAGAGAGTGAGAGTGAGTGAGAGTGAATGAGTGAGTGAGTGAGTGATTGAGTGAGTGAGTGAGTGAGTGAGTGAGAACAAATGAGTTAAAGCAAGTGAGTGAGAGAGATCGAATGAATGAAAGTATGAATGACAGAAAGAAAAAAGGATGAAGAAAGAAGCATGAAGAAAAAAAAATGTATATGGAGTTGCTGACATGAGTGCAATCTACAAAGCCGTTGAGGCTGATCCTCATGGGAGGATTATTGCACCAGGACCCTTAGCACTTTTAAAATGCCATTCAATGCCACGGGCTAGATGTAAACTGCAGATGACCATGTTGTGGTAGTTACCATGGATACCCAAGTGATGTGTGAGCTAACACATAGGCCCAACAGATTCCAAGAAGGCCAGAATCACCAGCGGCACCACCATCGATTGTCAGGTCACCCGGATTCAGCAAATACCAGAGTCCAAAATGATGCAGGTTTATACTGTTAATTTTCAGTTTATCGTTACAGTTGGTGTTATTCCATGTCGGAAGGGACGCAGCTACAGCCAGTGGGGTAACTAGAGACAGGCAGGCAGCTATGTGCAACAAAGGTAGGCGTGTTGTTTTCATATGCAGATCTGAAATATTGTCTTATATGCAAGAGGAGGAGTGATGGGGGTTCAGGCAAAAGCCAGGCTATGGATTGCATTGCTAAATGCTCCATCAGAGTGCAATGGTCGCCTGTCCTTTTTTTAAGTGATGATGTGGGTTTAGCCTGTGCTGTATGTATGTATGGGTGGCTGACTGCCACCCACCCAGAAAGTGTATGGGAGGCTGGTTGGCTGCCAGCCTTTCTTCCATTCCTATGAGTAATGTGAGTGCTCATGAAGGGGACATGGTTGGGTCCACCCCTTTCCCGGTTATCCCCTCTAGGCCTTTTGGCTTAGATCAAGTGTAAAAAAAGAAAGGATCTTGCGACAGATCGCATCCTGAGGCACGTTTTTTTTTGTGTGAATACTTGCACTTGGGTGACTTGTGAGCACATACTGATACATACGTTCCCTATCTGGGGACCATAAATTAAATGGATTTTTGAGAAAGGGAGCTGATTTGGAAGCTTGCTTCTGTTGCCCTATGCATTGACCCGATGTGGCAGTATCTTCGGGTAGTGAACAGTGCACCACCCCATTCCAGTGTTAAACAAGAAAGATTCTCATTTAATCCTCCGTGGGTGAGAATTTGAGTTTGAGAATTGGAGACCAAAATGATGAGTTGCACTGACTGGTTTATGAACGTCTATTCATTTAGCGTTTTAATGACCATGTTTGCACACTGATTGGTGTAAAAAAATAAAATAAAACTAAATAATAATAATCTAGCACACCTGTGCAGGTTTGACATGACATGACAGGTAGCTGTCTTGTGGGTGGTGCTGAATCCTGTTAAATGACATGAGGGTCTCATGCCTATACACAAGGGTGTGTCATTGCTGTTGCTTGACCATGCATTGGTTTCTGTGGTCAGTGAATGATAAAAACAAAATTTACCATCCATTGATGGATGGGAAATCCGCCATGAGGCATTTG
Source organism: Hyla sarda (assembly GCF_029499605.1). Classification (NCBI taxonomy): domain Eukaryota; kingdom Metazoa; phylum Chordata; class Amphibia; order Anura; family Hylidae; genus Hyla; species Hyla sarda. Next base: position 117,292,156 of record NC_079196.1, on the reverse strand, counting down.
TTTTTAGAAACTGCTGCTCACAACCAATGTTGCAATGGAGTGTCTCCATCTGCTGGTGGTATTGGAAAGGCATTAGTGCTATGACAGGGTCTGAAGAAGAAGAAGAAGAAGAAGAAGAAGAAGACGGAAAAAAATATATATAAAAAGAAAAAGAGAGAGAGAGAGAGAGACTGACTTAGTGAGCGAGTGAGTGAGAGAGTGAGAGTGAGTGAGAGTGAATGAGTGAGTGAGTGATTGAGTGAGTGAGTGAGTGAGTGAGAACAAATGAGTTAAAGCAAGTGAGTGAGAGAGATCGAATGAATGAAAGTCTGAATGACAGAAAGAAAAAAGGATGAAGAAAGAAGCATGAAGAAAAAAAAATGTATATGGAGTTGCTGACATGAGTGCAATCTACAAAGCCGTTGAGGCTGATCCTCATGGGAGGATTATTGCACCAGGACCCTTAGCACTTTTAAAATGCCATTCAATGCCACGGGCTAGATGTAAACTGCAGATGACCATGTTGTGGTAGTTACCATGGATACCCAAGTGATGTGTGAGCTAACACATAGGCCCAACAGATTCCAAGAAGGCCAGAATCACCAGCGGCACCACCATCGATTGTCAGGTCACCCGGATTCAGCAAATACCAGAGTCCAAAATGATGCAGGTTTATACTGTTAATTTTCAGTTTATCGTTACAGTTGGTGTTATTCCATGTCGGAAGGGACGCAGCTACAGCCAGTGGGGTAACTAGAGACAGGCAGGCAGCTATGTGCAACAAAGGTAGGCGTGTTGTTTTCATATGCAGATCTGAAATATTGTCTTATATGCAAGAGGAGGAGTGATGGGGGTTCAGGCAAAAGCCAGGCTATGGATTGCATTGCTAAATGCTCCATCAGAGTGCAATGGTCGCCTGTCCTTTTTTTAAGTGATGATGTGGGTTTAGCCTGTGCTGTATGTATGTATGGGTGGCTGACTGCCACCCACCCAGAAAGTGTATGGGAGGCTGGTTGGCTGCCAGCCTTCCTTCCATTCCTATGAGTAATGTGAGTGCTCATGAAGGGGACATGGTTGGGTCCACCCCTTTCCCGGTTATCCCCTCTAGGCCTTTTGGCTTAGATCAAGTGTAAAAAAAGAAAGGATCTTGCGACAGATCGCATCCTGAGGCACGTTTTTTTTTGTGTGAATACTTGCACTTGGGTGACTTGTGAGCACATACTGATACATACGTTCCCTATCTGGGGACCATAAATTAAATGGATTTTTGAGAAAGGGAGCTGATTTGGAAGCTTGCTTCTGTCGCCCTATGCATTGACCCGATGTGGCAGTATCTTCGGGTAGTGAACAGTGCACCACCCCATTCCAGTGTTAAACAAGAAAGATTCTCATTTAATCCTCCGTGGGTGAGAATTTGAGTTTGAGAATTGGAGACCAAAATGATGAGTTGCACTGACTGGTTTATGAACGTCTATTCATTTAGCGTTTTAATGACCATGTTTGCACACTGATTGGTGTAAAAAAATAAAATAAAACTAAATAATAATAATCTAGCACACCTGTGCAGGTTTGACATGACATGACAGGTAGCTGTCTTGTGGGTGGTGCTGAATCCTGTTAAATGACATGAGGGTCTCATGCCTATACACAAGGGTGTGTCATTGCTGTTGCTTGACCATGCATTGGTTTCTGTGGTCAGTGAATGATAAAAACAAAATTTACCATCCATTGATGGATGGGAAATCCGCCATGAGGCATTTGTTTTTAGAAACTGCTGCTCACAACCAATGTTGCAATGGAGTGTCTCCATCTGCTGGTGGTATTGGAAAGGCATTAGTGCTATGACAGGGTCTGAAGAAGAAGAAGAAGAAGAAGAAGACGGAAAAAAATATATATAAAAAGAAAAAGAGAGAGAGAGAGAGAGACTGACTTAGTGAGCGAGTGAGTGAGAGAGTGAGAGTGAGTGAGAGTGAATGAGTGAGTGAGTGATTGAGTGAGTGAGTGAGTGAGTGAGAACAAATGAGTTAAAGCAAGTGAGTGAGAGAGATCGAATGAATGAAAGTCTGAATGACAGAAAGAAAAAAGGATGAAGAAAGAAGCATGAAGAAAAAAAAATGTATATGGAGTTGCTGACATGAGTGCAATCTACAAAGCCGTTGAGGCTGATCCTCATGGGAGGATTATTGCACCAGGACCCTTAGCACTTTTAAAATGCCATTCAATGCCACGGGCTAGATGTAAACTGCAGATGACCATGTTGTGGTAGTTACCATGGATACCCAAGTGATGTGTGAGCTAACACATAGGCCCAACAGATTCCAAGAAGGCCAGAATCACCAGCGGCACCACCATCGATTGTCAGGTCACCCGGATTCAGCAAATACCAGAGTCCAAAATGATGCAGGTTTATACTGTTAATTTTCAGTTTATCGTTACAGTTGGTGTTATTCCATGTCGGAAGGGACGCAGCTACAGCCAGTGGGGTAACTAGAGACAGGCAGGCAGCTATGTGCAACAAAGGTAGGCGTGTTGTTTTCATATGCAGATCTGAAATATTGTCTTATATGCAAGAGGAGGAGTGATGGGGGTTCAGGCAAAAGCCAGGCTATGGATTGCATTGCTAAATGCTCCATCAGAGTGCAATGGTCGCCTGTCCTTTTTTTAAGTGATGATGTGGGTTTAGCCTGTGCTGTATGTATGTATGGGTGGCTGACTGCCACCCACCCAGAAAGTGTATGGGAGGCTGGTTGGCTGCCAGCCTTCCTTCCATTCCTATGAGTAATGTGAGTGCTCATGAAGGGGACATGGTTGGGTCCACCCCTTTCCCGGTTATCCCCTCTAGGCCTTTTGGCTTAGATCAAGTGTAAAAAAAGAAAGGATCTTGCGACAGATCGCATCCTGAGGCACGTTTTTTTTTGTGTGAATACTTGCACTTGGGTGACTTGTGAGCACATACTGATACATACGTTCCCTATCTGGGGACCATAAATTAAATGGATTTTTGAGAAAGGGAGCTGATTTGGAAGCTTGCTTCTGTCGCCCTATGCATTGACCCGATGTGGCAGTATCTTCGGGTAGTGAACAGTGCACCACCCCATTCCAGTGTTAAACAAGAAAGATTCTCATTTAATCCTCCGTGGGTGAGAATTTGAGTTTGAGAATTGGAGACCAAAATGATGAGTTGCACTGACTGGTTTATGAACGTCTATTCATTTAGCGTTTTAATGACCATGTTTGCACACTGATTGGTGTAAAAAAATAAAATAAAACTAAATAATAATAATCTAGCACACCTGTGCAGGTTTGACATGACATGACAGGTAGCTGTCTTGTGGGTGGTGCTGAATCCTGTTAAATGACATGAGGGTCTCATGCCTATACACAAGGGTGTGTCATTGCTGTTGCTTGACCATGCATTGGTTTCTGTGGTCAGTGAATGATAAAAACAAAATTTACCATCCATTGATGGATGGGAAATCCGCCATGAGGCATTTGTTTTTAGAAACTGCTGCTCACAACCAATGTTGCAATGGAGTGTCTCCATCTGCTGGTGGTATTGGAAAGGCATTAGTGCTATGACAGGGTCTGAAGAAGAAGAAGAAGAAGAAGAAGACGGAAAAAAATATATATAAAAAGAAAAAGAGAGAGAGAGAGAGAGACTGACTTAGTGAGCGAGTGAGTGAGAGAGTGAGAGTGAGTGAGAGTGAATGAGTGAGTGAGTGATTGAGTGAGTGAGTGAGTGAGTGAGAACAAATGAGTTAAAGCAAGTGAGTGAGAGAGATCGAATGAATGAAAGTCTGAATGACAGAAAGAAAAAAGGATGAAGAAAGAAGCATGAAGAAAAAAAAATGTATATGGAGTTGCTGACATGAGTGCAATCTACAAAGCCGTTGAGGCTGATCCTCATGGGAGGATTATTGCACCAGGACCCTTAGCACTTTTAAAATGCCATTCAATGCCACGGGCTAGATGTAAACTGCAGATGACCATGTTGTGGTAGTTACCATGGATACCCAAGTGATGTGTGAGCTAACACATAGGCCCAACAGATTCCAAGAAGGCCAGAATCACCAGCGGCACCACCATCGATTGTCAGGTCACCCGGATTCAGCAAATACCAGAGTCCAAAATGATGCAGGTTTATACTGTTAATTTTCAGTTTATCGTTACAGTTGGTGTTATTCCATGTCGGAAGGGACGCAGCTACAGCCAGTGGGGTAACTAGAGACAGGCAGGCAGCTATGTGCAACAAAGGTAGGCGTGTTGTTTTCATATGCAGATCTGAAATATTGTCTTATATGCAAGAGGAGGAGTGATGGGGGTTCAGGCAAAAGCCAGGCTATGGATTGCATTGCTAAATGCTCCATCAGAGTGCAATGGTCGCCTGTCCTTTTTTTAAGTGATGATGTGGGTTTAGCCTGTGCTGTATGTATGTATGGGTGGCTGACTGCCACCCACCCAGAAAGTGTATGGGAGGCTGGTTGGCTGCCAGCCTTCCTTCCATTCCTATGAGTAATGTGAGTGCTCATGAAGGGGACATGGTTGGGTCCACCCCTTTCCCAGTTATCCCCTCTAGGCCTTTTGGCTTAGATCAAGTGTAAAAAAAGAAAGGATCTTGCGACAGATCGCATCCTGAGGCACGTTTTTTTTTGTGTGAATACTTGCACTTGGGTGACTTGTGAGCACATACTGATACATACGTTCCCTATCTGGGGACCATAAATTAAATGGATTTTTGAGAAAGGGAGCTGATTTGGAAGCTTGCTTCTGTCGCCCTATGCATTGACCCGATGTGGCAGTATCTTCGGGTAGTGAACAGTGCACCACCCCATTCCAGTGTTAAACAAGAAAGATTCTCATTTAATCCTCCGTGGGTGAGAATTTGAGTTTGAGAATTGGAGACCAAAATGATGAGTTGCACTGACTGGTTTATGAACGTCTATTCATTTAGCGTTTTAATGACCATGTTTGCACACTGATTGGTGTAAAAAAATAAAATAAAACTAAATAATAATAATCTAGCACACCTGTGCAGGTTTGACATGACATGACAGGTAGCTGTCTTGTGGGTGGTGCTGAATCCTGTTAAATGACATGAGGGTCTCATGCCTATACACAAGGGTGTGTCATTGCTGTTGCTTGACCATGCATTGGTTTCTGTGGTCAGTGAATGATAAAAACAAAATTTACCATCCATTGATGGATGGGAAATCCGCCATGAGGCATTTGTTTTTAGAAACTGCTGCTCACAACCAATGTTGCAATGGAGTGTCTCCATCTGCTGGTGGTATTGGAAAGGCATTAGTGCTATGACAGGGTCTGAAGAAGAAGAAGAAGAAGAAGAAGAAGAAGAAGACGGAAAAAAATATATATAAAAAGAAAAAGAGAGAGAGAGAGAGAGAGAGACTGACTTAGTGAGCGAGTGAGTGAGAGAGTGAGAGTGAGTGAGAGTGAATGAGTGAGTGAGTGATTGAGTGAGTGAGTGAGTGAGTGAGTGAGAACAAATGAGTTAAAGCAAGTGAGTGAGAGAGATCGAATGAATGAAAGTCTGAATGACAGAAAGAAAAAAGGATGAAGAAAGAAGCATGAAGAAAAAAAAATGTATATGGAGTTGCTGACATGAGTGCAATCTACAAAGCCGTTGAGGCTGATCCTCATGGGAGGATTATTGCACCAGGACCCTTAGCACTTTTAAAATGCCATTCAATGCCACGGGCTAGATGTAAACTGCAGATGACCATGTTGTGGTAGTTACCATGGATACCCAAGTGATGTGTGAGCTAACACATAGGCCCAACAGATTCCAAGAAGGCCAGAATCACCAGCGGCACCACCATCGATTGTCAGGTCACCCGGATTCAGCAAATACCAGAGTCCAAAATGATGCAGGTTTATACTGTTAATTTTCAGTTTATCGTTACAGTTGGTGTTATTCCATGTCGGAAGGGACGCAGCTACAGCCAGTGGGGTAACTAGAGACAGGCAGGCAGCTATGTGCAACAAAGGTAGGCGTGTTGTTTTCATATGCAGATCTGAAATATTGTCTTATATGCAAGAGGAGGAGTGATGGGGGTTCAGGCAAAAGCCAGGCTATGGATTGCATTGCTAAATGCTCCATCAGAGTGCAATGGTCGCCTGTCCTTTTTTTAAGTGATGATGTGGGTTTAGCCTGTGCTGTATGTATGTATGGGTGGCTGACTGCCACCCACCCAGAAAGTGTATGGGAGGCTGGTTGGCTGCCAGCCTTCCTTCCATTCCTATGAGTAATGTGAGTGCTCATGAAGGGGACATGGTTGGGTCCACCCCTTTCCCGGTTATCCCCTCTAGGCCTTTTGGCTTAGATCAAGTGTAAAAAAAGAAAGGATCTTGCGACAGATCGCATCCTGAGGCACGTTTTTTTTTGTGTGAATACTTGCACTTGGGTGACTTGTGAGCACATACTGATACATACGTTCCCTATCTGGGGACCATAAATTAAATGGATTTTTGAGAAAGGGAGCTGATTTGGAAGCTTGCTTCTGTCGCCCTATGCATTGACCCGATGTGGCAGTATCTTCGGGTAGTGAACAGTGCACCACCCCATTCCAGTGTTAAACAAGAAAGATTCTCATTTAATCCTCCGTGGGTGAGAATTTGAGTTTGAGAATTGGAGACCAAAATGATGAGTTGCACTGACTGGTTTATGAACGTCTATTCATTTAGCGTTTTAATGACCATGTTTGCACACTGATTGGTGTAAAAAAATAAAATAAAACTAAATAATAATAATCTAGCACACCTGTGCAGGTTTGACATGACATGACAGGTAGCTGTCTTGTGGGTGGTGCTGAATCCTGTTAAATGACATGAGGGTCTCATGCCTATACACAAGGGTGTGTCATTGCTGTTGCTTGACCATGCATTGGTTTCTGTGGTCAGTGAATGATAAAAACAAAATTTACCATCCATTGATGGATGGGAAATCCGCCATGAGGCATTTGTTTTTAGAAACTGCTGCTCACAACCAATGTTGCAATGGAGTGTCTCCATCTGCTGGTGGTATTGGAAAGGCATTAGTGCTATGACAGGGTCTGAAGAAGAAGAAGAAGAAGAAGAAGAAGAAGAAGAAGACGGAAAAAAATATATATAAAAAGAAAAAGAGAGAGAGAGAGAGAGACTGACTTAGTGAGCGAGTGAGTGAGAGAGTGAGAGTGAGTGAGAGTGAATGAGTGAGTGAGTGAGTGATTGAGTGAGTGAGTGAGTGAGTGAGAACAAATGAGTTAAAGCAAGTGAGTGAGAGAGATCGAATGAATGAAAGTCTGAATGACAGAAAGAAAAAAGGATGAAGAAAGAAGCATGAAGAAAAAAAAATGTATATGGAGTTGCTGACATGAGTGCAATCTACAAAGCCGTTGAGGCTGATCCTCATGGGAGGATTATTGCACCAGGACCCTTAGCACTTTTAAAATGCCATTCAATGCCACGGGCTAGATGTAAACTGCAGATGACCATGTTGTGGTAGTTACCATGGATACCCAAGTGATGTGTGAGCTAACACATAGGCCCAACAGATTCCAAGAAGGCCAGAATCACCAGCGGCACCACCATCGATTGTCAGGTCACCCGGATTCAGCAAATACCAGAGTCCAAAATGATGCAGGTTTATACTGTTAATTTTCAGTTTATCGTTACAGTTGGTGTTATTCCATGTCGGAAGGGACGCAGCTACAGCCAGTGGGGTAACTAGAGACAGGCAGGCAGCTATGTGCAACAAAGGTAGGCGTGTTGTTTTCATATGCAGATCTGAAATATTGTCTTATATGCAAGAGGAGGAGTGATGGGGGTTCAGGCAAAAGCCAGGCTATGGATTGCATTGCTAAATGCTCCATCAGAGTGCAATGGTCGCCTGTCCTTTTTTTAAGTGATGATGTGGGTTTAGCCTGTGCTGTATGTATGTATGGGTGGCTGACTGCCACCCACCCAGAAAGTGTATGGGAGGCTGGTTGGCTGCCAGCCTTCCTTCCATTCCTATGAGTAATGTGAGTGCTCATGAAGGGGACATGGTTGGGTCCACCCCTTTCCCGGTTATCCCCTCTAGGCCTTTTGGCTTAGATCAAGTGTAAAAAAAGAAAGGATCTTGCGACAGATCGCATCCTGAGGCACGTTTTTTTTTGTGTGAATACTTGCACTTGGGTGACTTGTGAGCACATACTGATACATACGTTCCCTATCTGGGGACCATAAATTAAATGGATTTTTGAGAAAGGGAGCTGATTTGGAAGCTTGCTTCTGTCGCCCTATGCATTGACCCGATGTGGCAGTATCTTCGGGTAGTGAACAGTGCACCACCCCATTCCAGTGTTAAACAAGAAAGATTCTCATTTAATCCTCCGTGGGTGAGAATTTGAGTTTGAGAATTGGAGACCAAAATGATGAGTTGCACTGACTGGTTTATGAACGTCTATTCATTTAGCGTTTTAATGACCATGTTTGCACACTGATTGGTGTAAAAAAATAAAATAAAACTAAATAATAATAATCTAGCACACCTGTGCAGGTTTGACATGACATGACAGGTAGCTGTCTTGTGGGTGGTGCTGAATCCTGTTAAATGACATGAGGGTCTCATGCCTATACACAAGGGTGTGTCATTGCTGTTGCTTGACCATGCATTGGTTTCTGTGGTCAGTGAATGATAAAAACAAAATTTACCATCCATTGATGGATGGGAAATCCGCCATGAGGCATTTGTTTTTAGAAACTGCTGCTCACAACCAATGTTGCAATGGAGTGTCTCCATCTGCTGGTGGTATTGGAAAGGCATTAGTGCTATGACAGGGTCTGAAGAAGAAGAAGAAGAAGAAGAAGACGGAAAAAAATATATATAAAAAGAAAAAGAGAGAGAGAGAGAGAGACTGACTTAGTGAGCGAGTGAGTGAGAGAGTGAGAGTGAGTGAGAGTGAATGAGTGAGTGAGTGATTGAGTGAGTGAGTGAGTGAGTGAGAACAAATGAGTTAAAGCAAGTGAGTGAGAGAGATCGAATGAATGAAAGTCTGAATGACAGAAAGAAAAAAGGATGAAGAAAGAAGCATGAAGAAAAAAAAATGTATATGGAGTTGCTGACATGAGTGCAATCTACAAAGCCGTTGAGGCTGATCCTCATGGGAGGATTATTGCACCAGGACCCTTAGCACTTTTAAAATGCCATTCAATGCCACGGGCTAGATGTAAACTGCAGATGACCATGTTGTGGTAGTTACCATGGATACCCAAGTGATGTGTGAGCTAACACATAGGCCCAACAGATTCCAAGAAGGCCAGAATCACCAGCGGCACCACCATCGATTGTCAGGTCACCCGGATTCAGCAAATACCAGAGTCCAAAATGATGCAGGTTTATACTGTTAATTTTCAGTTTATCGTTACAGTTGGTGTTATTCCATGTCGGAAGGGACGCAGCTACAGCCAGTGGGGTAACTAGAGACAGGCAGGCAGCTATGTGCAACAAAGGTAGGCGTGTTGTTTTCATATGCAGATCTGAAATATTGTCTTATATGCAAGAGGAGGAGTGATGGGGGTTCAGGCAAAAGCCAGGCTATGGATTGCATTGCTAAATGCTCCATCAGAGTGCAATGGTCGCCTGTCCTTTTTTTAAGTGATGATGTGGGTTTAGCCTGTGCTGTATGTATGTATGGGTGGCTGACTGCCACCCACCCAGAAAGTGTATGGGAGGCTGGTTGGCTGCCAGCCTTCCTTCCATTCCTATGAGTAATGTGAGTGCTCATGAAGGGGACATGGTTGGGTCCACCCCTTTCCCGGTTATCCCCTCTAGGCCTTTTGGCTTAGATCAAGTGTAAAAAAAGAAAGGATCTTGCGACAGATCGCATCCTGAGGCACGTTTTTTTTTGTGTGAATACTTGCACTTGGGTGACTTGTGAGCACATACTGATACATACGTTCCCTATCTGGGGACCATAAATTAAATGGATTTTTGAGAAAGGGAGCTGATTTGGAAGCTTGCTTCTGTCGCCCTATGCATTGACCCGATGTGGCAGTATCTTCGGGTAGTGAACAGTGCACCACCCCATTCCAGTGTTAAACAAGAAAGATTCTCATTTAATCCTCCGTGGGTGAGAATTTGAGTTTGAGAATTGGAGACCAAAATGATGAGTTGCACTGACTGGTTTATGAACGTCTATTCATTTAGCGTTTTAATGACCATGTTTGCACACTGATTGGTGTAAAAAAATAAAATAAAACTAAATAATAATAATCTAGCACACCTGTGCAGGTTTGACATGACATGACAGGTAGCTGTCTTGTGGGTGGTGCTGAATCCTGTTAAATGACATGAGGGTCTCATGCCTATACACAAGGGTGTGTCATTGCTGTTGCTTGACCATGCATTGGTTTCTGTGGTCAGTGAATGATAAAAACAAAATTTACCATCCATTGATGGATGGGAAATCCGCCATGAGGCATTTGTTTTTAGAAACTGCTGCTCACAACCAATGTTGCAATGGAGTGTCTCCATCTGCTGGTGGTATTGGAAAGGCATTAGTGCTATGACAGGGTCTGAAGAAGAAGAAGAAGAAGAAGAAGACGGAAAAAAATATATATAAAAAGAAAAAGAGAGAGAGAGAGAGAGACTGACTTAGTGAGCGAGTGAGTGAGAGAGTGAGAGTGAGTGAGAGTGAATGAGTGAGTGAGTGATTGAGTGAGTGAGTGAGTGAGTGAGAACAAATGAGTTAAAGCAAGTGAGTGAGAGAGATCGAATGAATGAAAGTCTGAATGACAGAAAGAAAAAAGGATGAAGAAAGAAGCATGAAGAAAAAAAAATGTATATGGAGTTGCTGACATGAGTGCAATCTACAAAGCCGTTGAGGCTGATCCTCATGGGAGGATTATTGCACCAGGACCCTTAGCACTTTTAAAATGCCATTCAATGCCACGGGCTAGATGTAAACTGCAGATGACCATGTTGTGGTAGTTACCATGGATACCCAAGTGATGTGTGAGCTAACACATAGGCCCAACAGATTCCAAGAAGGCCAGAATCACCAGCGGCACCACCATCGATTGTCAGGTCACCCGGATTCAGCAAATACCAGAGTCCAAAATGATGCAGGTTTATACTGTTAATTTTCAGTTTATCGTTACAGTTGGTGTTATTCCATGTCGGAAGGGACGCAGCTACAGCCAGTGGGGTAACTAGAGACAGGCAGGCAGCTATGTGCAACAAAGGTAGGCGTGTTGTTTTCATATGCAGATCTGAAATATTGTCTTATATGCAAGAGGAGGAGTGATGGGGGTTCAGGCAAAAGCCAGGCTATGGATTGCATTGCTAAATGCTCCATCAGAGTGCAATGGTCGCCTGTCCTTTTTTTAAGTGATGATGTGGGTTTAGCCTGTGCTGTATGTATGTATGGGTGGCTGACTGCCACCCACCCAGAAAGTGTATGGGAGGCTGGTTGGCTGCCAGCCTTCCTTCCATTCCTATGAGTAATGTGAGTGCTCATGAAGGGGACATGGTTGGGTCCACCCCTTTCCCAGTTATCCCCTCTAGGCCTTTTGGCTTAGATCAAGTGTAAAAAAAGAAAGGATCTTGCGACAGATCGCATCCTGAGGCACGTTTTTTTTTGTGTGAATACTTGCACTTGGGTGACTTGTGAGCACATACTGATACATACGTTCCCTATCTGGGGACCATAAATTAAATGGATTTTTGAGAAAGGGAGCTGATTTGGAAGCTTGCTTCTGTCGCCCTATGCATTGACCCGATGTGGCAGTATCTTCGGGTAGTGAACAGTGCACCACCCCATTCCAGTGTTAAACAAGAAAGATTCTCATTTAATCCTCCGTGGGTGAGAATTTGAGTTTGAGAATTGGAGACCAAAATGATGAGTTGCACTGACTGGTTTATGAACGTCTATTCATTTAGCGTTTTAATGACCATGTTTGCACACTGATTGGTGTAAAAAAATAAAATAAAACTAAATAATAATAATCTAGCACACCTGTGCAGGTTTGACATGACATGACAGGTAGCTGTCTTGTGGGTGGTGCTGAATCCTGTTAAATGACATGAGGGTCTCATGCCTATACACAAGGGTGTGTCATTGCTGTTGCTTGACCATGCATTGGTTTCTGTGGTCAGTGAATGATAAAAACAAAATTTACCATCCATTGATGGATGGGAAATCCGCCATGAGGCATTTGTTTTTAGAAACTGCTGCTCACAACCAATGTTGCAATGGAGTGTCTCCATCTGCTGGTGGTATTGGAAAGGCATTAGTGCTATGACAGGGTCTGAAGAAGAAGAAGAAGAAGAAGAAGAAGAAGACGGAAAAAAATATATATAAAAAGAAAAAGAGAGAGAGAGAGAGAGACTGACTTAGTGAGCGAGTGAGTGAGAGAGTGAGAGTGAGTGAGAGTGAATGAGTGAGTGAGTGATTGAGTGAGTGAGTGAGTGAGTGAGAACAAATGAGTTAAAGCAAGTGAGTGAGAGAGATCGAATGAATGAAAGTCTGAATGACAGAAAGAAAAAAGGATGAAGAAAGAAGCATGAAGAAAAAAAAATGTATATGGAGTTGCTGACATGAGTGCAATCTACAAAGCCGTTGAGGCTGATCCTCATGGGAGGATTATTGCACCAGGACCCTTAGCACTTTTAAAATGCCATTCAATGCCACGGGCTAGATGTAAACTGCAGATGACCATGTTGTGGTAGTTACCATGGATACCCAAGTGATGTGTGAGCTAACACATAGGCCCAACAGATTCCAAGAAGGCCAGAATCACCAGCGGCACCACCATCGATTGTCAGGTCACCCGGATTCAGCAAATACCAGAGTCCAAAATGATGCAGGTTTATACTGTTAATTTTCAGTTTATCGTTACAGTTGGTGTTATTCCATGTCGGAAGGGACGCAGCTACAGCCAGTGGGGTAACTAGAGACAGGCAGGCAGCTATGTGCAACAAAGGTAGGCGTGTTGTTTTCATATGCAGATCTGAAATATTGTCTTATATGCAAGAGGAGGAGTGATGGGGGTTCAGGCAAAAGCCAGGCTATGGATTGCATTGCTAAATGCTCCATCAGAGTGCAATGGTCGCCTGTCCTTTTTTTAAGTGATGATGTGGGTTTAGCCTGTGCTGTATGTATGTATGGGTGGCTGACTGCCACCCACCCAGAAAGTGTATGGGAGGCTGGTTGGCTGCCAGCCTTCCTTCCATTCCTATGAGTAATGTGAGTGCTCATGAAGGGGACATGGTTGGGTCCACCCCTTTCCCGGTTATCCCCTCTAGGCCTTTTGGCTTAGATCAAGTGTAAAAAAAGAAAGGATCTTGCGACAGATCGCATCCTGAGGCACGTTTTTTTTTGTGTGAATACTTGCACTTGGGTGACTTGTGAGCACATACTGATACATACGTTCCCTATCTGGGGACCATAAATTAAATGGATTTTTGAGAAAGGGAGCTGATTTGGAAGCTTGCTTCTGTCGCCCTATGCATTGACCCGATGTGGCAGTATCTTCGGGTAGTGAACAGTGCACCACCCCATTCCAGTGTTAAACAAGAAAGATTCTCATTTAATCCTCCGTGGGTGAGAATTTGAGTTTGAGAATTGGAGACCAAAATGATGAGTTGCACTGACTGGTTTATGAACGTCTATTCATTTAGCGTTTTAATGACCATGTTTGCACACTGATTGGTGTAAAAAAATAAAATAAAACTAAATAATAATAATCTAGCACACCTGTGCAGGTTTGACATGACATGACAGGTAGCTGTCTTGTGGGTGGTGCTGAATCCTGTTAAATGACATGAGGGTCTCATGCCTATACACAAGGGTGTGTCATTGCTGTTGCTTGACCATGCATTGGTTTCTGTGGTCAGTGAATGATAAAAACAAAATTTACCATCCATTGATGGATGGGAAATCCGCCATGAGGCATTTGTTTTTAGAAACTGCTGCTCACAACCAATGTTGCAATGGAGTGTCTCCATCTGCTGGTGGTATTGGAAAGGCATTAGTGCTATGACAGGGTCTGAAGAAGAAGAAGAAGAAGAAGAAGAAGAAGAAGACGGAAAAAAATATATATAAAAAGAAAAAGAGAGAGAGAGAGAGAGACTGACTTAGTGAGCGAGTGAGTGAGAGAGTGAGAGTGAGTGAGAGTGAATGAGTGAGTGAGTGATTGAGTGAGTGAGTGAGTGAGTGAGAACAAATGAGTTAAAGCAAGTGAGTGAGAGAGATCGAATGAATGAAAGTCTGAATGACAGAAAGAAAAAAGGATGAAGAAAGAAGCATGAAGAAAAAAAAATGTATATGGAGTTGCTGACATGAGTGCAATCTACAAAGCCGTTGAGGCTGATCCTCATGGGAGGATTATTGCACCAGGACCCTTAGCACTTTTAAAATGCCATTCAATGCCACGGGCTAGATGTAAACTGCAGATGACCATGTTGTGGTAGTTACCATGGATACCCAAGTGATGTGTGAGCTAACACATAGGCCCAACAGATTCCAAGAAGGCCAGAATCACCAGCGGCACCACCATCGATTGTCAGGTCACCCGGATTCAGCAAATACCAGAGTCCAAAATGATGCAGGTTTATACTGTTAATTTTCAGTTTATCGTTACAGTTGGTGTTATTCCATGTCGGAAGGGACGCAGCTACAGCCAGTGGGGTAACTAGAGACAGGCAGGCAGCTATGTGCAACAAAGGTAGGCGTGTTGTTTTCATATGCAGATCTGAAATATTGTCTTATATGCAAGAGGAGGAGTGATGGGGGTTCAGGCAAAAGCCAGGCTATGGATTGCATTGCTAAATGCTCCATCAGAGTGCAATGGTCGCCTGTCCTTTTTTTAAGTGATGATGTGGGTTTAGCCTGTGCTGTATGTATGTATGGGTGGCTGACTGCCACCCACCCAGAAAGTGTATGGGAGGCTGGTTGGCTGCCAGCCATCCTTCCATTCCTATGAGTAATGTGAGTGCTCATGAAGGGGACATGGTTGGGTCCACCCCTTTCCCGGTTATCCCCTCTAGGCCTTTTGGCTTAGATCAAGTGTAAAAAAAGAAAGGATCTTGCGACAGATCGCATCCTGAGGCACGTTTTTTTTTGTGTGAATACTTGCACTTGGGTGACTTGTGAGCACATACTGATACATACGTTCCCTATCTGGGGACCATAAATTAAATGGATTTTTGAGAAAGGGAGCTGATTTGGAAGCTTGCTTCTGTCGCCCTATGCATTGACCCGATGTGGCAGTATCTTCGGGTAGTGAACAGTGCACCACCCCATTCCAGTGTTAAACAAGAAAGATTCTCATTTAATCCTCCGTGGGTGAGAATTTGAGTTTGAGAATTGGAGACCAAAATGATGAGTTGCACTGACTGGTTTATGAACGTCTATTCATTTAGCGTTTTAATGACCATGTTTGCACACTGATTGGTGTAAAAAAAATAAAATAAAACTAAATAATAATAATCTAGCACACCTGTGCAGGTTTGACATGACATGACAGGTAGCTGTCTTGTGGGTGGTGCTGAATCCTGTTAAATGACATGAGGGTCTCATGCCTATACACAAGGGTGTGTCATTGCTGTTGCTTGACCATGCATTGGTTTCTGTGGTCAGTGAATGATAAAAACAAAATTTACCATCCATTGATGGATGGGAAATCCGCCATGAGGCATTTGTTTTTAGAAACTGCTGCTCACAACCAATGTTGCAATGGAGTGTCTCCATCTGCTGGTGGTATTGGAAAGGCATTAGTGCTATGACAGGGTCTGAAGAAGAAGAAGAAGAAGAAGAAGAAGAAGACGGAAAAAAATATATATAAAAAGAAAAAGAGAGAGAGAGAGAGAGACTGACTTAGTGAGCGAGTGAGTGAGAGAGTGAGAGTGAGTGAGAGTGAATGAGTGAGTGAGTGATTGAGTGAGTGAGTGAGTGAGTGAGAACAAATGAGTTAAAGCAAGTGAGTGAGAGAGATCGAATGAATGCAAGTCTGAATGACAGAAAGAAAAAAGGATGAAGAAAGAAGCATGAAGAAAAAAAAATGTATATGGAGTTGCTGACATGAGTGCAATCTACAAAGCCGTTGAGGCTGATCCTCATGGGAGGATTATTGCACCAGGACCCTTAGCACTTTTAAAATGCCATTCAATGCCACGGGCTAGATGTAAACTGCAGATGACCATGTTGTGGTAGTTACCATGGATACCCAAGTGATGTGTGAGCTAACACATAGGCCCAACAGATTCCAAGAAGGCCAGAATCACCAGCGGCACCACCATCGATTGTCAGGTCACCCGGATTCAGCAAATACCAGAGTCCAAAATGATGCAGGTTTATACTGTTAATTTTCAGTTTATCGTTACAGTTGGTGTTATTCCATGTCGGAAGGGACGCAGCTACAGCCAGTGGGGTAACTAGAGACAGGCAGGCAGCTATGTGCAACAAAGGTAGGCGTGTTGTTTTCATATGCAGATCTGAAATATTGTCTTATATGCAAGAGGAGGAGTGATGGGGGTTCAGGCAAAAGCCAGGCTATGGATTGCATTGCTAAATGCTCCATCAGAGTGCAATGGTCGCCTGTCCTTTTTTTAAGTGATGATGTGGGTTTAGCCTGTGCTGTATGTATGTATGGGTGGCTGACTGCCACCCACCCAGAAAGTGTATGGGAGGCTGGTTGGCTGCCAGCCTTCCTTCCATTCCTATGAGTAATGTGAGTGCTCATGAAGGGGACATGGTTGGGTCCACCCCTTTCCCGGTTATCCCCTCTAGGCCTTTTGGCTTAGATCAAGTGTAAAAAAAGAAAGGATCTTGCGACAGATCGCATCCTGAGGCACGTTTTTTTTTGTGTGAATACTTGCACTTGGGTGACTTGTGAGCACATACTGATACATACGTTCCCTATCTGGGGACCATAAATTAAATGGATTTTTGAGAAAGGGAGCTGATTTGGAAGCTTGCTTCTGTCGCCCTATGCATTGACCCGATGTGGCAGTATCTTCGGGTAGTGAACAGTGCACCACCCCATTCCAGTGTTAAACAAGAAAGATTCTCATTTAATCCTCCGTGGGTGAGAATTTGAGTTTGAGAATTGGAGACCAAAATGATGAGTTGCACTGACTGGTTTATGAACGTCTATTCATTTAGCGTTTTAATGACCATGTTTGCACACTGATTGGTGTAAAAAAAATAAAATAAAACTAAATAATAATAATCTAGCACACCTGTGCAGGTTTGACATGACATGACAGGTAGCTGTCTTGTGGGTGGTGCTGAATCCTGTTAAATGACATGAGGGTCTCATGCCTATACACAAGGGTGTGTCATTGCTGTTGCTTGACCATGCATTGGTTTCTGTGGTCAGTGAATGATAAAAACAAAATTTACCATCCATTGATGGATGGGAAATCCGCCATGAGGCATTTGTTTTTAGAAACTGCTGCTCACAACCAATGTTGCAATGGAGTGTCTCCATCTGCTGGTGGTATTGGAAAGGCATTAGTGCTATGACAGGGTCTGAAGAAGAAGAAGAAGAAGAAGAAGAAGAAGACGGAAAAAAATATATATAAAAAGAAAAAGAGAGAGAGAGAGAGAGACTGACTTAGTGAGCGAGTGAGTGAGAGAGTGAGAGTGAGTGAGAGTGAATGAGTGAGTGAGTGATTGAGTGAGTGAGTGAGTGAGTGAGAACAAATGAGTTAAAGCAAGTGAGTGAGAGAGATCGAATGAATGAAAGTCTGAATGACAGAAAGAAAAAAGGATGAAGAAAGAAGCGTGAAGAAAAAAAAATGTATATGGAGTTGCTGACATGAGTGCAATCTACAAAGCCGTTGAGGCTGATCCTCATGGGAGGATTATTGCACCAGGACCCTTAGCACTTTTAAAATGCCATTCAATGCCACGGGCTAGATGTAAACTGCAGATGACCATGTTGTGGTAGTTACCATGGATACCCAAGTGATGTGTGAGCTAACACATAGGCCCAACAGATTCCAAGAAGGCCAGAATCACCAGCGGCACCACCATCGATTGTCAGGTCACCCGGATTCAGCAAATACCAGAGTCCAAAATGATGCAGGTTTATACTGTTAATTTTCAGTTTATCGTTACAGTTGGTGTTATTCCATGTCGGAAGGGACGCAGCTACAGCCAGTGGGGTAACTAGAGACAGGCAGGCAGCTATGTGCAACAAAGGTAGGCGTGTTGTTTTCATATGCAGATCTGAAATATTGTCTTATATGCAAGAGGAGGAGTGATGGGGGTTCAGGCAAAAGCCAGGCTATGGATTGCATTGCTAAATGCTCCATCAGAGTGCAATGGTTGCCTGTCCTTTTTTTAAGTGATGATGTGGGTTTAGCCTGTGCTGTATGTATGTATGGGTGGCTGACTGCCACCCACCCAGAAAGTGTATGGGAGGCTGGTTGGCTGCCAGCCTTCCTTCCATTCCTATGAGTAATGTGAGTGCTCATGAAGGGGACATGGTTGGGTCCACCCCTTTCCCGGTTATCCCCTCTAGGCCTTTTGGCTTAGATCAAGTGTAAAAAAAGAAAGGATCTTGCGACAGATCGCATCCTGAGGCACGTTTTTTTTTGTGTGAATACTTGCACTTGGGTGACTTGTGAGCACATACTGATACATACGTTCCCTATCTGGGGACCATAAATTAAATGGATTTTTGAGAAAGGGAGCTGATTTGGAAGCTTGCTTCTGTCGCCCTATGCATTGACCCGATGTGGCAGTATCTTCGGGTAGTGAACAGTGCACCACCCCATTCCAGTGTTAAACAAGAAAGATTCTCATTTAATCCTCCGTGGGTGAGAATTTGAGTTTGAGAATTGGAGACCAAAATGATGAGTTGCACTGACTGGTTTATGAACGTCTATTCATTTAGCGTTTTAATGACCATGTTTGCACACTGATTGGTGTAAAAAAATAAAATAAAACTAAATAATAATAATCTAGCACACCTGTGCAGGTTTGACATGACATGACAGGTAGCTGTCTTGTGGGTGGTGCTGAATCCTGTTAAATGACATGAGGGTCTCATGCCTATACACAAGGGTGTGTCATTGCTGTTGCTTGACCATGCATTGGTTTCTGTGGTCAGTGAATGATAAAAACAAAATTTACCATCCATTGATGGATGGGAAATCCGCCATGAGGCATTTGTTTTTAGAAACTGCTGCTCACAACCAATGTTGCAATGGAGTGTCTCCATCTGCTGGTGGTATTGGAAAGGCATTAGTGCTATGACAGGGTCTGAAGAAGAAGAAGAAGAAGAAGAAGAAGAAGAAGACGGAAAAAAATATATATAAAAAGAAAAAGAGAGAGAGAGAGAGAGACTGACTTAGTGAGCGAGTGAGTGAGAGAGTGAGAGTGAGTGAGAGTGAGTGAGTGAGTGAGTGAGAACAAATGAGTTAAAGCAAGTGAGTGAGAGAGATCGAATGAATGAAAGTCTGAATGACAGAAAGAAAAAAGGATGAAGAAAGAAGCATGAAGAAAAAAAAATGTATATGGAGTTGCTGACATGAGTGCAATCTACAAAGCCGTTGAGGCTGATCCTCATGGGAGGATTATTGCACCAGGACCCTTAGCACTTTTAAAATGCCATTCAATGCCACGGGCTAGATGTAAACTGCAGATGACCATGTTGTGGTAGTTACCATGGATACCCAAGTGATGTGTGAGCTAACACATAGGCCCAACAGATTCCAAGAAGGCCAGAATCACCAGCGGCACCACCATCGATTGTCAGGTCACCCGGATTCAGCAAATACCAGAGTCCAAAATGATGCAGGTTTATACTGTTAATTTTCAGTTTATCGTTACAGTTGGTGTTATTCCATGTCGGAAGGGACGCAGCTACAGCCAGTGGGGTAACTAGAGACAGGCAGGCAGCTATGTGCAACAAAGGTAGGCGTGTTGTTTTCATATGCAGATCTGAAATATTGTCTTATATGCAAGAGGAGGAGTGATGGGGGTTCAGGCAAAAGCCAGGCTATGGATTGCATTGCTAAATGCTCCATCAGAGTGCAATGGTCGCCTGTCCTTTTTTTAAGTGATGATGTGGGTTTAGCCTGTGCTGTATGTATGTATGGGTGGCTGACTGCCACCCACCCAGAAAGTGTATGGGAGGCTGGTTGGCTGCCAGCCTTCCTTCCATTCCTATGAGTAATGTGAGTGCTCATGAAAGGGACATGGTTGGGTCCACCCCTTTCCCGGTTATCCCCTCTAGGCCTTTTGGCTTAGATCAAGTGTAAAAAAAGAAAGGATCTTGCGACAGATCGCATCCTGAGGCACGTTTTTTTTTTTTGTGTGAATACTTGCACTTGGGTGACTTGTGAGCACATACTGATACATACGTTCCCTATCTGGGGACCATAAATTAAATGGATTTTTGAGAAAGGGAGCTGATTTGGAAGCTTGCTTCTGTCGCCCTATGCATTGACCCGATGTGGCAGTATCTTCGGGTAGTGAACAGTGCACCACCCCATTCCAGTGTTAAACAAGAAAGATTCTCATTTAATCCTCCGTGGGTGAGAATTTGAGTTTGAGAATTGGAGACCAAAATGATGAGTTGCACTTACTGGTTTATGAACGTCTATTCATTTAGCGTTTTAATGACCATGTTTGCACACTGATTGGTGTAAAAAAATAAAATAAAACTAAATAATAATAATCTAGCACACCTGTGCAGGTTTGACATGACATGACAGGTAGCTGTCTTGTGGGTGGTGCTGAATCCTGTTAAATGACATGAGGGTCTCATGCCTATACACAAGGGTGTGTCATTGCTGTTGCTTGACCATGCATTGGTTTCTGTGGTCAGTGAATGATAAAAACAAAATTTACCATCCATTGATGGATGGGAAATCCGCCATGAGGCATTTGTTTTTAGAAACTGCTGCTCACAACCAATGTTGCAATGGAGTGTCTCCATCTGCTGGTGGTATTGGAAAGGCATTAGTGCTATGACAGGGTCTGAAGAAGAAGAAGAAGAAGAAGAAGACGGAAAAAAATATATATAAAAAGAAAAAGAGAGAGAGAGAGAGAGACTGACTTAGTGAGCGAGTGAGTGAGAGAGTGAGAGTGAGTGAGAGTGAATGAGTGAGTGAGTGATTGAGTGAGTGAGTGAGTGAGTGAGTGAGAACAAATGAGTTAAAGCAAGTGAGTGAGAGAGATCGAATGAATGAAAGTCTGAATGACAGAAAGAAAAAAGGATGAAGAAAGAAGCATGAAGAAAAAAAATTGTATATGGAGTTGCTGACATGAGTGCAATCTACAAAGCCGTTGAGGCTGATCCTCATGGGAGGATTATTGCACCAGGACCCTTAGCACTTTTAAAATGCCATTCAATGCCACGGGCTAGATGTAAACTGCAGATGACCATGTTGTGGTAGTTACCATGGATACCCAAGTGATGTGTGAGCTAACACATAGGCCCAACAGATTCCAAGAAGGCCAGAATCACCAGCGGCACCACCATCGATTGTCAGGTCACCCGGATTCAGCAAATACCAGAGTCCAAAATGATGCAGGTTTATACTGTTAATTTTCAGTTTATCGTTACAGTTGGTGTTATTCCATGTCGGAAGGGACGCAGCTACAGCCAGTGGGGTAACTAGAGACAGGCAGGCAGCTATGTGCAACAAAGGTAGGCGTGTTGTTTTCATATGCAGATCTGAAATATTGTCTTATATGCAAGAGGAGGAGTGATGGGGGTTCAGGCAAAAGCCAGGCTATGGATTGCATTGCTAAATGCTCCATCAGAGTGCAATGGTCGCCTGTCCTTTTTTTAAGTGATGATGTGGGTTTAGCCTGTGCTGTATGTATGTATGGGTGGCTGACTGCCACCCACCCAGAA
The DNA here is from genome assembly GCF_029499605.1 of Hyla sarda. Lineage (NCBI taxonomy): Eukaryota > Metazoa > Chordata > Amphibia > Anura > Hylidae > Hyla > Hyla sarda. The sequence continues at coordinate 117,270,319 of NC_079196.1, read as the reverse complement.
AGTGTATGGGAGGCTGGTTGGCTGCCAGCCTTCCTTCCATTCCTATGAGTAATGTGAGTGCTCATGAAGGGGACATGGTTGGGTCCACCCCTTTCCCGGTTATCCCCTCTAGGCCTTTTGGCTTAGATCAAGTGTAAAAAAAGAAAGGATCTTGCGACAGATCGCATCCTGAGGCACGTTTTTTTTTGTGTGAATACTTGCACTTGGGTGACTTGTGAGCACATACTGATACATACGTTCCCTATCTGGGGACCATAAATTAAATGGATTTTTGAGAAAGGGAGCTGATTTGGAAGCTTGCTTCTGTCGCCCTATGCATTGACCCGATGTGGCAGTATCTTCGGGTAGTGAACAGTGCACCACCCCATTCCAGTGTTAAACAAGAAAGATTCTCATTTAATCCTCCGTGGGTGAGAATTTGAGTTTGAGAATTGGAGACCAAAATGATGAGTTGCACTGACTGGTTTATGAACGTCTATTCATTTAGCGTTTTAATGACCATGTTTGCACACTGATTGGTGTAAAAAAATAAAATAAAACTAAATAATAATAATCTAGCACACCTGTGCAGGTTTGACATGACATGACAGGTAGCTGTCTTGTGGGTGGTGCTGAATCCTGTTAAATGACATGAGGGTCTCATGCCTATACACAAGGGTGTGTCATTGCTGTTGCTTGACCATGCATTGGTTTCTGTGGTCAGTGAATGATAAAAACAAAATTTACCATCCATTGATGGATGGGAAATCCGCCATGAGGCATTTGTTTTTAGAAACTGCTGCTCACAACCAATGTTGCAATGGAGTGTCTCCATCTGCTGGTGGTATTGGAAAGGCATTAGTGCTATGACAGGGTCTGAAGAAGAAGAAGAAGAAGAAGAAGAAGAAGAAGAAGAAGAAGAAGAAGAAGAAGAAGACGGAAAAAAATATATATAAAAAGAAAAAGAGAGAGAGAGAGAGAGACTGACTTAGTGAGCGAGTGAGTGAGAGAGTGAGAGTGAGTGAGAGTGAATGAGTGAGTGAGTGATTGAGTGAGTGAGTGAGTGAGAACAAATGAGTTAAAGCAAGTGAGTGAGAGAGATCGAATGAATGAAAGTCTGAATGACAGAAAGAAAAAAGGATGAAGAAAGAAGCATGAAGAAAAAAAAATGTATATGGAGTTGCTGACATGAGTGCAATCTACAAAGCCGTTGAGGCTGATCCTCATGGGAGGATTATTGCACCAGGACCCTTAGCACTTTTAAAATGCCATTCAATGCCACGGGCTAGATGTAAACTGCAGATGACCATGTTGTGGTAGTTACCATGGATACCCAAGTGATGTGTGAGCTAACACATAGGCCCAACAGATTCCAAGAAGGCCAGAATCACCAGCGGCACCACCATCGATTGTCAGGTCACCCGGATTCAGCAAATACCAGAGTCCAAAATGATGCAGGTTTATACTGTTAATTTTCAGTTTATCGTTACAGTTGGTGTTATTCCATGTCGGAAGGGACGCAGCTACAGCCAGTGGGGTAACTAGAGACAGGCAGGCAGCTATGTGCAACAAAGGTAGGCATGTTGTTTTCATATGCAGATCTGAAATATTGTCTTATATGCAAGAGGAGGAGTGATGGGGGTTCAGGCAAAAGCCAGGCTATGGATTGCATTGCTAAATGCTCCATCAGAGTGCAATGGTCGCCTGTCCTTTTTTTAAGTGATGATGTGGGTTTAGCCTGTGCTGTATGTATGTATGGGTGGCTGACTGCCACCCACCCAGAAAGTGTATGGGAGGCTGGTTGGCTGCCAGCCTTCCTTCCATTCCTATGAGTAATGTGAGTGCTCATGAAGGGGACATGGTTGGGTCCACCCCTTTCCCGGTTATCCCCTCTAGGCCTTTTGGCTTAGATCAAGTGTAAAAAAAGAAAGGATCTTGCGACAGATCGCATCCTGAGGCACGTTTTTTTTTGTGTGAATACTTGCACTTGGGTGACTTGTGAGCACATACTGATACATACGTTCCCTATCTGGGGACCATAAATTAAATGGATTTTTGAGAAAGGGAGCTGATTTGGAAGCTTGCTTCTGTCGCCCTATGCATTGACCCGATGTGGCAGTATCTTCGGGTAGTGAACAGTGCACCACCCCATTCCAGTGTTAAACAAGAAAGATTCTCATTTAATCCTCCGTGGGTGAGAATTTGAGTTTGAGAATTGGAGACCAAAATGATGAGTTGCACTGACTGGTTTATGAACGTCTATTCATTTAGCGTTTTAATGACCATGTTTGCACACTGATTGGTGTAAAAAAATAAAATAAAACTAAATAATAATAATCTAGCACACCTGTGCAGGTTTGACATGACATGACAGGTAGCTGTCTTGTGGGTGGTGCTGAATCCTGTTAAATGACATGAGGGTCTCATGCCTATACACAAGGGTGTGTCATTGCTGTTGCTTGACCATGCATTGGTTTCTGTGGTCAGTGAATGATAAAAACAAAATTTACCATCCATTGATGGATGGGAAATCCGCCATGAGGCATTTGTTTTTAGAAACTGCTGCTCACAACCAATGTTGCAATGGAGTGTCTCCATCTGCTGGTGGTATTGGAAAGGCATTAGTGCTATGACAGGGTCTGAAGAAGAAGAAGAAGAAGAAGAAGAAGAAGAAGACGGAAAAAAATATATATAAAAAGAAAAAGAGAGAGAGAGAGAGAGACTGACTTAGTGAGCGAGTGAGTGAGAGAGTGAGAGTGAGTGAGAGTGAATGAGTGAGTGAGTGATTGAGTGAGTGAGTGAGTGAGTGAGAACAAATGAGTTAAAGCAAGTGAGTGAGAGAGATCGAATGAATGAAAGTCTGAATGACAGAAAGAAAAAAGGATGAAGAAAGAAGCATGAAGAAAAAAAAATGTATATGGAGTTGCTGACATGAGTGCAATCTACAAAGCCGTTGAGGCTGATCCTCATGGGAGGATTATTGCACCAGGACCCTTAGCACTTTTAAAATGCCATTCAATGCCACGGGCTAGATGTAAACTGCAGATGACCATGTTGTGGTAGTTACCATGGATACCCAAGTGATGTGTGAGCTAACACATAGGCCCAACAGATTCCAAGAAGGCCAGAATCACCAGCGGCACCACCATCGATTGTCAGGTCACCCGGATTCAGCAAATACCAGAGTCCAAAATGATGCAGGTTTATACTGTTAATTTTCAGTTTATCGTTACAGTTGGTGTTATTCCATGTCGGAAGGGACGCAGCTACAGCCAGTGGGGTAACTAGAGACAGGCAGGCAGCTATGTGCAACAAAGGTAGGCGTGTTGTTTTCATATGCAGATCTGAAATATTGTCTTATATGCAAGAGGAGGAGTGATGGGGGTTCAGGCAAAAGCCAGGCTATGGATTGCATTGCTAAATGCTCCATCAGAGTGCAATGGTCGCCTGTCCTTTTTTTAAGTGATGATGTGGGTTTAGCCTGTGCTGTATGTATGTATGGGTGGCTGACTGCCACCCACCCAGAAAGTGTATGGGAGGCTGGTTGGCTGCCAGCCTTCCTTCCATTCCTATGAGTAATGTGAGTGCTCATGAAGGGGACATGGTTGGGTCCACCCCTTTCCCGGTTATCCCCTCTAGGCCTTTTGGCTTAGATCAAGTGTAAAAAAAGAAAGGATCTTGCGACAGATCGCATCCTGAGGCACGTTTTTTTTTGTGTGAATACTTGCACTTGGGTGACTTGTGAGCACATACTGATACATACGTTCCCTATCTGGGGACCATAAATTAAATGGATTTTTGAGAAAGGGAGCTGATTTGGAAGCTTGCTTCTGTCGCCCTATGCATTGACCCGATGTGGCAGTATCTTCGGGTAGTGAACAGTGCACCACCCCATTCCAGTGTTAAACAAGAAAGATTCTCATTTAATCCTCCGTGGGTGAGAATTTGAGTTTGAGAATTGGAGACCAAAATGATGAGTTGCACTGACTGGTTTATGAACGTCTATTCATTTAGCGTTTTAATGACCATGTTTGCACACTGATTGGTGTAAAAAAATAAAATAAAACTAAATAATAATAATCTAGCACACCTGTGCAGGTTTGACATGACATGACAGGTAGCTGTCTTGTGGGTGGTGCTGAATCCTGTTAAATGACATGAGGGTCTCATGCCTATACACAAGGGTGTGTCATTGCTGTTGCTTGACCATGCATTGGTTTCTGTGGTCAGTGAATGATAAAAACAAAATTTACCATCCATTGATGGATGGGAAATCCGCCATGAGGCATTTGTTTTTAGAAACTGCTGCTCACAACCAATGTTGCAATGGAGTGTCTCCATCTGCTGGTGGTATTGGAAAGGCATTAGTGCTATGACAGGGTCTGAAGAAGAAGAAGAAGAAGAAGAAGAAGAAGACGGAAAAAAATATATATAAAAAGAAAAAGAGAGAGAGAGAGAGAGACTGACTTAGTGAGCGAGTGAGTGAGAGAGTGAGAGTGAGTGAGAGTGAATGAGTGAGTGAGTGATTGAGTGAGTGAGTGAGTGAGTGAGAACAAATGAGTTAAAGCAAGTGAGTGAGAGAGATCGAATGAATGAAAGTCTGAATGACAGAAAGAAAAAAGGATGAAGAAAGAAGCATGAAGAAAAAAAAATGTATATGGAGTTGCTGACATGAGTGCAATCTACAAAGCCGTTGAGGCTGATCCTCATGGGAGGATTATTGCACCAGGACCCTTAGCACTTTTAAAATGCCATTCAATGCCACGGGCTAGATGTAAACTGCAGATGACCATGTTGTGGTAGTTACCATGGATACCCAAGTGATGTGTGAGCTAACACATAGGCCCAACAGATTCCAAGAAGGCCAGAATCACCAGCGGCACCACCATCGATTGTCAGGTCACCCGGATTCAGCAAATACCAGAGTCCAAAATGATGCAGGTTTATACTGTTAATTTTCAGTTTATCGTTACAGTTGGTGTTATTCCATGTCGGAAGGGACGCAGCTACAGCCAGTGGGGTAACTAGAGACAGGCAGGCAGCTATGTGCAACAAAGGTAGGCGTGTTGTTTTCATATGCAGATCTGAAATATTGTCTTATATGCAAGAGGAGGAGTGATGGGGGTTCAGGCAAAAGCCAGGCTATGGATTGCATTGCTAAATGCTCCATCAGAGTGCAATGGTCGCCTGTCCTTTTTTTAAGTGATGATGTGGGTTTAGCCTGTGCTGTATGTATGTATGGGTGGCTGACTGCCACCCACCCAGAAAGTGTATGGGAGGCTGGTTGGCTGCCAGCCTTCCTTCCATTCCTATGAGTAATGTGAGTGCTCATGAAAGGGACATGGTTGGGTCCACCCCTTTCCCGGTTATCCCCTCTAGGCCTTTTGGCTTAGATCAAGTGTAAAAAAAGAAAGGATCTTGCGACAGATCGCATCCTGAGGCACGTTTTTTTTTTTTGTGTGAATACTTGCACTTGGGTGACTTGTGAGCACATACTGATACATACGTTCCCTATCTGGGGACCATAAATTAAATGGATTTTTGAGAAAGGGAGCTGATTTGGAAGCTTGCTTCTGTCGCCCTATGCATTGACCCGATGTGGCAGTATCTTCGGGTAGTGAACAGTGCACCACCCCATTCCAGTGTTAAACAAGAAAGATTCTCATTTAATCCTCCGTGGGTGAGAATTTGAGTTTGAGAATTGGAGACCAAAATGATGAGTTGCACTTACTGGTTTATGAACGTCTATTCATTTAGCGTTTTAATGACCATGTTTGCACACTGATTGGTGTAAAAAAATAAAATAAAACTAAATAATAATAATCTAGCACACCTGTGCAGGTTTGACATGACATGACAGGTAGCTGTCTTGTGGGTGGTGCTGAATCCTGTTAAATGACATGAGGGTCTCATGCCTATACACAAGGGTGTGTCATTGCTGTTGCTTGACCATGCATTGGTTTCTGTGGTCAGTGAATGATAAAAACAAAATTTACCATCCATTGATGGATGGGAAATCCGCCATGAGGCATTTGTTTTTAGAAACTGCTGCTCACAACCAATGTTGCAATGGAGTGTCTCCATCTGCTGGTGGTATTGGAAAGGCATTAGTGCTATGACAGGGTCTGAAGAAGAAGAAGAAGAAGAAGAAGACGGAAAAAAATATATATAAAAAGAAAAAGAGAGAGAGAGAGAGAGACTGACTTAGTGAGCGAGTGAGTGAGAGAGTGAGAGTGAGTGAGAGTGAATGAGTGAGTGAGTGATTGAGTGAGTGAGTGAGTGAGTGAGTGAGAACAAATGAGTTAAAGCAAGTGAGTGAGAGAGATCGAATGAATGAAAGTCTGAATGACAGAAAGAAAAAAGGATGAAGAAAGAAGCATGAAGAAAAAAAAATGTATATGGAGTTGCTGACATGAGTGCAATCTACAAAGCCGTTGAGGCTGATCCTCATGGGAGGATTATTGCACCAGGACCCTTAGCACTTTTAAAATGCCATTCAATGCCACGGGCTAGATGTAAACTGCAGATGACCATGTTGTGGTAGTTACCATGGATACCCAAGTGATGTGTGAGCTAACACATAGGCCCAACAGATTCCAAGAAGGCCAGAATCACCAGCGGCACCACCATCGATTGTCAGGTCACCCGGATTCAGCAAATACCAGAGTCCAAAATGATGCAGGTTTATACTGTTAATTTTCAGTTTATCGTTACAGTTGGTGTTATTCCATGTCGGAAGGGACGCAGCTACAGCCAGTGGGGTAACTAGAGACAGGCAGGCAGCTATGTGCAACAAAGGTAGGCGTGTTGTTTTCATATGCAGATCTGAAATATTGTCTTATATGCAAGAGGAGGAGTGATGGGGGTTCAGGCAAAAGCCAGGCTATGGATTGCATTGCTAAATGCTCCATCAGAGTGCAATGGTCGCCTGTCCTTTTTTTAAGTGATGATGTGGGTTTAGCCTGTGCTGTATGTATGTATGGGTGGCTGACTGCCACCCACCCAGAAAGTGTATGGGAGGCTGGTTGGCTGCCAGCCTTCCTTCCATTCCTATGAGTAATGTGAGTGCTCATGAAGGGGACATGGTTGGGTCCACCCCTTTCCCGGTTATCCCCTCTAGGCCTTTTGGCTTAGATCAAGTGTAAAAAAAGAAAGGATCTTGCGACAGATCGCATCCTGAGGCACGTTTTTTTTTGTGTGAATACTTGCACTTGGGTGACTTGTGAGCACATACTGATACATACGTTCCCTATCTGGGGACCATAAATTAAATGGATTTTTGAGAAAGGGAGCTGATTTGGAAGCTTGCTTCTGTCGCCCTATGCATTGACCCGATGTGGCAGTATCTTCGGGTAGTGAACAGTGCACCACCCCATTCCAGTGTTAAACAAGAAAGATTCTCATTTAATCCTCCGTGGGTGAGAATTTGAGTTTGAGAATTGGAGACCAAAATGATGAGTTGCACTGACTGGTTTATGAACGTCTATTCATTTAGCGTTTTAATGACCATGTTTGCACACTGATTGGTGTAAAAAAATAAAATAAAACTAAATAATAATAATCTAGCACACCTGTGCAGGTTTGACATGACATGACAGGTAGCTGTCTTGTGGGTGGTGCTGAATCCTGTTAAATGACATGAGGGTCTCATGCCTATACACAAGGGTGTGTCATTGCTGTTGCTTGACCATGCATTGGTTTCTGTGGTCAGTGAATGATAAAAACAAAATTTACCATCCATTGATGGATGGGAAATCCGCCATGAGGCATTTGTTTTTAGAAACTGCTGCTCACAACCAATGTTGCAATGGAGTGTCTCCATCTGCTGGTGGTATTGGAAAGGCATTAGTGCTATGACAGGGTCTGAAGAAGAAGAAGAAGAAGAAGAAGAAGAAGAAGAAGAAGAAGAAGAAGAAGAAGACGGAAAAAAATATATATAAAAAGAAAAAGAGAGAGAGAGAGAGAGACTGACTTAGTGAGCGAGTGAGTGAGAGAGTGAGAGTGAGTGAGAGTGAATGAGTGAGTGAGTGATTGAGTGAGTGAGTGAGTGAGAACAAATGAGTTAAAGCAAGTGAGTGAGAGAGATCGAATGAATGAAAGTCTGAATGACAGAAAGAAAAAAGGATGAAGAAAGAAGCATGAAGAAAAAAAAATGTATATGGAGTTGCTGACATGAGTGCAATCTACAAAGCCGTTGAGGCTGATCCTCATGGGAGGATTATTGCACCAGGACCCTTAGCACTTTTAAAATGCCATTCAATGCCACGGGCTAGATGTAAACTGCAGATGACCATGTTGTGGTAGTTACCATGGATACCCAAGTGATGTGTGAGCTAACACATAGGCCCAACAGATTCCAAGAAGGCCAGAATCACCAGCGGCACCACCATCGATTGTCAGGTCACCCGGATTCAGCAAATACCAGAGTCCAAAATGATGCAGGTTTATACTGTTAATTTTCAGTTTATCGTTACAGTTGGTGTTATTCCATGTCGGAAGGGACGCAGCTACAGCCAGTGGGGTAACTAGAGACAGGCAGGCAGCTATGTGCAACAAAGGTAGGCATGTTGTTTTCATATGCAGATCTGAAATATTGTCTTATATGCAAGAGGAGGAGTGATGGGGGTTCAGGCAAAAGCCAGGCTATGGATTGCATTGCTAAATGCTCCATCAGAGTGCAATGGTCGCCTGTCCTTTTTTTAAGTGATGATGTGGGTTTAGCCTGTGCTGTATGTATGTATGGGTGGCTGACTGCCACCCACCCAGAAAGTGTATGGGAGGCTGGTTGGCTGCCAGCCTTCCTTCCATTCCTATGAGTAATGTGAGTGCTCATGAAGGGGACATGGTTGGGTCCACCCCTTTCCCGGTTATCCCCTCTAGGCCTTTTGGCTTAGATCAAGTGTAAAAAAAGAAAGGATCTTGCGACAGATCGCATCCTGAGGCACGTTTTTTTTTGTGTGAATACTTGCACTTGGGTGACTTGTGAGCACATACTGATACATACGTTCCCTATCTGGGGACCATAAATTAAATGGATTTTTGAGAAAGGGAGCTGATTTGGAAGCTTGCTTCTGTCGCCCTATGCATTGACCCGATGTGGCAGTATCTTCGGGTAGTGAACAGTGCACCACCCCATTCCAGTGTTAAACAAGAAAGATTCTCATTTAATCCTCCGTGGGTGAGAATTTGAGTTTGAGAATTGGAGACCAAAATGATGAGTTGCACTGACTGGTTTATGAACGTCTATTCATTTAGCGTTTTAATGACCATGTTTGCACACTGATTGGTGTAAAAAAATAAAATAAAACTAAATAATAATAATCTAGCACACCTGTGCAGGTTTGACATGACATGACAGGTAGCTGTCTTGTGGGTGGTGCTGAATCCTGTTAAATGACATGAGGGTCTCATGCCTATACACAAGGGTGTGTCATTGCTGTTGCTTGACCATGCATTGGTTTCTGTGGTCAGTGAATGATAAAAACAAAATTTACCATCCATTGATGGATGGGAAATCCGCCATGAGGCATTTGTTTTTAGAAACTGCTGCTCACAACCAATGTTGCAATGGAGTGTCTCCATCTGCTGGTGGTATTGGAAAGGCATTAGTGCTATGACAGGGTCTGAAGAAGAAGAAGAAGAAGAAGAAGAAGAAGAAGAAGACGGAAAAAAATATATATAAAAAGAAAAAGAGAGAGAGAGAGAGAGACTGACTTAGTGAGCGAGTGAGTGAGAGAGTGAGAGTGAGTGAGAGTGAATGAGTGAGTGAGTGATTGAGTGAGTGAGTGAGTGAGTGAGAACAAATGAGTTAAAGCAAGTGAGTGAGAGAGATCGAATGAATGAAAGTCTGAATGACAGAAAGAAAAAAGGATGAAGAAAGAAGCATGAAGAAAAAAAAATGTATATGGAGTTGCTGACATGAGTGCAATCTACAAAGCCGTTGAGGCTGATCCTCATGGGAGGATTATTGCACCAGGACCCTTAGCACTTTTAAAATGCCATTCAATGCCACGGGCTAGATGTAAACTGCAGATGACCATGTTGTGGTAGTTACCATGGATACCCAAGTGATGTGTGAGCTAACACATAGGCCCAACAGATTCCAAGAAGGCCAGAATCACCAGCGGCACCACCATCGATTGTCAGGTCACCCGGATTCAGCAAATACCAGAGTCCAAAATGATGCAGGTTTATACTGTTAATTTTCAGTTTATCGTTACAGTTGGTGTTATTCCATGTCGGAAGGGACGCAGCTACAGCCAGTGGGGTAACTAGAGACAGGCAGGCAGCTATGTGCAACAAAGGTAGGCGTGTTGTTTTCATATGCAGATCTGAAATATTGTCTTATATGCAAGAGGAGGAGTGATGGGGGTTCAGGCAAAAGCCAGGCTATGGATTGCATTGCTAAATGCTCCATCAGAGTGCAATGGTCGCCTGTCCTTTTTTTAAGTGATGATGTGGGTTTAGCCTGTGCTGTATGTATGTATGGGTGGCTGACTGCCACCCACCCAGAAAGTGTATGGGAGGCTGGTTGGCTGCCAGCCTTCCTTCCATTCCTATGAGTAATGTGAGTGCTCATGAAGGGGACATGGTTGGGTCCACCCCTTTCCCGGTTATCCCCTCTAGGCCTTTTGGCTTAGATCAAGTGTAAAAAAAGAAAGGATCTTGCGACAGATCGCATCCTGAGGCACGTTTTTTTTTGTGTGAATACTTGCACTTGGGTGACTTGTGAGCACATACTGATACATACGTTCCCTATCTGGGGACCATAAATTAAATGGATTTTTGAGAAAGGGAGCTGATTTGGAAGCTTGCTTCTGTCGCCCTATGCATTGACCCGATGTGGCAGTATCTTCGGGTAGTGAACAGTGCACCACCCCATTCCAGTGTTAAACAAGAAAGATTCTCATTTAATCCTCCGTGGGTGAGAATTTGAGTTTGAGAATTGGAGACCAAAATGATGAGTTGCACTGACTGGTTTATGAACGTCTATTCATTTAGCGTTTTAATGACCATGTTTGCACACTGATTGGTGTAAAAAAATAAAATAAAACTAAATAATAATAATCTAGCACACCTGTGCAGGTTTGACATGACATGACAGGTAGCTGTCTTGTGGGTGGTGCTGAATCCTGTTAAATGACATGAGGGTCTCATGCCTATACACAAGGGTGTGTCATTGCTGTTGCTTGACCATGCATTGGTTTCTGTGGTCAGTGAATGATAAAAACAAAATTTACCATCCATTGATGGATGGGAAATCCGCCATGAGGCATTTGTTTTTAGAAACTGCTGCTCACAACCAATGTTGCAATGGAGTGTCTCCATCTGCTGGTGGTATTGGAAAGGCATTAGTGCTATGACAGGGTCTGAAGAAGAAGAAGAAGAAGAAGAAGACGGAAAAAAATATATATAAAAAGAAAAAGAGAGAGAGAGAGAGAGACTGACTTAGTGAGCGAGTGAGTGAGAGAGTGAGAGTGAGTGAGAGTGAATGAGTGAGTGAGTGATTGAGTGAGTGAGTGAGTGAGAACAAATGAGTTAAAGCAAGTGAGTGAGAGAGATCGAATGAATGAAAGTCTGAATGACAGAAAGAAAAAAGGATGAAGAAAGAAGCATGAAGAAAAAAAAATGTATATGGAGTTGCTGACATGAGTGCAATCTACAAAGCCGTTGAGGCTGATCCTCATGGGAGGATTATTGCACCAGGACCCTTAGCACTTTTAAAATGCCATTCAATGCCACGGGCTAGATGTAAACTGCAGATGACCATGTTGTGGTAGTTACCATGGATACCCAAGTGATGTGTGAGCTAACACATAGGCCCAACAGATTCCAAGAAGGCCAGAATCACCAGCGGCACCACCATCGATTGTCAGGTCACCCGGATTCAGCAAATACCAGAGTCCAAAATGATGCAGGTTTATACTGTTAATTTTCAGTTTATCGTTACAGTTGGTGTTATTCCATGTCGGAAGGGACGCAGCTACAGCCAGTGGGGTAACTAGAGACAGGCAGGCAGCTATGTGCAACAAAGGTAGGCGTGTTGTTTTCATATGCAGATCTGAAATATTGTCTTATATGCAAGAGGAGGAGTGATGGGGGTTCAGGCAAAAGCCAGGCTATGGATTGCATTGCTAAATGCTCCATCAGAGTGCAATGGTCGCCTGTCCTTTTTTTAAGTGATGATGTGGGTTTAGCCTGTGCTGTATGTATGTATGGGTGGCTGACTGCCACCCACCCAGAAAGTGTATGGGAGGCTGGTTGGCTGCCAGCCTTCCTTCCATTCCTATGAGTAATGTGAGTGCTCATGAAGGGGACATGGTTGGGTCCACCCCTTTCCCGGTTATCCCCTCTAGGCCTTTTGGCTTAGATCAAGTGTAAAAAAAGAAAGGATCTTGCGACAGATCGCATCCTGAGGCACGTTTTTTTTTGTGTGAATACTTGCACTTGGGTGACTTGTGAGCACATACTGATACATACGTTCCCTATCTGGGGACCATAAATTAAATGGATTTTTGAGAAAGGGAGCTGATTTGGAAGCTTGCTTCTGTCGCCCTATGCATCGACCCGATGTGGCAGTATCTTCGGGTAGTGAACAGTGCACCACCCCATTCCAGTGTTAAACAAGAAAGATTCTCATTTAATCCTCCGTGGGTGAGAATTTGAGTTTGAGAATTGGAGACCAAAATGATGAGTTGCACTGACTGGTTTATGAACGTCTATTCATTTAGCGTTTTAATGACCATGTTTGCACACTGATTGGTGTAAAAAAATAAAATAAAACTAAATAATAATAATCTAGCACACCTGTGCAGGTTTGACATGACATGACAGGTAGCTGTCTTGTGGGTGGTGCTGAATCCTGTTAAATGACATGAGGGTCTCATGCCTATACACAAGGGTGTGTCATTGCTGTTGCTTGACCATGCATTGGTTTCTGTGGTCAGTGAATGATAAAAACAAAATTTACCATCCATTGATGGATGGGAAATCCGCCATGAGGCATTTGTTTTTAGAAACTGCTGCTCACAACCAATGTTGCAATGGAGTGTCTCCATCTGCTGGTGGTATTGGAAAGGCATTAGTGCTATGACAGGGTCTGAAGAAGAAGAAGAAGAAGAAGAAGAAGAAGAAGACGGAAAAAAATATATATAAAAAGAAAAAGAGAGAGAGAGAGAGAGACTGACTTAGTGAGCGAGTGAGTGAGAGAGTGAGAGTGAGTGAGAGTGAATGAGTGAGTGAGTGATTGAGTGAGTGAGTGAGTGAGTGAGAACAAATGAGTTAAAGCAAGTGAGTGAGAGAGATCGAATGAATGAAAGTCTGAATGACAGAAAGAAAAAAGGATGAAGAAAGAAGCATGAAGAAAAAAAATGTATATGGAGTTGCTGACATGAGTGCAATCTACAAAGCCGTTGAGGCTGATCCTCATGGGAGGATTATTGCACCAGGACCCTTAGCACTTTTAAAATGCCATTCAATGCCACGGGCTAGATGTAAACTGCAGATGACCATGTTGTGGTAGTTACCATGGATACCCAAGTGATGTGTGAGCTAACACATAGGCCCAACAGATTCCAAGAAGGCCAGAATCACCAGCGGCACCACCATCGATTGTCAGGTCACCCGGATTCAGCAAATACCAGAGTCCAAAATGATGCAGGTTTATACTGTTAATTTTCAGTTTATCGTTACAGTTGGTGTTATTCCATGTCGGAAGGGACGCAGCTACAGCCAGTGGGGTAACTAGAGACAGGCAGGCAGCTATGTGCAACAAAGGTAGGCGTGTTGTTTTCATATGCAGATCTGAAATATTGTCTTATATGCAAGAGGAGGAGTGATGGGGGTTCAGGCAAAAGCCAGGCTATGGATTGCATTGCTAAATGCTCCATCAGAGTGCAATGGTCGCCTGTCCTTTTTTTAAGTGATGATGTGGGTTTAGCCTGTGCTGTATATATGTATGGGTGGCTGACTGCCACCCACCCAGAAAGTGTATGGGAGGCTGGTTGGCTGCCAGCCTTCCTTCCATTCCTATGAGTAATGTGAGTGCTCATGAAGGGGACATGGTTGGGTCCACCCCTTTCCCGGTTATCCCCTCTAGGCCTTTTGGCTTAGATCAAGTGTAAAAAAAGAAAGGATCTTGCGACAGATCGCATCCTGAGGCACGTTTTTTTTTTGTGTGAATACTTGCACTTGGGTGACTTGTGAGCACATACTGATACATACGTTCCCTATCTGGGGACCATAAATTAAATGGATTTTTGAGAAAGGGAGCTGATTTGGAAGCTTGCTTCTGTCGCCCTATGCATTGACCCGATGTGGCAGTATCTTCGGGTAGTGAACAGTGCACCACCCCATTCCAGTGTTAAACAAGAAAGATTCTCATTTAATCCTCCGTGGGTGAGAATTTGAGTTTGAGAATTGGAGACCAAAATGATGAGTTGCACTGACTGGTTTATGAACGTCTATTCATTTAGCGTTTTAATGACCATGTTTGCACACTGATTGGTGTAAAAAAATAAAATAAAACTAAATAATAATAATCTAGCACACCTGTGCAGGTTTGACATGACATGACAGGTAGCTGTCTTGTGGGTGGTGCTGAATCCTGTTAAATGACATGAGGGTCTCATGCCTATACACAAGGGTGTGTCATTGCTGTTGCTTGACCATGCATTGGTTTCTGTGGTCAGTGAATGATAAAAACAAAATTTACCATCCATTGATGGATGGGAAATCCGCCATGAGGCATTTGTTTTTAGAAACTGCTGCTCACAACCAATGTTGCAATGGAGTGTCTCCATCTGCTGGTGGTATTGGAAAGGCATTAGTGCTATGACAGGGTCTGAAGAAGAAGAAGAAGAAGAAGAAGAAGAAGAAGACGGAAAAAAATATATATAAAAAGAAAAAGAGAGAGAGAGAGAGAGACTGACTTAGTGAGCGAGTGAGTGAGAGAGTGAGAGTAAGTGAGAGTGAATGAGTGAGTGAGTGATTGAGTGAGTGAGTGAGTGAGTGAGTGAGAACAAATGAGTTAAAGCAAGTGAGTGAGAGAGATCGAATGAATGAAAGTCTGAATGACAGAAAGAAAAAAGGATGAAGAAAGAAGCATGAAGAAAAAAAAATGTATATGGAGTTGCTGACATGAGTGCAATCTACAAAGCCGTTGAGGCTGATCCTCATGGGAGGATTATTGCACCAGGACCCTTAGCACTTTTAAAATGCCATTCAATGCCACGGGCTAGATGTAAACTGCAGATGACCATGTTGTGGTAGTTACCATGGATACCCAAGTGATGTGTGAGCTAACACATAGGCCCAACAGATTCCAAGAAGGCCAGAATCACCAGCGGCACCACCATCGATTGTCAGGTCACCCGGATTCAGCAAATACCAGAGTCCAAAATGATGCAGGTTTATACTGTTAATTTTCAGTTTATCGTTACAGTTGGTGTTATTCCATGTCGGAAGGGACGCAGCTACAGCCAGTGGGGTAACTAGAGACAGGCAGGCAGCTATGTGCAACAAAGGTAGGCGTGTTGTTTTCATATGCAGATCTGAAATATTGTCTTATATGCAAGAGGAGGAGTGATGGGGGTTCAGGCAAAAGCCAGGCTATGGATTGCATTGCTAAATGCTCCATCAGAGTGCAATGGTCGCCTGTCCTTTTTTTAAGTGATGATGTGGGTTTAGCCTGTGCTGTATGTATGTATGGGTGGCTGACTGCCACCCACCCAGAAAGTCTATGGGAGGCTGGTTGGCTGCCAGCCTTCCTTCCATTCCTATGAGTAATGTGAGTGCTCATGAAGGGGACATGGTTGGGTCCACCCCTTTCCCGGTTATCCCCTCTAGGCCTTTTGGCTTAGATCAAGTGTAAAAAAAGAAAGGATCTTGCGACAGATCGCATCCTGAGGCACGTTTTTTTTTGTGTGAATACTTGCACTTGGGTGACTTGTGAGCACATACTGATACATACGTTCCCTATCTGGGGACCATAAATTAAATGGATTTTTGAGAAAGGGAGCTGATTTGGAAGCTTGCTTCTGTCGCCCTATGCATTGACCCGATGTGGCAGTATCTTCGGGTAGTGAACAGTGCACCACCCCATTCCAGTGTTAAACAAGAAAGATTCTCATTTAATCCTCCGTGGGTGAGAATTTGAGTTTGAGAATTGGAGACCAAAATGATGAGTTGCACTGACTGGTTTATGAACGTCTATTCATTTAGCGTTTTAATGACCATGTTTGCACACTGATTGGTGTAAAAAAATAAAATAAAACTAAATAATAATAATCTAGCACACCTGTGCAGGTTTGACATGACATGACAGGTAGCTGTCTTGTGGGTGGTGCTGAATCCTGTTAAATGACATGAGGGTCTCATGCCTATACACAAGGGTGTGTCATTGCTGTTGCTTGACCATGCATTGGTTTCTGTGGTCAGTGAATGATAAAAACAAAATTTACCATCCATTGATGGATGGGAAATCCGCCATGAGGCATTTGTTTTTAGAAACTGCTGCTCACAACCAATGTTGCAATGGAGTGTCTCCATCTGCTGGTGGTATTGGAAAGGCATTAGTGCTATGACAGGGTCTGAAGAAGAAGAAGAAGAAGAAGAAGAAGAAGAAGACGGAAAAAAATATATATAAAAAGAAAAAGAGAGAGAGAGAGAGAGACTGACTTAGTGAGCGAGTGAGTGAGAGAGTGAGAGTGAGTGAGAGTGAATGAGTGAGTGAGTGATTGAGTGAGTGAGTGAGTGAGTGAGTGAGAACAAATGAGTTAAAGCAAGTGAGTGAGAGAGATCGAATGAATGAAAGTCTGAATGACAGAAAGAAAAAAGGATGAAGAAAGAAGCATGAAGAAAAAAAAATGTATATGGAGTTGCTGACATGAGTGCAATCTACAAAGCCGTTGAGGCTGATCCTCATGGGAGGATTATTGCACCAGGACCCTTAGCACTTTTAAAATGCCATTCAATGCCACGGGCTAGATGTAAACTGCAGATGACCATGTTGTGGTAGTTACCATGGATACCCAAGTGATGTGTGAGCTAACACATAGGCCCAACAGATTCCAAGAAGGCCAGAATCACCAGCGGCACCACCATCGATTGTCAGGTCACCCGGATTCAGCAAATACCAGAGTCCAAAATGATGCAGGTTTATACTGTTAATTTTCAGTTTATCGTTACAGTTGGTGTTATTCCATGTCGGAAGGGACGCAGCTACAGCCAGTGGGGTAACTAGAGACAGGCAGGCAGCTATGTGCAACAAAGGTAGGCGTGTTGTTTTCATATGCAGATCTGAAATATTGTCTTATATGCAAGAGGAGGAGTGATGGGGGTTCAGGCAAAAGCCAGGCTATGGATTGCATTGCTAAATGCTCCATCAGAGTGCAATGGTCGCCTGTCCTTTTTTTAAGTGATGATGTGGGTTTAGCCTGTGCTGTATGTATGTATGGGTGGCTGACTGCCACCCACCCAGAAAGTGTATGGGAGGCTGGTTGGCTGCCAGCCTTCCTTCCATTCCTATGAGTAATGTGAGTGCTCATGAAGGGGACATGGTTGGGTCCACCCCTTTCCCGGTTATCCCCTCTAGGCCTTTTGGCTTAGATCAAGTGTAAAAAAAGAAAGGATCTTGCGACAGATCGCATCCTGAGGCACGTTTTTTTTTGTGTGAATACTTGCACTTGGGTGACTTGTGAGCACATACTGATACATACGTTCCCTATCTGGGGACCATAAATTAAATGGATTTTTGAGAAAGGGAGCTGATTTGGAAGCTTGCTTCTGTCGCCCTATGCATTGACCCGATGTGGCAGTATCTTCGGGTAGTGAACAGTGCACCACCCCATTCCAGTGTTAAACAAGAAAGATTCTCATTTAATCCTCCGTGGGTGAGAATTTGAGTTTGAGAATTGGAGACCAAAATGATGAGTTGCACTGACTGGTTTATGAACGTCTATTCATTTAGCGTTTTAATGACCATGTTTGCACACTGATTGGTGTAAAAAAATAAAATAAAACTAAATAATAATAATCTAGCACACCTGTGCAGGTTTGACATGACATGACAGGTAGCTGTCTTGTGGGTGGTGCTGAATCCTGTTAAATGACATGAGGGTCTCGTGCCTATACACAAGGGTGTGTCATTGCTGTTGCTTGACCATGCATTGGTTTCTGTGGTCAGTGAATGATAAAAACAAAATTTACCATCCATTGATGGATGGGAAATCCGCCATGAGGCATTTGTTTTTAGAAACTGCTGCTCACAACCAATGTTGCAATGGAGTGTCTCCATCTGCTGGTGGTATTGGAAAGGCATTAGTGCTATGACAGGGTCTGAAGAAGAAGAAGAAGAAGAAGAAGAAGAAGAAGACGGAAAAAAATATATATAAAAAGAAAAAGAGAGAGAGAGAGAGAGACTGACTTAGTGAGCGAGTGAGTGAGAGAGTGAGAGTGAGTGAGAGTGAATGAGTGAGTGAGTGATTGAGTGAGTGAGTGAGTGAGTGAGTGAGAACAAATGAGTTAAAGCAAGTGAGTGAGAGAGATCGAATGAATGAAAGTCTGAATGACAGAAAGAAAAAAGGATGAAGAAAGAAGCATGAAGAAAAAAAAATGTATATGGAGTTGCTGACATGAGTGCAATCTACAAAGCCGTTGAGGCTGATCCTCATGGGAGGATTATTGCACCAGGACCCTTAGCACTTTTAAAATGCCATTCAATGCCACGGGCTAGATGTAAACTGCAGATGACCATGTTGTGGTAGTTACCATGGATACCCAAGTGATGTGTGAGCTAACACATAGGCCCAACAGATTCCAAGAAGGCCAGAATCACCAGCGGCACCACCATCGATTGTCAGGTCACCCGGATTCAGCAAATACCAGAGTCCAAAATGATGCAGGTTTATACTGTTAATTTTCAGTTTATCGTTACAGTTGGTGTTATTCCATGTCGGAAGGGACGCAGCTACAGCCAGTGGGGTAACTAGAGACAGGCAGGCAGCTATGTGCAACAAAGGTAGGCGTGTTGTTTTCATATGCAGATCTGAAATATTGTCTTATATGCAAGAGGAGGAGTGATGGGGGTTCAGACAAAAGCCAGGCTATGGATTGCATTGCTAAATGCTCCATCAGAGTGCAATGGTCGCCTGTCCTTTTTTTAAGTGATGATGTGGGTTTAGCCTGTGCTGTATGTATGTATGGGTGGCTGACTGCCACCCACCCAGAAAGTGTATGGGAGGCTGGTTGGCTGCCAGCCTTCCTTCCATTCCTATGAGTAATGTGAGTGCTCATGAAGGGGACATGGTTGGGTCCACCCCTTTCCCGGTTATCCCCTCTAGGCCTTTTGGCTTAGATCAAGTGTAAAAAAAGAAAGGATCTTGCGACAGATCGCATCCTGAGGCACGTTTTTTTTGTGTGAATACTTGCACTTGGGTGACTTGTGAGCACATACTGATACATACGTTCCCTATCTGGGGACCATATATTAAATGGATTTTTGAGAAAGGGAGCTGATTTGGAAGCTTGCTTCTGTCGCCCTATGCATTGACCCGATGTGGCAGTATCTTCGGGTAGTGAACAGTGCACCACCCCATTCCAGTGTTAAACAAGAAAGATTCTCATTTAATCCTCCGTGGGTGAGAATTTGAGTTTGAGAATTGGAGACCAAAATGATGAGTTGCACTGACTGGTTTATGAACGTCTATTCATTTAGCGTTTTAATGACCATGTTTGCACACTGATTGGTGTAAAAAAATAAAATAAAACTAAATAATAATAATCTAGCACACCTGTGCAGGTTTGACATGACATGACAGGTAGCTGTCTTGTGGGTGGTGCTGAATCCTGTTAAATGACATGAGGGTCTCATGCCTATACACAAGGGTGTGTCATTGCTGTTGCTTGACCATGCATTGGTTTCTGTGGTCAGTGAATGATAAAAACAAAATTTACCATCCATTGATGGATGGGAAATCCGCCATGAGGCATTTGTTTTTAGAAACTGCTGCTCACAACCAATGTTGCAATGGAGTGTCTCCATCTGCTGGTGGTATTGGAAAGGCATTAGTGCTATGACAGGGTCTGAAGAAGAAGAAGAAGAAGAAGAAGAAGAAGACGGAAAAAAATATATATAAAAAGAAAAAGAGAGAGAGAGAGAGAGACTGACTTAGTGAGCGAGTGAGTGAGAGAGTGAGAGTGAGTGAGAGTGAATGAGTGAGTGAGTGATTGAGTGAGTGAGTGAGTGAGTGAGAACAAATGAGTTAAAGCAAGTGAGTGAGAGAGATCGAATGAATGAAAGTCTGAATGACAGAAAGAAAAAAGGATGAAGAAAGAAGCATGAAGAAAAAAAAATGTATATGGAGTTGCTGACATGAGTGCAATCTACAAAGCCGTTGAGGCTGATCCTCATGGGAGGATTATTGCACCAGGACCCTTAGCACTTTTAAAATGCCATTCAATGCCACGGGCTAGATGTAAACTGCAGATGACCATGTTGTGGTAGTTACCATGGATACCCAAGTGATGTGTGAGCTAACACATAGGCCCAACAGATTCCAAGAAGGCCAGAATCACCAGCGGCACCACCATCGATTGTCAGGTCACCCGGATTCAGCAAATACCAGAGTCCAAAATGATGCAGGTTTATACTGTTAATTTTCAGTTTATCGTTACAGTTGGTGTTATTCCATGTCGGAAGGGACGCAGCTACAGCCAGTGGGGTAACTAGAGACAGGCAGGCAGCTATGTGCAACAAAGGTAGGCGTGTTGTTTTCATATGCAGATCTGAAATATTGTCTTATATGCAAGAGGAGGAGTGATGGGGGTTCAGGCAAAAGCCAGGCTATGGATTGCATTGCTAAATGCTCCATCAGAGTGCAATGGTCGCCTGTCCTTTTTTTAAGTGATGATGTGGGTTTAGCCTGTGCTGTATGTATGTATGGGTGGCTGACTGCCACCCACCCAGAAAGTGTATGGGAGGCTGGTTGGCTGCCAGCCTTCCTTCCATTCCTATGAGTAATGTGAGTGCTCATGAAGGGGACATGGTTGGGTCCACCCCTTTCCCGGTTATCCCCTCTAGGCCTTTTGGCTTAGATCAAGTGTAAAAAAAGAAAGGATCTTGCGACAGATCGCATCCTGAGGCACGTTTTTTTTTGTGTGAATACTTGCACTTGGGTGACTTGTGAGCACATACTGATACATACGTTCCCTATCTGGGGACCATAAATTAAATGGATTTTTGAGAAAGGGAGCTGATTTGGAAGCTTGCTTCTGTCGCCCTATGCATTGACCCGATGTGGCAGTATCTTCGGGTAGTGAACAGTGCACCACCCCATTCCAGTGTTAAACAAGAAAGATTCTCATTTAATCCTCCGTGGGTGAGAATTTGAGTTTGAGAATTGGAGACCAAAATGATGAGTTGCACTGACTGGTTTATGAACGTCTATTCATTTAGCGTTTTAATGACCATGTTTGCACACTGATTGGTGTAAAAAAATAAAATAAAACTAAATAATAATAATCTAGCACACCTGTGCAGGTTTGACATGACATGACAGGTAGCTGTCTTGTGGGTGGTGCTGAATCCTGTTAAATGACATGAGGGTCTCATGCCTATACACAAGGGTGTGTCATTGCTGTTGCTTGACCATGCATTGGTTTCTGTGGTCAGTGAATGATAAAAACAAAATTTACCATCCATTGATGGATGGGAAATCCGCCATGAGGCATTTGTTTTTAGAAACTGCTGCTCACAACCAATGTTGCAATGGAGTGTCTCCATCTGCTGGTGGTATTGGAAAGGCATTAGTGCTATGACAGGGTCTGAAGAAGAAGAAGAAGAAGAAGAAGAAGAAGAAGACGGAAAAAAATATATATAAAAAGAAAAAGAGAGAGAGAGAGAGAGACTGACTTAGTGAGCGAGTGAGTGAGAGAGTGAGAGTGAGTGAGAGTGAATGAGTGAGTGAGTGATTGAGTGAGTGAGTGAGTGAGTGAGTGAGAACAAATGAGTTAAAGCAATTGAGTGAGAGAGATCGAATGAATGAAAGTCTGAATGACAGAAAGAAAAAAGGATGAAGAAAGAAGCATGAAGAAAAAAAAATGTATATGGAGTTGCTGACATGAGTGCAATCTACAAAGCCGTTGAGGCTGATCCTCATGGGAGGATTATTGCACCAGGACCCTTAGCACTTTTAAAATGCCATTCAATGCCACGGGCTAGATGTAAACTGCAGATGACCATGTTGTGGTAGTTACCATGGATACCCAAGTGATGTGTGAGCTAACACATAGGCCCAACAGATTCCAAGAAGGCCAGAATCACCAGCGGCACCACCATCGATTGTCAGGTCACCCGGATTCAGCAAATACCAGAGTCCAAAATGATGCAGGTTTATACTGTTAATTTTCAGTTTATCGTTACAGTTGGTGTTATTCCATGTCGGAAGGGACGCAGCTACAGCCAGTGGGGTAACTAGAGACAGGCAGGCAGCTATGTGCAACAAAGGTAGGCGTGTTGTTTTCATATGCAGATCTGAAATATTGTCTTATATGCAAGAGGAGGAGTGATGGGGGTTCAGGCAAAAGCCAGGCTATGGATTGCATTGCTAAATGCTCCATCAGAGTGCAATGGTCGCCTGTCCTTTTTTTAAGTGATGATGTGGGTTTAGCCTGTGCTGTATGTATGTATGGGTGGCTGACTGCCACCCACCCAGAAAGTGTATGGGAGGCTGGTTGGCTGCCAGCCTTCCTTCCATTCCTATGAGTAATGTGAGTGCTCATGAAGGGGACATGGTTGGGTCCACCCCTTTCCCGGTTATCCCCTCTAGGCCTTTTGGCTTAGATCAAGTGTAAAAAAAGAAAGGATCTTGCGACAGATCGCATCCTGAGGCACGTTTTTTTTTGTGTGAATACTTGCACTTGGGTGACTTGTGAGCACATACTGATACATACGTTCCCTATCTGGGGACCATAAATTAAATGGATTTTTGAGAAAGGGAGCTGATTTGGAAGCTTGCTTCTGTCGCCCTATGCATTGACCCGATGTGGCAGTATCTTCGGGTAGTGAACAGTGCACCACCCCATTCCAGTGTTAAACAAGAAAGATTCTCATTTAATCCTCCGTGGGTGAGAATTTGAGTTTGAGAATTGGAGACCAAAATGATGAGTTGCACTGACTGGTTTATGAACGTCTATTCATTTAGCGTTTTAATGACCATGTTTGCACACTGATTGGTGTAAAAAAATAAAATAAAACTAAATAATAATAATCTAGCACACCTGTGCAGGTTTGACATGACATGACAGGTAGCTGTCTTGTGGGTGGTGCTGAATCCTGTTAAATGACATGAGGGTCTCGTGCCTATACACAAGGGTGTGTCATTGCTGTTGCTTGACCATGCATTGGTTTCTGTGGTCAGTGAATGATAAAAACAAAATTTACCATCCATTGATGGATGGGAAATCTGCCATGAGGCATTTGTTTTTAGAAACTGCTGCTCACAACCAATGTTGCAATGGAGTGTCTCCATCTGCTGGTGGTATTGGAAAGGCATTAGTGCTATGACAGGGTCTGAAGAAGAAGAAGAAGAAGAAGAAGAAGAAGACGGAAAAAAATATATATAAAAAGAAAAAGAGAGAGAGAGAGAGAGACTGACTTAGTGAGCGAGTGAGTGAGAGAGTGAGAGTGAGTGAGAGTGAATGAGTGAGTGAGTGATTGAGTGAGTGAGTGAGTGAGTGAGTGAGAACAAATGAGTTAAAGCAAGTGAGTGAGAGAGATCGAATGAATGAAAGTCTGAATGACAGAAAGAAAAAAGGATGAAGAAAGAAGCATGAAGAAAAAAAAATGTATATGGAGTTGCTGACATGAGTGCAATCTACAAAGCCGTTGAGGCTGATCCTCATGGGAGGATTATTGCACCAGGACCCTTAGCACTTTTAAAATGCCATTCAATGCCACGGGCTAGATGTAAACTGCAGATGACCATGTTGTGGTAGTTACCATGGATACCCAAGTGATGTGTGAGCTAACACATAGGCCCAACAGATTCCAAGAAGGCCAGAATCACCAGCGGCACCACCATCGATTGTCAGGTCACCCGGATTCAGCAAATACCAGAGTCCAAAATGATGCAGGTTTATACTGTTAATTTTCAGTTTATCGTTACAGTTGGTGTTATTCCATGTCGGAAGGGACGCAGCTACAGCCAGTGGGGTAACTAGAGACAGGCAGGCAGCTATGTGCAACAAAGGTAGGCGTGTTGTTTTCATATGCAGATCTGAAATATTGTCTTATATGCAAGAGGAGGAGTGATGGGGGTTCAGACAAAAGCCAGGCTATGGATTGCATTGCTAAATGCTCCATCAGAGTGCAATGGTCGCCTGTCCTTTTTTTAAGTGATGATGTGGGTTTAGCCTGTGCTGTATGTATGTATGGGTGGCTGACTGCCACCCACCCAGAAAGTGTATGGGAGGCTGGTTGGCTGCCAGCCTTCCTTCCATTCCTATGAGTAATGTGAGTGCTCATGAAGGGGACATGGTTGGGTCCACCCCTTTCCCGGTTATCCCCTCTAGGCCTTTTGGCTTAGATCAAGTGTAAAAAAAGAAAGGATCTTGCGACAGATCGCATCCTGAGGCACGTTTTTTTTGTGTGAATACTTGCACTTGGGTGACTTGTGAGCACATACTGATACATACGTTCCCTATCTGGGGACCATATATTAAATGGATTTTTGAGAAAGGGAGCTGATTTGGAAGCTTGCTTCTGTCGCCCTATGCATTGACCCGATGTGGCAGTATCTTCGGGTAGTGAACAGTGCACCACCCCATTCCAGTGTTAAACAAGAAAGATTCTCATTTAATCCTCCGTGGGTGAGAATTTGAGTTTGAGAATTGGAGACCAAAATGATGAGTTGCACTGACTGGTTTATGAACGTCTATTCATTTAGCGTTTTAATGACCATGTTTGCACACTGATTGGTGTAAAAAAATAAAATAAAACTAAATAATAATAATCTAGCACACCTGTGCAGGTTTGACATGACATGACAGGTAGCTGTCTTGTGGGTGGTGCTGAATCCTGTTAAATGACATGAGGGTCTCATGCCTATACACAAGGGTGTGTCATTGCTGTTGCTTGACCATGCATTGGTTTCTGTGGTCAGTGAATGATAAAAACAAAATTTACCATCCATTGATGGATGGGAAATCCGCCATGAGGCATTTGTTTTTAGAAACTGCTGCTCACAACCAATGTTGCAATGGAGTGTCTCCATCTGCTGGTGGTATTGGAAAGGCATTAGTGCTATGACAGGGTCTGAAGAAGAAGAAGAAGAAGAAGAAGAAGAAGAAGACGGAAAAAAATATATATAAAAAGAAAAAGAGAGAGAGAGAGAGAGACTGACTTAGTGAGCGAGTGAGTGAGAGAGTGAGAGTGAGTGAGAGTGAATGAGTGAGTGAGTGATTGAGTGAGTGAGTGAGTGAGTGAGTGAGAACAAATGAGTTAAAGCAAGTGAGTGAGAGAGATCGAATGAATGAAAGTCTGAATGACAGAAAGAAAAAAGGATGAAGAAAGAAGCATGAAGAAAAAAAAATGTATATGGAGTTGCTGACATGAGTGCAATCTACAAAGCCGTTGAGGCTGATCCTCATGGGAGGATTATTGCACCAGGACCCTTAGCACTTTTAAAATGCCATTCAATGCCACGGGCTAGATGTAAACTGCAGATGACCATGTTGTGGTAGTTACCATGGATACCCAAGTGATGTGTGAGCTAACACATAGGCCCAACAGATTCCAAGAAGGCCAGAATCACCAGCGGCACCACCATCGATTGTCAGGTCACCCGGATTCAGCAAATACCAGAGTCCAAAATGATGCAGGTTTATACTGTTAATTTTCAGTTTATCGTTACAGTTGGTGTTATTCCATGTCGGAAGGGACGCAGCTACAGCCAGTGGGGTAACTAGAGACAGGCAGGCAGCTATGTGCAACAAAGGTAGGCGTGTTGTTTTCATATGCAGATCTGAAATATTGTCTTATATGCAAGAGGAGGAGTGATGGGGGTTCAGGCAAAAGCCAGGCTATGGATTGCATTGCTAAATGCTCCATCAGAGTGCAATGGTCGCCTGTCCTTTTTTTAAGTGATGATGTGGGTTTAGCCTGTGCTGTATGTATGTATGGGTGGCTGACTGCCACCCACCCAGAAAGTGTATGGGAGGCTGGTTGGCTGCCAGCCTTCCTTCCATTCCTATGAGTAATGTGAGTGCTCATGAAGGGGACATGGTTGGGTCCACCCCTTTCCCGGTTATCCCCTCTAGGCCTTTTGGCTTAGATCAAGTGTAAAAAAAGAAAGGATCTTGCGACAGATCGCATCCTGAGGCACGTTTTTTTTTGTGTGAATACTTGCACTTGGGTGACTTGTGAGCACATACTGATACATACGTTCCCTATCTGGGGACCATAAATTAAATGGATTTTTGAGAAAGGGAGCTGATTTGGAAGCTTGCTTCTGTCGCCCTATGCATTGACCCGATGTGGCAGTATCTTCGGGTAGTGAACAGTGCACCACCCCATTCCAGTGTTAAACAAGAAAGATTCTCATTTAATCCTCCGTGGGTGAGAATTTGAGTTTGAGAATTGGAGACCAAAATGATGAGTTGCACTGACTGGTTTATGAACGTCTATTCATTTAGCGTTTTAATGACCATGTTTGCACACTGATTGGTGTAAAAAAATAAAATAAAACTAAATAATAATAATCTAGCACACCTGTGCAGGTTTGACATGACATGACAGGTAGCTGTCTTGTGGGTGGTGCTGAATCCTGTTAAATGACATGAGGGTCTCGTGCCTATACACAAGGGTGTGTCATTGCTGTTGCTTGACCATGCATTGGTTTCTGTGGTCAGTGAATGATAAAAACAAAATTTACCATCCATTGATGGATGGGAAATCCGCCATGAGGCATTTGTTTTTAGAAACTGCTGCTCACAACCAATGTTGCAATGGAGTGTCTCCATCTGCTGGTGGTATTGGAAAGGCATTAGTGCTATGACAGGGTCTGAAGAAGAAGAAGAAGAAGAAGAAGAAGAAGAAGAAGACGGAAAAAAATATATATAAAAAGAAAAAGAGAGAGAGAGAGAGAGACTGACTTAGTGAGCGAGTGAGTGAGAGAGTGAGAGTGAGTGAGAGTGAATGAGTGAGTGAGTGATTGAGTGAGTGAGTGAGTGAGTGAGTGAGAACAAATGAGTTAAAGCAAGTGAGTGAGAGAGATCGAATGAATGAAAGTCTGAATGACAGAAAGAAAAAAGGATGAAGAAAGAAGCATGAAGAAAAAAAAATGTATATGGAGTTGCTGACATGAGTGCAATCTACAAAGCCGTTGAGGCTGATCCTCATGGGAGGATTATTGCACCAGGACCCTTAGCACTTTTAAAATGCCATTCAATGCCACGGGCTAGATGTAAACTGCAGATGACCATGTTGTGGTAGTTACCATGGATACCCAAGTGATGTGTGAGCTAACACATAGGCCCAACAGATTCCAAGAAGGCCAGAATCACCAGCGGCACCACCATCGATTGTCAGGTCACCCGGATTCAGCAAATACCAGAGTCCAAAATGATGCAGGTTTATACTGTTAATTTTCAGTTTATCGTTACAGTTGGTGTTATTCCATGTCGGAAGGGACGCAGCTACAGCCAGTGGGGTAACTAGAGACAGGCAGGCAGCTATGTTCAACAAAGGTAGGCGTGTTGTTTTCATATGCAGATCTGAAATATTGTCTTATATGCAAGAGGAGGAGTGATGGGGGTTCAGACAAAAGCCAGGCTATGGATTGCATTGCTAAATGCTCCATCAGAGTGCAATGGTCGCCTGTCCTTTTTTTAAGTGATGATGTGGGTTTAGCCTGTGCTGTATGTATGTATGGGTGGCTGACTGCCACCCACCCAGAAAGTGTATGGGAGGCTGGTTGGCTGCCAGCCTTCCTTCCATTCCTATGAGTAATGTGAGTGCTCATGAAGGGGACATGGTTGGGTCCACCCCTTTCCCGGTTATCCCCTCTAGGCCTTTTGGCTTAGATCAAGTGTAAAAAAAAGAAAGGATCTTGCGACAGATCGCATCCTGAGGCACGTTTTTTTTTGTGTGAATACTTGCACTTGGGTGACTTGTGAGCACATACTGATACATACGTTCCCTATCTGGGGACCATATATTAAATGGATTTTTGAGAAAGGGAGCTGATTTGGAAGCTTGCTTCTGTCGCCCTATGCATTGACCCGATGTGGCAGTATCTTCGGGTAGTGAACAGTGCACCACCCCATTCCAGTGTTAAACAAGAAAGATTCTCATTTAATCCTCCGTGGGTGAGAATTTGAGTTTGAGAATTGGAGACCAAAATGATGAGTTGCACTGACTGGTTTATGAACGTCTATTCATTTAGCGTTTTAATGACCATGTTTGCACACTGATTGGTGTAAAAAAATAAAATAAAACTAAATAATAATAATCTAGCACACCTGTGCAGGTTTGACATGACATGACAGGTAGCTGTCTTGTGGGTGGTGCTGAATCCTGTTAAATGACATGAGGGTCTCATGCCTATACACAAGGGTGTGTCATTGCTGTTGCTTGACCATGCATTGGTTTCTGTGGTCAGTGAATGATAAAAACAAAATTTACCATCCATTGATGGATGGGAAATCCGCCATGAGGCATTTGTTTTTAGAAACTGCTGCTCACAACCAATGTTGCAATGGAGTGTCTCCATCTGCTGGTGGTATTGGAAAGGCATTAGTGCTATGACAGGGTCTGAAGAAGAAGAAGAAGAAGAAGAAGACGGAAAAAAATATATATAAAAAGAAAAAGAGAGAGAGAGAGAGAGACTGACTTAGTGAGCGAGTGAGTGAGAGAGTGAGAGTGAGTGAGAGTGAATGAGTGAGTGAGTGAGTGAGTGAGTGAGTGAGAACAAATGAGTTAAAGCAAGTGAGTGAGAGAGATCGAATGAATGAAAGTCTGAATGACAGAAAGAAAAAAGGATGAAGAAAGAAGCATGAAGAAAAAAAAATGTATATGGAGTTGCTGACATGAGTGCAATCTACAAAGCCGTTGAGGCTGATCCTCATGGGAGGATTATTGCACCAGGACCCTTAGCACTTTTAAAATGCCATTCAATGCCACGGGCTAGATGTAAACTGCAGATGACCATGTTGTGGTAGTTACCATGGATACCCAAGTGATGTGTGAGCTAACACATAGGCCCAACAGATTCCAAGAAGGCCAGAATCACCAGCGGCACCACCATCGATTGTCAGGTCACCCGGATTCAGCAAATACCAGAGTCCAAAATGATGCAGGTTTATACTGTTAATTTTCAGTTTATCGTTACAGTTGGTGTTATTCCATGTCGGAAGGGACGCAGCTACAGCCAGTGGGGTAACTAGAGACAGGCAGGCAGCTATGTGCAACAAAGGTAGGCGTGTTGTTTTCATATGCAGATCTGAAATATTGTCTTATATGCAAGAGGAGGAGTGATGGGGGTTCAGGCAAAAGCCAGGCTATGGATTGCATTGCTAAATGCTCCATCAGAGTGCAATGGTCGCCTGTCCTTTTTTTAAGTGATGATGTGGGTTTAGCCTGTGCTGTATGTATGTATGGGTGGCTGACTGCCACCCACCCAGAAAGTGTATGGGAGGCTGGTTGGCTGCCAGCCTTCCTTCCATTCCTATGAGTAATGTGAGTGCTCATGAAGGGGACATGGTTGGGTCCACCCCTTTCCCGGTTATCCCCTCTAGGCCTTTTGGCTTAGATCAAGTGTAAAAAAAGAAAGGATCTTGCGACAGATCGCATCCTGAGGCACGTTTTTTTTTGTGTGAATACTTGCACTTGGGTGACTTGTGAGCACATACTGATACATACGTTCCCTATCTGGGGACCATAAATTAAATGGATTTTTGAGAAAGGGAGCTGATTTGGAAGCTTGCTTCTGTCGCCCTATGCATTGACCCGATGTGGCAGTATCTTCGGGTAGTGAACAGTGCACCACCCCATTCCAGTGTTAAACAAGAAAGATTCTCATTTAATCCTCCGTGGGTGAGAATTTGAGTTTGAGAATTGGAGACCAAAATGATGAGTTGCACTGACTGGTTTATGAACGTCTATTCATTTAGCGTTTTAATGACCATGTTTGCACACTGATTGGTGTAAAAAAATAAAATAAAACTAAATAATAATAATCTAGCACACCTGTGCAGGTTTGACATGACATGACAGGTAGCTGTCTTGTGGGTGGTGCTGAATCCTGTTAAATGACATGAGGGTCTCATGCCTATACACAAGGGTGTGTCATTGCTGTTGCTTGACCATGCATTGGTTTCTGTGGTCAGTGAATGATAAAAACAAAATTTACCATCCATTGATGGATGGGAAATCCGCCATGAGGCATTTGTTTTTAGAAACTGCTGCTCACAACCAATGTTGCAATGGAGTGTCTCCATCTGCTGGTGGTATTGGAAAGGCATTAGTGCTATGACAGGGTCTGAAGAAGAAGAAGAAGAAGAAGAAGAAGAAGACGGAAAAAAATATATATAAAAAGAAAAAGAGAGAGAGAGAGAGAGACTGACTTAGTGAGCGAGTGAGTGAGAGAGTGAGAGTGAGTGAGAGTGAATGAGTGAGTGAGTGATTGAGTGAGTGAGTGAGTGAGTGAGAACAAATGAGTTAAAGCAAGTGAGTGAGAGAGATCGAATGAATGAAAGTCTGAATGACAGAAAGAAAAAAGGATGAAGAAAGAAGCATGAAGAAAAAAAAATGTATATGGAGTTGCTGACATGAGTGCAATCTACAAAGCCGTTGAGGCTGATCCTCATGGGAGGATTATTGCACCAGGACCCTTAGCACTTTTAAAATGCCATTCAATGCCACGGGCTAGATGTAAACTGCAGATGACCATGTTGTGGTAGTTACCATGGATACCCAAGTGATGTGTGAGCTAACACATAGGCCCAACAGATTCCAAGAAGGCCAGAATCACCAGCGGCACCACCATCGATTGTCAGGTCACCCGGATTCAGCAAATACCAGAGTCCAAAATGATGCAGGTTTATACTGTTAATTTTCAGTTTATCGTTACAGTTGGTGTTATTCCATGTCGGAAGGGACGCAGCTACAGCCAGTGGGGTAACTAGAGACAGGCAGGCAGCTATGTGCAACAAAGGTAGGCGTGTTGTTTTCATATGCAGATCTGAAATATTGTCTTATATGCAAGAGGAGGAGTGATGGGGGTTCAGGCAAAAGCCAGGCTATGGATTGCATTGCTAAATGCTCCATCAGAGTGCAATGGTCGCCTGTCCTTTTTTTAAGTGATGATGTGGGTTTAGCCTGTGCTGTATGTATGTATGGGTGGCTGACTGCCACCCACCCAGAAAGTGTATGGGAGGCTGGTTGGCTGCCAGCCTTCCTTCCATTCCTATGAGTAATGTGAGTGCTCATGAAGGGGACATGGTTGGGTCCACCCCTTTCCCGGTTATCCCCTCTAGGCCTTTTGGCTTAGATCAAGTGTAAAAAAAGAAAGGATCTTGCGACAGATCGCATCCTGAGGCACGTTTTTTTTTGTGTGAATACTTGCACTTGGGTGACTTGTGAGCACATACTGATACATACGTTCCCTATCTGGGGACCATAAATTAAATGGATTTTTGAGAAAGGGAGCTGATTTGGAAGCTTGCTTCTGTCGCCCTATGCATTGACCTGATGTGGCAGTATCTTCGGGTAGTGAACAGTGCACCACCCCATTCCAGTGTTAAACAAGAAAGATTCTCATTTAATCCTCCGTGGGTGAGAATTTGAGTTTGAGAATTGGAGACCAAAATGATGAGTTGCACTGACTGGTTTATGAACGTCTATTCATTTAGCGTTTTAATGACCATGTTTGCACACTGATTGGTGTAAAAAAATAAAATAAAACTAAATAATAATAATCTAGCACACCTGTGCAGGTTTGACATGACATGACAGGTAGCTGTCTTGTGGGTGGTGCTGAATCCTGTTAAATGACATGAGGGTCTCATGCCTATACACAAGGGTGTGTCATTGCTGTTGCTTGACCATGCATTGATTTCTGTGGTCAGTGAATGATAAAAACAAAATTTACCATCCATTGATGGATGGGAAATCCGCCATGAGGCATTTGTTTTTAGAAACTGCTGCTCACAACCAATGTTGCAATGGAGTGTCTCCATCTGCTGGTGGTATTGGAAAGGCATTAGTGCTATGACAGGGTCTGAAGAAGAAGAAGAAGAAGAAGAAGAAGAAGAAGACGGAAAAAAATATATATAAAAAGAAAAAGAGAGAGAGAGAGTGAGAGTGAGTGAGAGTGAATGAGTGAGTGAGTGATTGAGTGAGTGAGTGAGTGAGTGAGAACAAATGAGTTAAAGCAAGTGAGTGAGAGAGATCGAATGAATGAAAGTCTGAATGACAGAAAGAAAAAAGGATGAAGAAAGAAGCATGAAGAAAAAAAAATGTATATGGAGTTGCTGACATGAGTGCAATCTACAAAGCCGTTGAGGCTGATCCTCATGGGAGGATTATTGCACCAGGACCCTTAGCACTTTTAAAATGCCATTCAATGCCACGGGCTAGATGTAAACTGCAGATGACCATGTTGTGGTAGTTACCATGGATACCCAAGTGATGTGTGAGCTAACACATAGGCCCAACAGATTCCAAGAAGGCCAGAATCACCAGCGGCACCACCATCGATTGTCAGGTCACCCGGATTCAGCAAATACCAGAGTCCAAAATGATGCAGGTTTATACTGTTAATTTTCAGTTTATCGTTACAGTTGGTGTTATTCCATGTCGGAAGGGACGCAGCTACAGCCAGTGGGGTAACTAGAGACAGGCAGGCAGCTATGTGCAACAAAGGTAGGCGTGTTGTTTTCATATGCAGATCTGAAATATTGTCTTATATGCAAGAGGAGGAGTGATGGGGGTTCAGGCAAAAGCCAGGCTATGGATTGCATTGCTAAATGCTCCATCAGAGTGCAATGGTCGCCTGTCCTTTTTTTAAGTGATGATGTGGGTTTAGCCTGTGCTGTATGTATGTATGGGTGGCTGACTGCCACCCACCCAGAAAGTGTATGGGAGGCTGGTTGGCTGCCAGCCTTCCTTCCATTCCTATGAGTAATGTGAGTGCTCATGAAGGGGACATGGTTGGGTCCACCCCTTTCCCGGTTATCCCCTCTAGGCCTTTTGGCTTAGATCAAGTGTAAAAAAAGAAAGGATCTTGCGACAGATCGCATCCTGAGGCACGTTTTTTTTTGTGTGAATACTTGCACTTGGGTGACTTGTGAGCACATACTGATACATACGTTCCCTATCTGGGGACCATAAATTAAATGGATTTTTGAGAAAGGGAGCTGATTTGGAAGCTTGCTTCTGTCGCCCTATGCATTGACCCGATGTGGCAGTATCTTCGGGTAGTGAACAGTGCACCACCCCATTCCAGTGTTAAACAAGAAAGATTCTCATTTAATCCTCCGTGGGTGAGAATTTGAGTTTGAGAATTGGAGACCAAAATGATGAGTTGCACTGACTGGTTTATGAACGTCTATTCATTTAGCGTTTTAATGACCATGTTTGCACACTGATTGGTGTAAAAAAATAAAATAAAACTAAATAATAATAATCTAGCACACCTGTGCAGGTTTGACATGACATGACAGGTAGCTGTCTTGTGGGTGGTGCTGAATCCTGTTAAATGACATGAGGGTCTCATGCCTATACACAAGGGTGTGTCATTGCTGTTGTTTGACCATGCATTGGTTTCTGTGGTCAGTGAATGATAAAAACAAAATTTACCATCCATTGATGGATGGGAAATCCGCCATGAGGCATTTGTTTTTAGAAACTGCTGCTCACAACCAATGTTGCAATGGAGTGTCTCCATCTGCTGGTGGTATTGGAAAGGCATTAGTGCTATGACAGGGTCTGAAGAAGAAGAAGAAGAAGAAGAAGAAGAAGAAGAAGAAGAAGACGGAAAAAAATATATATAAAAAGAAAAAGAGAGAGAGAGAGAGAGACTGACTTAGTGAGCGAGTGAGTGAGAGAGTGAGAGTGAGTGAGAGTGAATGAGTGAGTGAGTGAGTGAGAACAAATGAGTTAAAGCAAGTGAGTGAGAGAGATCGAATGAATGAAAGTCTGAATGACAGAAAGAAAAAAGGATGAAGAAAGAAGCATGAAGAAAAAAAAATGTATATGGAGTTGCTGACATGAGTGCAATCTACAAAGCCGTTGAGGCTGATCCTCATGGGAGGATTATTGCACCAGGACCCTTAGCACTTTTAAAATGCCATTCAATGCCACGGGCTAGATGTAAACTGCAGATGACCATGTTGTGGTAGTTACCATGGATACCCAAGTGATGTGTGAGCTAACACATAGGCCCAACAGATTCCAAGAAGGCCAGAATCACCAGCGGCACCACCATCGATTGTCAGGTCACCCGGATTCAGCAAATACCAGAGTCCAAAATGATGCAGGTTTATACTGTTAATTTTCAGTTTATCGTTACAGTTGGTGTTATTCCATGTCGGAAGGGACGCAGCTACAGCCAGTGGGGTAACTAGAGACAGGCAGGCAGCTATGTGCAACAAAGGTAGGCGTGTTGTTTTCATATGCAGATCTGAAATATTGTCTTATATGCAAGAGGAGGAGTGATGGGGGTTCAGGCAAAAGCCAGGCTATGGATTGCATTGCTAAATGCTCCATCAGAGTGCAATGGTCGCCTGTCCTTTTTTTAAGTGATGATGTGGGTTTAGCCTGTGCTGTATGTATGTATGGGTGGCTGACTGCCACCCACCCAGAAAGTGTATGGGAGGCTGGTTGGCTGCCAGCCTTCCTTCCATTCCTATGAGTAATGTGAGTGCTCATGAAGGGGACATGGTTGGGTCCACCCCTTTCCCGGTTATCCCCTCTAGGCCTTTTGGCTTAGATCAAGTGTAAAAAAAGAAAGGATCTTGCGACAGATCGCATCCTGAGGCACGTTTTTTTTTGTGTGAATACTTGCACTTGGGTGACTTGTGAGCACATACTGATACATACGTTCCCTATCTGGGGACCATAAATTAAATGGATTTTTGAGAAAGGGAGCTGATTTGGAAGCTTGCTTCTGTCGCCCTATGCATTGACCCGATGTGGCAGTATCTTCGGGTAGTGAACAGTGCACCACCCCATTCCAGTGTTAAACAAGAAAGATTCTCATTTAATCCTCCGTGGGTGAGAATTTGAGTTTGAGAATTGGAGACCAAAATGATGAGTTGCACTGACTGGTTTATGAACGTCTATTCATTTAGCGTTTTAATGACCATGTTTGCACACTGATTGGTGTAAAAAAATAAAATAAAACTAAATAATAATAATCTAGCACACCTGTGCAGGTTTGACATGACATGACAGGTAGCTGTCTTGTGGGTGGTGCTGAATCCTGTTAAATGACATGAGGGTCTCATGCCTATACACAAGGGTGTGTCATTGCTGTTGCTTGACCATGCATTGGTTTCTGTGGTCAGTGAATGATAAAAACAAAATTTACCATCCATTGATGGATGGGAAATCCGCCATGAGGCATTTGTTTTTAGAAACTGCTGCTCACAACCAATGTTGCAATGGAGTGTCTCCATCTGCTGGTGGTATTGGAAAGGCATTAGTGCTATGACAGGGTCTGAAGAAGAAGAAGAAGAAGAAGACGGAAAAAAATATATATAAAAAGAAAAAGAGAGAGAGAGAGACTGACTTAGTGAGCGAGTGAGTGAGAGAGTGAGAGTGAGTGAGAGTGAATGAGTGAGTGAGTGATTGAGTGAGTGAGTGAGTGAGTGAGTGAGAACAAATGAGTTAAAGCAAGTGAGTGAGAGAGATCGAATGAATGAAAGTCTGAATGACAGAAAGAAAAAAGGATGAAGAAAGAAGCATGAAGAAAAAAAAATGTATATGGAGTTGCTGACATGAGTGCAATCTACAAAGCCGTTGAGGCTGATCCTCATGGGAGGATTATTGCACCAGGACCCTTAGCACTTTTAAAATGCCATTCAATGCCACGGGCTAGATGTAAACTGCAGATGACCATGTTGTGGTAGTTACCATGGATACCCAAGTGATGTGTGAGCTAACACATAGGCCCAACAGATTCCAAGAAGGCCAGAATCACCAGCGGCACCACCATCGATTGTCAGGTCACCCGGATTCAGCAAATACCAGAGTCCAAAATGATGCAGGTTTATACTGTTAATTTTCAGTTTATCGTTACAGTTGGTGTTATTCCATGTCGGAAGGGACGCAGCTACAGCCAGTGGGGTAACTAGAGACAGGCAGGCAGCTATGTGCAACAAAGGTAGGCGTGTTGTTTTCATATGCAGATCTGAAATATTGTCTTATATGCAAGAGGAGGAGTGATGGGGGTTCAGGCAAAAGCCAGGCTATGGATTGCATTGCTAAATGCTCCATCAGAGTGCAATGGTCGCCTGTCCTTTTTTTAAGTGATGATGTGGGTTTAGCCTGTGCTGTATGTATGTATGGGTGGCTGACTGCCACCCACCCAGAAAGTGTATGGGAGGCTGGTTGGCTGCCAGCCTTCCTTCCATTCCTATGAGTAATGTGAGTGCTCATGAAGGGGACATGGTTGGGTCCACCCCTTTCCCGGTTATCCCCTCTAGGCCTTTTGGCTTAGATCAAGTGTAAAAAAAGAAAGGATCTTGCGACAGATCGCATCCTGAGGCACGTTTTTTTTTGTGTGAATACTTGCACTTGGGTGACTTGTGAGCACATACTGATACATACGTTCCCTATCTGGGGACCATAAATTAAATGGATTTTTGAGAAAGGGAGCTGATTTGGAAGCTTGCTTCTGTCGCCCTATGCATTGACCCGATGTGGCAGTATCTTCGGGTAGTGAACAGTGCACCACCCCATTCCAGTGTTAAACAAGAAAGATTCTCATTTAATCCTCCGTGGGTGAGAATTTGAGTTTGAGAATTGGAGACCAAAATGATGAGTTGCACTGACTGGTTTATGAACGTCTATTCATTTAGCGTTTTAATGACCATGTTTGCACACTGATTGGTGTAAAAAAATAAAATAAAACTAAATAATAATAATCTAGCACACCTGTGCAGGTTTGACATGACATGACAGGTAGCTGTCTTGTGGGTGGTGCTGAATCCTGTTAAATGACATGAGGGTCTCATGCCTATACACAAGGGTGTGTCATTGCTGTTGTTTGACCATGCATTGGTTTCTGTGGTCAGTGAATGATAAAAACAAAATTTACCATCCATTGATGGATGGGAAATCCGCCATGAGGCATTTGTTTTTAGAAACTGCTGCTCACAACCAATGTTGCAATGGAGTGTCTCCATCTGCTGGTGGTATTGGAAAGGCATTAGTGCTATGACAGGGTCTGAAGAAGAAGAAGAAGAAGAAGAAGAAGAAGAAGAAGAAGAAGAAGACGGAAAAAAATATATATAAAAAGAAAAAGAGAGAGAGAGAGAGAGACTGACTTAGTGAGCGAGTGAGTGAGAGAGTGAGAGTGAGTGAGAGTGAATGAGTGAGTGAGTGATTGAGTGAGTGAGTGAGTGAGTGAGAACAAATGAGTTAAAGCAAGTGAGTGAGAGAGATCGAATGAATGAAAGTCTGAATGACAGAAAGAAAAAAGGATGAAGAAAGAAGCATGAAGAAAAAAAAATGTATATGGAGTTGCTGACATGAGTGCAATCTACAAAGCCGTTGAGGCTGATCCTCATGGGAGGATTATTGCACCAGGACCCTTAGCACTTTTAAAATGCCATTCAATGCCACGGGCTAGATGTAAACTGCAGATGACCATGTTGTGGTAGTTACCATGGATACCCAAGTGATGTGTGAGCTAACACATAGGCCCAACAGATTCCAAGAAGGCCAGAATCACCAGCGGCACCACCATCGATTGTCAGGTCACCCGGATTCAGCAAATACCAGAGTCCAAAATGATGCAGGTTTATACTGTTAATTTTCAGTTTATCGTTACAGTTGGTGTTATTCCATGTCGGAAGGGACGCAGCTACAGCCAGTGGGGTAACTAGAGACAGGCAGGCAGCTATGTGCAACAAAGGTAGGCGTGTTGTTTTCATATGCAGATCTGAAATATTGTCTTATATGCAAGAGGAGGAGTGATGGGGGTTCAGGCAAAAGCCAGGCTATGGATTGCATTGCTAAATGCTCCATCAGAGTGCAATGGTCGCCTGTCCTTTTTTTAAGTGATGATGTGGGTTTAGCCTGTGCTGTATGTATGTATGGGTGGCTGACTGCCACCCACCCAGAAAGTGTATGGGAGGCTGGTTGGCTGCCAGCCTTCCTTCCATTCCTATGAGTAATGTGAGTGCTCATGAAGGGGACATGGTTGGGTCCACCCCTTTCCCGGTTATCCCCTCTAGGCCTTTTGGCTTAGATCAAGTGTAAAAAAAGAAAGGATCTTGCGACAGATCGCATCCTGAGGCACGTTTTTTTTTTGTGTGAATACTTGCACTTGGGTGACTTGTGAGCACATACTGATACATACGTTCCCTATCTGGGGACCATAAATTAAATGGATTTTTGAGAAAGGGAGCTGATTTGGAAGCTTGCTTCTGTCGCCCTATGCATTGACCCGATGTGGCAGTATCTTCGGGTAGTGAACAGTGCACCACCCCATTCCAGTGTTAAACAAGAAAGATTCTCATTTAATCCTCCGTGGGTGAGAATTTGAGTTTGAGAATTGGAGACCAAAATGATGAGTTGCACTGACTGGTTTATGAACGTCTATTCATTTAGCGTTTTAATGACCATGTTTGCACACTGATTGGTGTAAAAAAATAAAATAAAACTAAATAATAATAATCTAGCACACCTGTGCAGGTTTGACATGACATGACAGGTAGCTGTCTTGTGGGTGGTGCTGAATCCTGTTAAATGACATGAGGGTCTCATGCCTATACACAAGGGTGTGTCATTGCTGTTGCTTGACCATGCATTGGTTTCTGTGGTCAGTGAATGATAAAAACAAAATTTACCATCCATTGATGGATGGGAAATCCGCCATGAGGCATTTGTTTTTAGAAACTGCTGCTCACAACCAATGTTGCAATGGAGTGTCTCCATCTGCTGGTGGTATTGGAAAGGCATTAGTGCTATGACAGGGTCTGAAGAAGAAGAAGAAGAAGAAGAAGAAGAAGACGGAAAAAAATATATATAAAAAGAAAAAGAGAGAGAGAGAGAGAGACTGACTTAGTGAGCGAGTGAGTGAGAGAGTGAGAGTGAGTGAGAGTGAATGAGTGAGTGAGTGATTGAGTGAGTGAGTGAGTGAGTGAGAACAAATGAGTTAAAGCAAGTGAGTGAGAGAGATCGAATGAATGAAAGTCTGAATGACAGAAAGAAAAAAGGATGAAGAAAGAAGCATGAAGAAAAAAAAATGTATATGGAGTTGCTGACATGAGTGCAATCTACAAAGCCGTTGAGGCTGATCCTCATGGGAGGATTATTGCACCAGGACCCTTAGCACTTTTAAAATGCCATTCAATGCCACGGGCTAGATGTAAACTGCAGATGACCATGTTGTGGTAGTTACCATGGATACCCAAGTGATGTGTGAGCTAACACATAGGCCCAACAGATTCCAAGAAGGCCAGAATCACCAGCGGCACCACCATCGATTGTCAGGTCACCCGGATTCAGCAAATACCAGAGTCCAAAATGATGCAGGTTTATACTGTTAATTTTCAGTTTATCGTTACAGTTGGTGTTATTCCATGTCGGAAGGGACGCAGCTACAGCCAGTGGGGTAACTAGAGACAGGCAGGCAGCTATGTGCAACAAAGGTAGGCGTGTTGTTTTCATATGCAGATCTGAAATATTGTCTTATATGCAAGAGGAGGAGTGATGGGGGTTCAGGCAAAAGCCAGGCTATGGATTGCATTGCTAAATGCTCCATCAGAGTGCAATGGTCGCCTGTCCTTTTTTTAAGTGATGATGTGGGTTTAGCCTGTGCTGTATGTATGTATGGGTGGCTGACTGCCACCCACCCAGAAAGTGTATGGGAGGCTGGTTGGCTGCCAGCCTTCCTTCCATTCCTATGAGTAATGTGAGTGCTCATGAAGGGGACATGGTTGGGTCCACCCCTTTCCCGGTTATCCCCTCTAGGCCTTTTGGCTTAGATCAAGTGTAAAAAAAGAAAGGATCTTGCGACAGATCGCATCCTGAGGCACGTTTTTTTTTGTGTGAATACTTGCACTTGGGTGACTTGTGAGCACATACTGATACATACGTTCCCTATCTGGGGACCATAAATTAAATGGATTTTTGAGAAAGGGAGCTGATTTGGAAGCTTGCTTCTGTCGCCCTATGCATTGACCCGATGTGGCAGTATCTTCGGGTAGTGAACAGTGCACCACCCCATTCCAGTGTTAAACAAGAAAGATTCTCATTTAATCCTCCGTGGGTGAGAATTTGAGTTTGAGAATTGGAGACCAAAATGATGAGTTGCACTGACTGGTTTATGAACGTCTATTCATTTAGCGTTTTAATGACCATGTTTGCACACTGATTGGTGTAAAAAAATAAAATAAAACTAAATAATAATAATCTAGCACACCTGTGCAGGTTTGACATGACATGACAGGTAGCTGTCTTGTGGGTGGTGCTGAATCCT
This sequence comes from Hyla sarda, assembly GCF_029499605.1. Classification (NCBI taxonomy): domain Eukaryota; kingdom Metazoa; phylum Chordata; class Amphibia; order Anura; family Hylidae; genus Hyla; species Hyla sarda. Next base: position 117,229,631 of record NC_079196.1, on the reverse strand, counting down.
GTTAAATGACATGAGGGTCTCATGCCTATACACAAGGGTGTGTCATTGCTGTTGCTTGACCATGCATTGGTTTCTGTGGTCAGTGAATGATAAAAACAAAATTTACCATCCATTGATGGATGGGAAATCCGCCATGAGGCATTTGTTTTTAGAAACTGCTGCTCACAACCAATGTTGCAATGGAGTGTCTCCATCTGCTGGTGGTATTGGAAAGGCATTAGTGCTATGACAGGGTCTGAAGAAGAAGAAGAAGAAGAAGAAGAAGAAGAAGACGGAAAAAAATATATATAAAAAGAAAAAGAGAGAGAGAGAGAGAGACTGACTTAGTGAGCGAGTGAGTGAGAGAGTGAGAGTGAGTGAGAGTGAATGAGTGAGTGAGTGATTGAGTGAGTGAGTGAGTGAGTGAGAACAAATGAGTTAAAGCAAGTGAGTGAGAGAGATCGAATGAATGAAAGTCTGAATGACAGAAAGAAAAAAGGATGAAGAAAGAAGCATGAAGAAAAAAAAATGTATATGGAGTTGCTGACATGAGTGCAATCTACAAAGCCGTTGAGGCTGATCCTCATGGGAGGATTATTGCACCAGGACCCTTAGCACTTTTAAAATGCCATTCAATGCCACGGGCTAGATGTAAACTGCAGATGACCATGTTGTGGTAGTTACCATGGATACCCAAGTGATGTGTGAGCTAACACATAGGCCCAACAGATTCCAAGAAGGCCAGAATCACCAGCGGCACCACCATCGATTGTCAGGTCACCCGGATTCAGCAAATACCAGAGTCCAAAATGATGCAGGTTTATACTGTTAATTTTCAGTTTATCGTTACAGTTGGTGTTATTCCATGTCGGAAGGGACGCAGCTACAGCCAGTGGGGTAACTAGAGACAGGCAGGCAGCTATGTGCAACAAAGGTAGGCGTGTTGTTTTCATATGCAGATCTGAAATATTGTCTTATATGCAAGAGGAGGAGTGATGGGGGTTCAGGCAAAAGCCAGGCTATGGATTGCATTGCTAAATGCTCCATCAGAGTGCAATGGTCGCCTGTCCTTTTTTTAAGTGATGATGTGGGTTTAGCCTGTGCTGTATGTATGTATGGGTGGCTGACTGCCACCCACCCAGAAAGTGTATGGGAGGCTGGTTGGCTGCCAGCCTTCCTTCCATTCCTATGAGTAATGTGAGTGCTCATGAAGGGGACATGGTTGGGTCCACCCCTTTCCCGGTTATCCCCTCTAGGCCTTTTGGCTTAGATCAAGTGTAAAAAAAGAAAGGATCTTGCGACAGATCGCATCCTGAGGCACGTTTTTTTTTGTGTGAATACTTGCACTTGGGTGACTTGTGAGCACATACTGATACATACGTTCCCTATCTGGGGACCATAAATTAAATGGATTTTTGAGAAAGGGAGCTGATTTGGAAGCTTGCTTCTGTCGCCCTATGCATTGACCCGATGTGGCAGTATCTTCGGGTAGTGAACAGTGCACCACCCCATTCCAGTGTTAAACAAGAAAGATTCTCATTTAATCCTCCGTGGGTGAGAATTTGAGTTTGAGAATTGGAGACCAAAATGATGAGTTGCACTGACTGGTTTATGAACGTCTATTCATTTAGCGTTTTAATGACCATGTTTGCACACTGATTGGTGTAAAAAAATAAAATAAAACTAAATAATAATAATCTAGCACACCTGTGCAGGTTTGACATGACATGACAGGTAGCTGTCTTGTGGGTGGTGCTGAATCCTGTTAAATGACATGAGGGTCTCATGCCTATACACAAGGGTGTGTCATTGCTGTTGCTTGACCATGCATTGGTTTCTGTGGTCAGTGAATGATAAAAACAAAATTTACCATCCATTGATGGATGGGAAATCCGCCATGAGGCATTTGTTTTTAGAAACTGCTGCTCACAACCAATGTTGCAATGGAGTGTCTCCATCTGCTGGTGGTATTGGAAAGGCATTAGTGCTATGACAGGGTCTGAAGAAGAAGAAGAAGAAGAAGAAGAAGAAGAAGAAGAAGACGGAAAAAAATATATATAAAAAGAAAAAGAGAGAGAGAGAGAGAGACTGACTTAGTGAGCGAGTGAGTGAGAGAGTGAGAGTGAGTGAGAGTGAATGAGTGAGTGAGTGATTGAGTGAGTGAGTGAGTGAGTGAGTGAGAACAAATGAGTTAAAGCAAGTGAGTGAGAGAGATCGAATGAATGAAAGTCTGAATGACAGAAAGAAAAAAGGATGAAGAAAGAAGCATGAAGAAAAAAAAATGTATATGGAGTTGCTGACATGAGTGCAATCTACAAAGCCGTTGAGGCTGATCCTCATGGGAGGATTATTGCACCAGGACCCTTAGCACTTTTAAAATGCCATTCAATGCCACGGGCTAGATGTAAACTGCAGATGACCATGTTGTGGTAGTTACCATGGATACCCAAGTGATGTGTGAGCTAACACATAGGCCCAACAGATTCCAAGAAGGCCAGAATCACCAGCGGCACCACCATCGATTGTCAGGTCACCCGGATTCAGCAAATACCAGAGTCCAAAATGATGCAGGTTTATACTGTTAATTTTCAGTTTATCGTTACAGTTGGTGTTATTCCATGTCGGAAGGGACGCAGCTACAGCCAGTGGGGTAACTAGAGACAGGCAGGCAGCTATGTGCAACAAAGGTAGGCGTGTTGTTTTCATATGCAGATCTGAAATATTGTCTTATATGCAAGAGGAGGAGTGATGGGGGTTCAGGCAAAAGCCAGGCTATGGATTGCATTGCTAAATGCTCCATTAGAGTGCAATGGTCGCCTGTCCTTTTTTTAAGTGATGATGTGGGTTTAGCCTGTGCTGTATGTATGTATGGGTGGCTGACTGCCACCCACCCAGAAAGTGTATGGGAGGCTGGTTGGCTGCCAGCCTTCCTTCCATTCCTATGAGTAATGTGAGTGCTCATGAAGGGGACATGGTTGGGTCCACCCCTTTCCCGGTTATCCCCTCTAGGCCTTTTGGCTTAGATCAAGTGTAAAAAAAGAAAGGATCTTGCGACAGATCGCATCCTGAGGCACGTTTTTTTTTGTGTGAATACTTGCACTTGGGTGACTTGTGAGCACATACTGATACATACGTTCCCTATCTGGGGACCATAAATTAAATGGATTTTTGAGAAAGGGAGCTGATTTGGAAGCTTGCTTCTGTCGCCCTATGCATTGACCCGATGTGGCAGTATCTTCGGGTAGTGAACAGTGCACCACCCCATTCCAGTGTTAAACAAGAAAGATTCTCATTTAATCCTCCGTGGGTGAGAATTTGAGTTTGAGAATTGGAGACCAAAATGATGAGTTGCACTGACTGGTTTATGAACGTCTATTCATTTAGCGTTTTAATGACCATGTTTGCACACTGATTGGTGTAAAAAAATAAAATAAAACTAAATAATAATAATCTAGCACACCTGTGCAGGTTTGACATGACATGACAGGTAGCTGTCTTGTGGGTGGTGCTGAATCCTGTTAAATGACATGAGGGTCTCATGCCTATACACAAGGGTGTGTCATTGCTGTTGCTTGACCATGCATTGGTTTCTGTGGTCAGTGAATGATAAAAACAAAATTTACCATCCATTGATGGATGGGAAATCCGCCATGAGGCATTTGTTTTTAGAAACTGCTGCTCACAACCAATGTTGCAATGGAGTGTCTCCATCTGCTGGTGGTATTGGAAAGGCATTAGTGCTATGACAGGGTCTGAAGAAGAAGAAGAAGAAGAAGACGGAAAAAAATATATATAAAAAGAAAAAGAGAGAGAGAGAGAGAGACTGACTTAGTGAGCGAGTGAGTGAGAGAGTGAGAGTGAGTGAGAGTGAATGAGTGAGTGAGTGATTGAGTGAGTGAGTGAGTGAGTGAGAACAAATGAGTTAAAGCAAGTGAGTGAGAGAGATCGAATGAATGAAAGTCTGAATGACAGAAAGAAAAAAGGATGAAGAAAGAAGCATGAAGAAAAAAAAATGTATATGGAGTTGCTGACATGAGTGCAATCTACAAAGCCGTTGAGGCTGATCCTCATGGGAGAATTATTGCACCAGGACCCTTAGCACTTTTAAAATGCCATTCAATGCCACGGGCTAGATGTAAACTGCAGATGACCATGTTGTGGTAGTTACCATGGATACCCAAGTGATGTGTGAGCTAACACATAGGCCCAACAGATTCCAAGAAGGCCAGAATCACCAGCGGCACCACCATCGATTGTCAGGTCACCCGGATTCAGCAAATACCAGAGTCCAAAATGATGCAGGTTTATACTGTTAATTTTCAGTTTATCGTTACAGTTGGTGTTATTCCATGTCGGAAGGGACGCAGCTACAGCCAGTGGGGTAACTAGAGACAGGCAGGCAGCTATGTGCAACAAAGGTAGGCGTGTTGTTTTCATATGCAGATCTGAAATATTGTCTTATATGCAAGAGGAGGAGTGATGGGGGTTCAGGCAAAAGCCAGGCTATGGATTGCATTGCTAAATGCTCCATCAGAGTGCAATGGTCGCCTGTCCTTTTTTTAAGTGATGATGTGGGTTTAGCCTGTGCTGTATGTATGTATGGGTGGCTGACTGCCACCCACCCAGAAAGTGTATGGGAGGCTGGTTGGCTGCCAGCCTTCCTTCCATTCCTATGAGTAATGTGAGTGCTCATGAAGGGGACATGGTTGGGTCCACCCCTTTCCCGGTTATCCCCTCTAGGCCTTTTGGCTTAGATCAAGTGTAAAAAAAGAAAGGATCTTGCGACAGATCGCATCCTGAGGCACGTTTTTTTTTGTGTGAATACTTGCACTTGGGTGACTTGTGAGCACATACTGATACATACGTTCCCTATCTGGGGACCATAAATTAAATGGATTTTTGAGAAAGGGAGCTGATTTGGAAGCTTGCTTCTGTCGCCCTATGCATTGACCCGATGTGGCAGTATCTTCGGGTAGTGAACAGTGCACCACCCCATTCCAGTGTTAAACAAGAAAGATTCTCATTTAATCCTCCGTGGGTGAGAATTTGAGTTTGAGAATTGGAGACCAAAATGATGAGTTGCACTGACTGGTTTATGAACGTCTATTCATTTAGCGTTTTAATGACCATGTTTGCACACTGATTGGTGTAAAAAAATAAAATAAAACTAAATAATAATAATCTAGCACACCTGTGCAGGTTTGACATGACATGACAGGTAGCTGTCTTGTGGGTGGTGCTGAATCCTGTTAAATGACATGAGGGTCTCATGCCTATACACAAGGGTGTGTCATTGCTGTTGCTTGACCATGCATTGGTTTCTGTGGTCAGTGAATGATAAAAACAAAATTTACCATCCATTGATGGATGGGAAATCCGCCATGAGGCATTTGTTTTTAGAAACTGCTGCTCACAACCAATGTTGCAATGGAGTGTCTCCATCTGCTGGTGGTATTGGAAAGGCATTAGTGCTATGACAGGGTCTGAAGAAGAAGAAGAAGAAGAAGAAGACGGAAAAAAATATATATAAAAAGAAAAAGAGAGAGAGAGAGAGAGACTGACTTAGTGAGCGAGTGAGTGAGAGAGTGAGAGTGAGTGAGAGTGAATGAGTGAGTGAGTGATTGAGTGAGTGAGTGAGTGAGTGAGAACAAATGAGTTAAAGCAAGTGAGTGAGAGAGATCGAATGAATGAAAGTCTGAATGACAGAAAGAAAAAAGGATGAAGAAAGAAGCATGAAGAAAAAAAAATGTATATGGAGTTGCTGACATGAGTGCAATCTACAAAGCCGTTGAGGCTGATCCTCATGGGAGGATTATTGCACCAGGACCCTTAGCACTTGTAAAATGCCATTCAATGCCACGGGCTAGATGTAAACTGCAGATGACCATGTTGTGGTAGTTACCATGGATACCCAAGTGATGTGTGAGCTAACACATAGGCCCAACAGATTCCAAGAAGGCCAGAATCACCAGCGGCACCACCATCGATTGTCAGGTCACCCGGATTCAGCAAATACCAGAGTCCAAAATGATGCAGGTTTATACTGTTAATTTTCAGTTTATCGTTACAGTTGGTGTTATTCCATGTTGGAAGGGACGCAGCTACAGCCAGTGGGGTAACTAGAGACAGGCAGGCAGCTATGTGCAACAAAGGTAGGCGTGTTGTTTTCATATGCAGATCTGAAATATTGTCTTATATGCAAGAGGAGGAGTGATGGGGGTTCAGGCAAAAGCCAGGCTATGGATTGCATTGCTAAATGCTCCATCAGAGTGCAATGGTCGCCTGTCCTTTTTTTAAGTGATGATGTGGGTTTAGCCTGTGCTGTATGTATGTATGGGTGGCTGACTGCCACCCACCCAGAAAGTGTATGGGAGGCTGGTTGGCTGCCAGCCTTCCTTCCATTCCTATGAGTAATGTGAGTGCTCATGAAGGGGACATGGTTGGGTCCACCCCTTTCCCGGTTATCCCCTCTAGGCCTTTTGGCTTAGATCAAGTGTAAAAAAAGAAAGGATCTTGCGACAGATCGCATCCTGAGGCACGTTTTTTTTTGTGTGAATACTTGCACTTGGGTGACTTGTGAGCACATACTGATACATACGTTCCCTATCTGGGGACCATAAATTAAATGGATTTTTGAGAAAGGGAGCTGATTTGGAAGCTTGCTTCTGTCGCCCTATGCATTGACCCGATGTGGCAGTATCTTCGGGTAGTGAACAGTGCACCACCCCATTCCAGTGTTAAACAAGAAAGATTCTCATTTAATCCTCCGTGGGTGAGAATTTGAGTTTGAGAATTGGAGACCAAAATGATGAGTTGCACTGACTGGTTTATGAACGTCTATTCATTTAGCGTTTTAATGACCATGTTTGCACACTGATTGGTGTAAAAAAATAAAATAAAACTAAATAATAATAATCTAGCACACCTGTGCAGGTTTGACATGACATGACAGGTAGCTGTCTTGTGGGTGGTGCTGAATCCTGTTAAATGACATGAGGGTCTCATGCCTATACACAAGGGTGTGTCATTGCTGTTGCTTGACCATGCATTGGTTTCTGTGGTCAGTGAATGATAAAAACAAAATTTACCATCCATTGATGGATGGGAAATCCGCCATGAGGCATTTGTTTTTAGAAACTGCTGCTCACAACCAATGTTGCAATGGAGTGTCTCCATCTGCTGGTGGTATTGGAAAGGCATTAGTGCTATGACAGGGTCTGAAGAAGAAGAAGAAGAAGAAGAAGAAGAAGAAGAAGAAGAAGACGGAAAAAAATATATATAAAAAGAAAAAGAGAGAGAGAGAGAGAGACTGACTTAGTGAGCGAGTGAGTGAGAGAGTGAGAGTGAGTGAGAGTGAATGAGTGAGTGAGTGATTGAGTGAGTGAGTGAGTGAGAACAAATGAGTTAAAGCAAGTGAGTGAGAGAGATCGAATGAATGAAAGTCTGAATGACAGAAAGAAAAAAGGATGAAGAAAGAAGCATGAAGAAAAAAAAATGTATATGGAGTTGCTGACATGAGTGCAATCTACAAAGCCGTTGAGGCTGATCCTCATGGGAGGATTATTGCACCAGGACCCTTAGCACTTTTAAAATGCCATTCAATGCCACGGGCTAGATGTAAACTGCAGATGACCATGTTGTGGTAGTTACCATGGATACCCAAGTGATGTGTGAGCTAACACATAGGCCCAACAGATTCCAAGAAGGCCAGAATCACCAGCGGCACCACCATCGATTGTCAGGTCACCCGGATTCAGCAAATACCAGAGTCCAAAATGATGCAGGTTTATACTGTTAATTTTCAGTTTATCGTTACAGTTGGTGTTATTCCATGTCGGAAGGGACGCAGCTACAGCCAGTGGGGTAACTAGAGACAGGCAGGCAGCTATGTGCAACAAAGGTAGGCGTGTTGTTTTCATATGCAGATCTGAAATATTGTCTTATATGCAAGAGGAGGAGTGATGGGGGTTCAGGCAAAAGCCAGGCTATGGATTGCATTGCTAAATGCTCCATCAGAGTGCAATGGTCGCCTGTCCTTTTTTTAAGTGATGATGTGGGTTTAGCCTGTGCTGTATGTATGTATGGGTGGCTGACTGCCACCCACCCAGAAAGTGTATGGGAGGCTGGTTGGCTGCCAGCCTTCCTTCCATTCCTATGAGTAATGTGAGTGCTCATGAAGGGGACATGGTTGGGTCCACCCCTTTCCCGGTTATCCCCTCTAGGCCTTTTGGCTTAGATCAAGTGTAAAAAAAGAAAGGATCTTGCGACAGATCGCATCCTGAGGCACGTTTTTTTTTGTGTGAATACTTGCACTTGGGTGACTTGTGAGCACATACTGATACATACGTTCCCTATCTGGGGACCATAAATTAAATGGATTTTTGAGAAAGGGAGCTGATTTGGAAGCTTGCTTCTGTCGCCCTATGCATTGACCCGATGTGGCAGTATCTTCGGGTAGTGAACAGTGCACCACCCCATTCCAGTGTTAAACAAGAAAGATTCTCATTTAATCCTCCGTGGGTGAGAATTTGAGTTTGAGAATTGGAGACCAAAATGATGAGTTGCACTGACTGGTTTATGAACGTCTATTCATTTAGCGTTTTAATGACCATGTTTGCACACTGATTGGTGTAAAAAAATAAAATAAAACTAAATAATAATAATCTAGCACACCTGTGCAGGTTTGACATGACATGACAGGTAGCTGTCTTGTGGGTGGTGCTGAATCCTGTTAAATGACATGAGGGTCTCATGCCTATACACAAGGGTGTGTCATTGCTGTTGCTTGACCATGCATTGGTTTCTGTGGTCAGTGAATGATAAAAACAAAATTTACCATCCATTGATGGATGGGAAATCCGCCATGAGGCATTTGTTTTTAGAAACTGCTGCTCACAACCAATGTTGCAATGGAGTGTCTCCATCTGCTGGTGGTATTGGAAAGGCATTAGTGCTATGACAGGGTCTGAAGAAGAAGAAGAAGAAGAAGAAGAAGAAGACGGAAAAAAATATATATAAAAAGAAAAAGAGAGAGAGAGAGAGAGACTGACTTAGTGAGCGAGTGAGTGAGAGAGTGAGAGTGAGTGAGAGTGAATGAGTGAGTGAGTGATTGAGTGAGTGAGTGAGTGAGTGAGTGAGAACAAATGAGTTAAAGCAAGTGAGTGAGAGAGATCGAATGAATGAAAGTCTGAATGACAGAAAGAAAAAAGGATGAAGAAAGAAGCATGAAGAAAAAAAAATGTATATGGAGTTGCTGACATGAGTGCAATCTACAAAGCCGTTGAGGCTGATCCTCATGGGAGGATTATTGCACCAGGACCCTTAGCACTTTTAAAATGCCATTCAATGCCACGGGCTAGATGTAAACTGCAGATGACCATGTTGTGGTAGTTACCATGGATACCCAAGTGATGTGTGAGCTAACACATAGGCCCAACAGATTCCAAGAAGGCCAGAATCACCAGCGGCACCACCATCGATTGTCAGGTCACCCGGATTCAGCAAATACCAGAGTCCAAAATGATGCAGGTTTATACTGTTAATTTTCAGTTTATCGTTACAGTTGGTGTTATTCCATGTCGGAAGGGACGCAGCTACAGCCAGTGGGGTAACTAGAGACAGGCAGGCAGCTATGTGCAACAAAGGTAGGCGTGTTGTTTTCATATGCAGATCTGAAATATTGTCTTATATGCAAGAGGAGGAGTGATGGGGGTTCAGGCAAAAGCCAGGCTATGGATTGCATTGCTAAATGCTCCATCAGAGTGCAATGGTCGCCTGTCCTTTTTTTAAGTGATGATGTGGGTTTAGCCTGTGCTGTATGTATGTATGGGTGGCTGACTGCCACCCACCCAGAAAGTGTATGGGAGGCTGGTTGGCTGCCAGCCTTCCTTCCATTCCTATGAGTAATGTGAGTGCTCATGAAGGGGACATGGTTGGGTCCACCCCTTTCCCGGTTATCCCCTCTAGGCCTTTTGGCTTAGATCAAGTGTAAAAAAAGAAAGGATCTTGCGACAGATCGCATCCTGAGGCACGTTTTTTTTTGTGTGAATACTTGCACTTGGGTGACTTGTGAGCACATACTGATACATACGTTCCCTATCTGGGGACCATAAATTAAATGGATTTTTGAGAAAGGGAGCTGATTTGGAAGCTTGCTTCTGTCGCCCTATGCATTGACCCGATGTGGCAGTATCTTCGGGTAGTGAACAGTGCACCACCCCATTCCAGTGTTAAACAAGAAAGATTCTCATTTAATCCTCCGTGGGTGAGAATTTGAGTTTGAGAATTGGAGACCAAAATGATGAGTTGCACTGACTGGTTTATGAACGTCTATTCATTTAGCGTTTTAATGACCATGTTTGCACACTGATTGGTGTAAAAAAATAAAATAAAACTAAATAATAATAATCTAGCACACCTGTGCAGGTTTGACATGACATGACAGGTAGCTGTCTTGTGGGTGGTGCTGAATCCTGTTAAATGACATGAGGGTCTCATGCCTATACACAAGGGTGTGTCATTGCTGTTGCTTGACCATGCATTGGTTTCTGTGGTCAGTGAATGATAAAAACAAAATTTACCATCCATTGATGGATGGGAAATCCGCCATGAGGCATTTGTTTTTAGAAACTGCTGCTCACAACCAATGTTGCAATGGAGTGTCTCCATCTGCTGGTGGTATTGGAAAGGCATTAGTGCTATGACAGGGTCTGAAGAAGAAGAAGAAGAAGACGGAAAAAAATATATATAAAAAGAAAAAGAGAGAGAGAGAGAGAGACTGACTTAGTGAGCGAGTGAGTGAGAGAGTGAGAGTGAGTGAGAGTGAATGAGTGAGTGAGTGATTGAGTGAGTGAGTGAGTGAGTGAGAACAAATGAGTTAAAGCAAGTGAGTGAGAGAGATCGAATGAATGAAAGTCTGAATGACAGAAAGAAAAAAGGATGAAGAAAGAAGCATGAAGAAAAAAAAATGTATATGGAGTTGCTGACATGAGTGCAATCTACAAAGCCGTTGAGGCTGATCCTCATGGGAGGATTATTGCACCAGGACCCTTAGCACTTTTAAAATGCCATTCAATGCCACGGGCTAGATGTAAACTGCAGATGACCATGTTGTGGTAGTTACCATGGATACCCAAGTGATGTGTGAGCTAACACATAGGCCCAACAGATTCCAAGAAGGCCAGAATCACCAGCGGCACCACCATCGATTGTCAGGTCACCCGGATTCAGCAAATACCAGAGTCCAAAATGATGCAGGTTTATACTGTTAATTTTCAGTTTATCGTTACAGTTGGTGTTATTCCATGTCGGAAGGGACGCAGCTACAGCCAGTGGGGTAACTAGAGACAGGCAGGCAGCTATGTGCAACAAAGGTAGGCGTGTTGTTTTCATATGCAGATCTGAAATATTGTCTTATATGCAAGAGGAGGAGTGATGGGGGTTCAGGCAAAAGCCAGGCTATGGATTGCATTGCTAAATGCTCCATCAGAGTGCAATGGTCGCCTGTCCTTTTTTTAAGTGATGATGTGGGTTTAGCCTGTGCTGTATGTATGTATGGGTGGCTGACTGCCACCCACCCAGAAAGTGTATGGGAGGCTGGTTGGCTGCCAGCCTTCCTTCCATTCCTATGAGTAATGTGAGTGCTCATGAAGGGGACATGGTTGGGTCCACCCCTTTCCCGGTTATCCCCTCTAGGCCTTTTGGCTTAGATCAAGTGTAAAAAAAGAAAGGATCTTGCGACAGATCGCATCCTGAGGCACGTTTTTTTTTGTGTGAATACTTGCACTTGGGTGACTTGTGAGCACATACTGATACATACGTTCCCTATCTGGGGACCATAAATTAAATGGATTTTTGAGAAAGGGAGCTGATTTGGAAGCTTGCTTCTGTCGCCCTATGCATTGACCCGATGTGGCAGTATCTTCGGGTAGTGAACAGTGCACCACCCCATTCCAGTGTTAAACAAGAAAGATTCTCATTTAATCCTCCGTGGGTGAGAATTTGAGTTTGAGAATTGGAGACCAAAATGATGAGTTGCACTGACTGGTTTATGAACGTCTATTCATTTAGCGTTTTAATGACCATGTTTGCACACTGATTGGTGTAAAAAAATAAAATAAAACTAAATAATAATAATCTAGCACACCTGTGCAGGTTTGACATGATATGACAGGTAGCTGTCTTGTGGGTGGTGCTGAATCCTGTTAAATGACATGAGGGTCTCATGCCTATACACAAGGGTGTGTCATTGCTGTTGCTTGACCATGCATTGGTTTCTGTGGTCAGTGAATGATAAAAACAAAATTTACCATCCATTGATGGATGGGAAATCCGCCATGAGGCATTTGTTTTTAGAAACTGCTGCTCACAACCAATGTTGCAATGGAGTGTCTCCATCTGCTGGTGGTATTGGAAAGGCATTAGTGCTATGACAGGGTCTGAAGAAGAAGAAGAAGAAGAAGAAGAAGAAGAAGAAGAAGACGGAAAAAAATATATATAAAAAGAAAAAGAGAGAGAGAGAGAGAGACTGACTTAGTGAGCGAGTGAGTGAGAGAGTGAGAGTGAGTGAGAGTGAATGAGTGAGTGAGTGATTGAGTGAGTGAGTGAGTGAGTGAGAACAAATGAGTTAAAGCAAGTGAGTGAGAGAGATCGAATGAATGAAAGTCTGAATGACAGAAAGAAAAAAGGATGAAGAAAGAAGCATGAAGAAAAAAAAATGTATATGGAGTTGCTGACATGAGTGCAATCTACAAAGCCGTTGAGGCTGATCCTCATGGGAGGATTATTGCACCAGGACCCTTAGCACTTTTAAAATGCCATTCAATGCCACGGGCTAGATGTAAACTGCAGATGACCATGTTGTGGTAGTTACCATGGATACCCAAGTGATGTGTGAGCTAACACATAGGCCCAACAGATTCCAAGAAGGCCAGAATCACCAGCGGCACCACCATCGATTGTCAGGTCACCCGGATTCAGCAAATACCAGAGTCCAAAATGATGCAGGTTTATACTGTTAATTTTCAGTTTATCGTTACAGTTGGTGTTATTCCATGTCGGAAGGGACGCAGCTACAGCCAGTGGGGTAACTAGAGACAGGCAGGCAGCTATGTGCAACAAAGGTAGGCGTGTTGTTTTCATATGCAGATCTGAAATATTGTCTTATATGCAAGAGGAGGAGTGATGGGGGTTCAGGCAAAAGCCAGGCTATGGATTGCATTGCTAAATGCTCCATCAGAGTGCAATGGTCGCCTGTCCTTTTTTTAAGTGATGATGTGGGTTTAGCCTGTGCTGTATGTATGTATGGGTGGCTGACTGCCACCCACCCAGAAAGTGTATGGGAGGCTGGTTGGCTGCCAGCCTTCCTTCCATTCCTATGAGTAATGTGAGTGCTCATGAAGGGGACATGGTTGGGTCCACCCCTTTCCCGGTTATCCCCTCTAGGCCTTTTGGCTTAGATCAAGTGTAAAAAAAGAAAGGATCTTGCGACAGATCGCATCCTGAGGCACGTTTTTTTTTGTGTGAATACTTGCACTTGGGTGACTTGTGAGCACATACTGATACATACGTTCCCTATCTGGGGACCATAAATTAAATGGATTTTTGAGAAAGGGAGCTGATTTGGAAGCTTGCTTCTGTCGCCCTATGCATTGACCCGATGTGGCAGTATCTTCGGGTAGTGAACAGTGCACCACCCCATTCCAGTGTTAAACAAGAAAGATTCTCATTTAATCCTCCGTGGGTGAGAATTTGAGTTTGAGAATTGGAGACCAAAATGATGAGTTGCACTGACTGGTTTATGAACGTCTATTCATTTAGCGTTTTAATGACCATGTTTGCACACTGATTGGTGTAAAAAAATAAAATAAAACTAAATAATAATAATCTAGCACACCTGTGCAGGTTTGACATGACATGACAGGTAGCTGTCTTGTGGGTGGTGCTGAATCCTGTTAAATGACATGAGGGTCTCATGCCTATACACAAGGGTGTGTCATTGCTGTTGCTTGACCATGCATTGGTTTCTGTGGTCAGTGAATGATAAAAACAAAATTTACCATCCATTGATGGATGGGAAATCCGCCATGAGGCATTTGTTTTTAGAAACTGCTGCTCACAACCAATGTTGCAATGGAGTGTCTCCATCTGCTGGTGGTATTGGAAAGGCATTAGTGCTATGACAGGGTCTGAAGAAGAAGAAGAAGAAGAAGAAGAAGAAGACGGAAAAAAATATATATAAAAAGAAAAAGAGAGAGAGAGAGAGAGACTGACTTAGTGAGCGAGTGAGTGAGAGAGTGAGAGTGAGTGAGAGTGAATGAGTGAGTGAGTGATTGAGTGAGTGAGTGAGTGAGTGAGTGAGAACAAATGAGTTAAAGCAAGTGAGTGAGAGAGATCGAATGAATGAAAGTCTGAATGACAGAAAGAAAAAAGGATGAAGAAAGAAGCATGAAGAAAAAAAAATGTATATGGAGTTGCTGACATGAGTGCAATCTACAAAGCCGTTGAGGCTGATCCTCATGGGAGGATTATTGCACCAGGACCCTTAGCACTTTTAAAATGCCATTCAATGCCACGGGCTAGATGTAAACTGCAGATGACCATGTTGTGGTAGTTACCATGGATACCCAAGTGATGTGTGAGCTAACACATAGGCCCAACAGATTCCAAGAAGGCCAGAATCACCAGCGGCACCACCATCGATTGTCAGGTCACCCGGATTCAGCAAATACCAGAGTCCAAAATGATGCAGGTTTATACTGTTAATTTTCAGTTTATCGTTACAGTTGGTGTTATTCCATGTCGGAAGGGACGCAGCTACAGCCAGTGGGGTAACTAGAGACAGGCAGGCAGCTATGTGCAACAAAGGTAGGCGTGTTGTTTTCATATGCAGATCTGAAATATTGTCTTATATGCAAGAGGAGGAGTGATGGGGGTTCAGGCAAAAGCCAGGCTATGGATTGCATTGCTAAATGCTCCATCAGAGTGCAATGGTCGCCTGTCCTTTTTTTAAGTGATGATGTGGGTTTAGCCTGTGCTGTATGTATGTATGGGTGGCTGACTGCCACCCACCCAGAAAGTGTATGGGAGGCTGGTTGGCTGCCAGCCTTCCTTCCATTCCTATGAGTAATGTGAGTGCTCATGAAGGGGACATGGTTGGGTCCACCCCTTTCCCGGTTATCCCCTCTAGGCCTTTTGGCTTAGATCAAGTGTAAAAAAAGAAAGGATCTTGCGACAGATCGCATCCTGAGGCACGTTTTTTTTTGTGTGAATACTTGCACTTGGGTGACTTGTGAGCACATACTGATACATACGTTCCCTATCTGGGGACCATAAATTAAATGGATTTTTGAGAGAAAGGGAGCTGATTTGGAAGCTTGCTTCTGTCGCCCTATGCATTGACCCGATGTGGCAGTATCTTCGGGTAGTGAACAGTGCACCACCCCATTCCAGTGTTAAACAAGAAAGATTCTCATTTAATCCTCCGTGGGTGAGAATTTGAGTTTGAGAATTGGAGACCAAAATGATGAGTTGCACTGACTGGTTTATGAACGTCTATTCATTTAGCGTTTTAATGACCATGTTTGCACACTGATTGGTGTAAAAAAATAAAATAAAACTAAATAATAATAATCTAGCACACCTGTGCAGGTTTGACATGACATGACAGGTAGCTGTCTTGTGGGTGGTGCTGAATCCTGTTAAATGACATGAGGGTCTCATGCCTATACACAAGGGTGTGTCATTGCTGTTGCTTGACCATGCATTGGTTTCTGTGGTCAGTGAATGATAAAAACAAAATTTACCATCCATTGATGGATGGGAAATCCGCCATGAGGCATTTGTTTTTAGAAACTGCTGCTCACAACCAATGTTGCAATGGAGTGTCTCCATCTGCTGGTGGTATTGGAAAGGCATTAGTGCTATGACAGGGTCTGAAGAAGAAGAAGAAGAAGAAGAAGAAGAAGAAGACGGAAAAAAATATATATAAAAAGAAAAAGAGAGAGAGAGAGAGAGACTGACTTAGTGAGCGAGTGAGTGAGAGAGTGAGAGTGAGTGAGAGTGAATGAGTGAGTGAGTGATTGAGTGAGTGAGTGAGTGAGTGAGAACAAATGAGTTAAAGCAAGTGAGTGAGAGAGATCGAATGAATGAAAGTCTGAATGACAGAAAGAAAAAAGGATGAAGAAAGAAGCATGAAGAAAAAAAAATGTATATGGAGTTGCTGACATGAGTGCAATCTACAAAGCCGTTGAGGCTGATCCTCATGGGAGGATTATTGCACCAGGACCCTTAGCACTTTTAAAATGCCATTCAATGCCACGGGCTAGATGTAAACTGCAGATGACCATGTTGTGGTAGTTACCATGGATACCCAAGTGATGTGTGAGCTAACACATAGGCCCAACAGATTCCAAGAAGGCCAGAATCACCAGCGGCACCACCATCGATTGTCAGGTCACCCGGATTCAGCAAATACCAGAGTCCAAAATGATGCAGGTTTATACTGTTAATTTTCAGTTTATCGTTACAGTTGGTGTTATTCCATGTCGGAAGGGACGCAGCTACAGCCAGTGGGGTAACTAGAGACAGGCAGGCAGCTATGTGCAACAAAGGTAGGCGTGTTGTTTTCATATGCAGATCTGAAATATTGTCTTATATGCAAGAGGAGGAGTGATGGGGGTTCAGGCAAAAGCCAGGCTATGGATTGCATTGCTAAATGCTCCATCAGAGTGCAATGGTCGCCTGTCCTTTTTTTAAGTGATGATGTGGGTTTAGCCTGTGCTGTATGTATGTATGGGTGGCTGACTGCCACCCACCCAGAAAGTGTATGGGAGGCTGGTTGGCTGCCAGCCTTCCTTCCATTCCTATGAGTAATGTGAGTGCTCATGAAGGGGACATGGTTGGGTCCACCCCTTTCCCGGTTATCCCCTCTAGGCCTTTTGGCTTAGATCAAGTGTAAAAAAAGAAAGGATCTTGCGACAGATCGCATCCTGAGGCACGTTTTTTTTTGTGTGAATACTTGCACTTGGGTGACTTGTGAGCACATACTGATACATACGTTCCCTATCTGGGGACCATAAATTAAATGGATTTTTGAGAAAGGGAGCTGATTTGGAAGCTTGCTTCTGTCGCCCTATGCATTGACCCGATGTGGCAGTATCTTCGGGTAGTGAACAGTGCACCACCCCATTCCAGTGTTAAACAAGAAAGATTCTCATTTAATCCTCCGTGGGTGAGAATTTGAGTTTGAGAATTGGAGACCAAAATGATGAGTTGCACTGACTGGTTTATGAACGTCTATTCATTTAGCGTTTTAATGACCATGTTTGCACACTGATTGGTGTAAAAAAATAAAATAAAACTAAATAATAATAATCTAGCACACCTGTGCAGGTTTGACATGACATGACAGGTAGCTGTCTTGTGGGTGGTGCTGAATCCTGTTAAATGACATGAGGGTCTCATGCCTATACACAAGGGTGTGTCATTGCTGTTGCTTGACCATGCATTGGTTTCTGTGGTCAGTGAATGATAAAAACAAAATTTACCATCCATTGATGGATGGGAAATCCGCCATGAGGCATTTGTTTTTAGAAACTGCTGCTCACAACCAATGTTGCAATGGAGTGTCTCCATCTGCTGGTGGTATTGGAAAGGCATTAGTGCTATGACAGGGTCTGAAGAAGAAGAAGAAGAAGAAGAAGAAGACGGAAAAAAATATATATAAAAAGAAAAAGAGAGAGAGAGAGAGAGACTGACTTAGTGAGCGAGTGAGTGAGAGAGTGAGAGTGAGTGAGAGTGAATGAGTGAGTGAGTGATTGAGTGAGTGAGTGAGTGAGTGAGAACAAATGAGTTAAAGCAAGTGAGTGAGAGAGATCGAATGAATGAAAGTCTGAATGACAGAAAGAAAAAAGGATGAAGAAAGAAGCATGAAGAAAAAAAAATGTATATGGAGTTGCTGACATGAGTGCAATCTACAAAGCCGTTGAGGCTGATCCTCATGGGAGGATTATTGCACCAGGACCCTTAGCACTTTTAAAATGCCATTCAATGCCACGGGCTAGATGTAAACTGCAGATGACCATGTTGTGGTAGTTACCATGGATACCCAAGTGATGTGTGAGCTAACACATAGGCCCAACAGATTCCAAGAAGGCCAGAATCACCAGCGGCACCACCATCGATTGTCAGGTCACCCGGATTCAGCAAATACCAGAGTCCAAAATGATGCAGGTTTATACTGTTAATTTTCAGTTTATCGTTACAGTTGGTGTTATTCCATGTCGGAAGGGACGCAGCTACAGCCAGTGGGGTAACTAGAGACAGGCAGGCAGCTATGTGCAACAAAGGTAGGCGTGTTGTTTTCATATGCAGATCTGAAATATTGTCTTATATGCAAGAGGAGGAGTGATGGGGGTTCAGGCAAAAGCCAGGCTATGGATTGCATTGCTAAATGCTCCATCAGAGTGCAATGGTCGCCTGTCCTTTTTTTAAGTGATGATGTGGGTTTAGCCTGTGCTGTATGTATGTATGGGTGGCTGACTGCCACCCACCCAGAAAGTGTATGGGAGGCTGGTTGGCTGCCAGCCTTCCTTCCATTCCTATGAGTAATGTGAGTGCTCATGAAGGGGACATGGTTGGGTCCACCCCTTTCCCGGTTATCCCCTCTAGGCCTTTTGGCTTAGATCAAGTGTAAAAAAAGAAAGGATCTTGCGACAGATCGCATCCTGAGGCACGTTTTTTTTTGTGTGAATACTTGCACTTGGGTGACTTGTGAGCACATACTGATACATACGTTCCCTATCTGGGGACCATAAATTAAATGGATTTTTGAGAAAGGGAGCTGATTTGGAAGCTTGCTTCTGTCGCCCTATGCATTGACCCGATGTGGCAGTATCTTCGGGTAGTGAACAGTGCACCACCCCATTCCAGTGTTAAACAAGAAAGATTCTCATTTAATCCTCCGTGGGTGAGAATTTGAGTTTGAGAATTGGAGACCAAAATGATGAGTTGCACTGACTGGTTTATGAACGTCTATTCATTTAGCGTTTTAATGACCATGTTTGCACACTGATTGGTGTAAAAAAATAAAATAAAACTAAATAATAATAATCTAGCACACCTGTGCAGGTTTGACATGACATGACAGGTAGCTGTCTTGTGGGTGGTGCTGAATCCTGTTAAATGACATGAGGGTCTCATGCCTATACACAAGGGTGTGTCATTGCTGTTGCTTGACCATGCATTGGTTTCTGTGGTCAGTGAATGATAAAAACAAAATTTACCATCCATTGATGGATGGGAAATCCGCCATGAGGCATTTGTTTTTAGAAACTGCTGCTCACAACCAATGTTGCAATGGAGTGTCTCCATCTGCTGGTGGTATTGGAAAGGCATTAGTGCTATGACAGGGTCTGAAGAAGAAGAAGAAGAAGAAGAAGATGAAGAAGAAGAAGACGGAAAAAAATATATATAAAAAGAAAAAGAGAGAGAGAGAGAGAGACTGACTTAGTGAGCGAGTGAGTGAGAGAGTGAGAGTGAGTGAGAGTGAATGAGTGAGTGAGTGATTGAGTGAGTGAGTGAGTGAGTGAGAACAAATGAGTTAAAGCAAGTGAGTGAGAGAGATCGAATGAATGAAAGTCTGAATGACAGAAAGAAAAAAGGATGAAGAAAGAAGCATGAAGAAAAAAAAATGTATATGGAGTTGCTGACATGAGTGCAATCTACAAAGCCGTTGAGGCTGATCCTCATGGGAGGATTATTGCACCAGGACCCTTAGCACTTTTAAAATGCCATTCAATGCCACGGGCTAGATGTAAACTGCAGATGACCATGTTGTGGTAGTTACCATGGATACCCAAGTGATGTGTGAGCTAACACATAGGCCCAACAGATTCCAAGAAGGCCAGAATCACCAGCGGCACCACCATCGATTGTCAGGTCACCCGGATTCAGCAAATACCAGAGTCCAAAATGATGCAGGTTTATACTGTTAATTTTCAGTTTATCGTTACAGTTGGTGTTATTCCATGTCGGAAGGGACGCAGCTACAGCCAGTGGGGTAACTAGAGACAGGCAGGCAGCTATGTGCAACAAAGGTAGGCGTGTTGTTTTCATATGCAGATCTGAAATATTGTCTTATATGCAAGAGGAGGAGTGATGGGGGTTCAGGCAAAAGCCAGGCTATGGATTGCATTGCTAAATGCTCCATCAGAGTGCAATGGTCGCCTGTCCTTTTTTTAAGTGATGATGTGGGTTTAGCCTGTGCTGTATGTATGTATGGGTGGCTGACTGCCACCCACCCAGAAAGTGTATGGGAGGCTGGTTGGCTGCCAGCCTTCCTTCCATTCCTATGAGTAATGTGAGTGCTCATGAAGGGGACATGGTTGGGTCCACCCCTTTCCCGGTTATCCCCTCTAGGCCTTTTGGCTTAGATCAAGTGTAAAAAAAGAAAGGATCTTGCGACAGATCGCATCCTGAGGCACGTTTTTTTTTGTGTGAATACTTGCACTTGGGTGACTTGTGAGCACATACTGATACATACGTTCCCTATCTGGGGACCATAAATTAAATGGATTTTTGAGAAAGGGAGCTGATTTGGAAGCTTGCTTCTGTCGCCCTATGCATTGACCCGATGTGGCAGTATCTTCGGGTAGTGAACAGTGCACCACCCCATTCCAGTGTTAAACAAGAAAGATTCTCATTTAATCCTCCGTGGGTGAGAATTTGAGTTTGAGAATTGGAGACCAAAATGATGAGTTGCACTGACTGGTTTATGAACGTCTATTCATTTAGCGTTTTAATGACCATGTTTGCACACTGATTGGTGTAAAAAAATAAAATAAAACTAAATAATAATAATCTAGCACACCTGTGCAGGTTTGACATGACATGACAGGTAGCTGTCTTGTGGGTGGTGCTGAATCCTGTTAAATGACATGAGGGTCTCATGCCTATACACAAGGGTGTGTCATTGCTGTTGCTTGACCATGCATTGGTTTCTGTGGTCAGTGAATGATAAAAACAAAATTTACCATCCATTGATGGATGGGAAATCCGCCATGAGGCATTTGTTTTTAGAAACTGCTGCTCACAACCAATGTTGCAATGGAGTGTCTCCATCTGCTGGTGGTATTGGAAAGGCATTAGTGCTATGACAGGGTCTGAAGAAGAAGAAGAAGAAGAAGAAGAAGAAGACGGAAAAAAATATATATAAAAAGAAAAAGAGAGAGAGAGAGAGAGACTGACTTAGTGAGCGAGTGAGTGAGAGAGTGAGAGTGAGTGAGAGTGAATGAGTGAGTGAGTGATTGAGTGAGTGAGTGAGTGAGTGAGTGAGAACAAATGAGTTAAAGCAAGTGAGTGAGAGAGATCGAATGAATGAAAGTCTGAATGACAGAAAGAAAAAAGGATGAAGAAAGAAGCATGAAGAAAAAAAAATGTATATGGAGTTGCTGACATGAGTGCAATCTACAAAGCCGTTGAGGCTGATCCTCATGGGAGGATTATTGCACCAGGACCCTTAGCACTTTTAAAATGCCATTCAATGCCACGGGCTAGATGTAAACTGCAGATGACCATGTTGTGGTAGTTACCATGGATACCCAAGTGATGTGTGAGCTAACACATAGGCCCAACAGATTCCAAGAAGGCCAGAATCACCAGCGGCACCACCATCGATTGTCAGGTCACCCGGATTCAGCAAATACCAGAGTCCAAAATGATGCAGGTTTATACTGTTAATTTTCAGTTTATCGTTACAGTTGGTGTTATTCCATGTCGGAAGGGACGCAGCTACAGCCAGTGGGGTAACTAGAGACAGGCAGGCAGCTATGTGCAACAAAGGTAGGCGTGTTGTTTTCATATGCAGATCTGAAATATTGTCTTATATGCAAGAGGAGGAGTGATGGGGGTTCAGGCAAAAGCCAGGCTATGGATTGCATTGCTAAATGCTCCATCAGAGTGCAATGGTCGCCTGTCCTTTTTTTAAGTGATGATGTGGGTTTAGCCTGTGCTGTATGTATGTATGGGTGGCTGACTGCCACCCACCCAGAAAGTGTATGGGAGGCTGGTTGGCTGCCAGCCTTCCTTCCATTCCTATGAGTAATGTGAGTGCTCATGAAGGGGACATGGTTGGGTCCACCCCTTTCCCGGTTATCCCCTCTAGGCCTTTTGGCTTAGATCAAGTGTAAAAAAAGAAAGGATCTTGCGACAGATCGCATCCTGAGGCACGTTTTTTTTTGTGTGAATACTTGCACTTGGGTGACTTGTGAGCACATACTGATACATACGTTCCCTATCTGGGGACCATAAATTAAATGGATTTTTGAGAAAGGGAGCTGATTTGGAAGCTTGCTTCTGTCGCCCTATGCATTGACCCGATGTGGCAGTATCTTCGGGTAGTGAACAGTGCACCACCCCATTCCAGTGTTAAACAAGAAAGATTCTCATTTAATCCTCCGTGGGTGAGAATTTGAGTTTGAGAATTGGAGACCAAAATGATGAGTTGCACTGACTGGTTTATGAACGTCTATTCATTTAGCGTTTTAATGACCATGTTTGCACACTGATTGGTGTAAAAAAATAAAATAAAACTAAATAATAATAATCTAGCACACCTGTGCAGGTTTGACATGACATGACAGGTAGCTGTCTTGTGGGTGGTGCTGAATCCTGTTAAATGACATGAGGGTCTCATGCCTATACACAAGGGTGTGTCATTGCTGTTGCTTGACCATGCATTGGTTTCTGTGGTCAGTGAATGATAAAAACAAAATTTACCATCCATTGATGGATGGGAAATCCGCCATGAGGCATTTGTTTTTAGAAACTGCTGCTCACAACCAATGTTGCAATGGAGTGTCTCCATCTGCTGGTGGTATTGGAAAGGCATTAGTGCTATGACAGGGTCTGAAGAAGAAGAAGAAGAAGAAGAAGACGGAAAAAAATATATATAAAAAGAAAAAGAGAGAGAGAGAGAGAGACTGACTTAGTGAGCGAGTGAGTGAGAGAGTGAGAGTGAGTGAGAGTGAATGAGTGAGTGAGTGATTGAGTGAGTGAGTGAGTGAGTGAGAACAAATGAGTTAAAGCAAGTGAGTGAGAGAGATCGAATGAATGAAAGTCTGAATGACAGAAAGAAAAAAGGATGAAGAAAGAAGCATGAAGAAAAAAAAATGTATATGGAGTTGCTGACATGAGTGCAATCTACAAAGCCGTTGAGGCTGATCCTCATGGGAGGATTATTGCACCAGGACCCTTAGCACTTTTAAAATGCCATTCAATGCCACGGGCTAGATGTAAACTGCAGATGACCATGTTGTGGTAGTTACCATGGATACCCAAGTGATGTGTGAGCTAACACATAGGCCCAACAGATTCCAAGAAGGCCAGAATCACCAGCGGCACCACCATCGATTGTCAGGTCACCCGGATTCAGCAAATACCAGAGTCCAAAATGATGCAGGTTTATACTGTTAATTTTCAGTTTATCGTTACAGTTGGTGTTATTCCATGTCGGAAGGGACGCAGCTACAGCCAGTGGGGTAACTAGAGACAGGCAGGCAGCTATGTGCAACAAAGGTAGGCGTGTTGTTTTCATATGCAGATCTGAAATATTGTCTTATATGCAAGAGGAGGAGTGATGGGGGTTCAGGCAAAAGCCAGGCTATGGATTGCATTGCTAAATGCTCCATCAGAGTGCAATGGTCGCCTGTCCTTTTTTTAAGTGATGATGTGGGTTTAGCCTGTGCTGTATGTATGTATGGGTGGCTGACTGCCACCCACCCAGAAAGTGTATGGGAGGCTGGTTGGCTGCCAGCCTTCCTTCCATTCCTATGAGTAATGTGAGTGCTCATGAAGGGGACATGGTTGGGTCCACCCCTTTCCCGGTTATCCCCTCTAGGCCTTTTGGCTTAGATCAAGTGTAAAAAAAGAAAGGATCTTGCGACAGATCGCATCCTGAGGCACGTTTTTTTTTTGTGTGAATACTTGCACTTGGGTGACTTGTGAGCACATACTGATACATACGTTCCCTATCTGGGGACCATAAATTAAATGGATTTTTGAGAAAGGGAGCTGATTTGGAAGCTTGCTTCTGTCGCCCTATGCATTGACCCGATGTGGCAGTATCTTCGGGTAGTGAACAGTGCACCACCCCATTCCAGTGTTAAACAAGAAAGATTCTCATTTAATCCTCCGTGGGTGAGAATTTGAGTTTGAGAATTGGAGACCAAAATGATGAGTTGCACTGACTGGTTTATGAACGTCTATTCATTTAGCGTTTTAATGACCATGTTTGCACACTGATTGGTGTAAAAAAATAAAATAAAACTAAATAATAATAATCTAGCACACCTGTGCAGGTTTGACATGATATGACAGGTAGCTGTCTTGTGGGTGGTGCTGAATCCTGTTAAATGACATGAGGGTCTCATGCCTATACACAAGGGTGTGTCATTGCTGTTGCTTGACCATGCATTGGTTTCTGTGGTCAGTGAATGATAAAAACAAAATTTACCATCCATTGATGGATGGGAAATCCGCCATGAGGCATTTGTTTTTAGAAACTGCTGCTCACAACCAATGTTGCAATGGAGTGTCTCCATCTGCTGGTGGTATTGGAAAGGCATTAGTGCTATGACAGGGTCTGAAGAAGAAGAAGAAGAAGAAGAAGAAGAAGAAGACGGAAAAAAATATATATAAAAAGAAAAAGAGAGAGAGAGAGAAAGACTGACTTAGTGAGCGAGTGAGTGAGAGAGTGAGAGTGAGTGAGAGTGAATGAGTGAGTGAGTGATTGAGTGAGTGAGTGAGTGAGTGAGAACAAATGAGTTAAAGCAAGTGAGTGAGAGAGATCGAATGAATGAAAGTCTGAATGACAGAAAGAAAAAAGGATGAAGAAAGAAGCATGAAGAAAAAAAAATGTATATGGAGTTGCTGACATGAGTGCAATCTACAAAGCCGTTGAGGCTGATCCTCATGGGAGGATTATTGCACCAGGACCCTTAGCACTTTTAAAATGCCATTCAATGCCACGGGCTAGATGTAAACTGCAGATGACCATGTTGTGGTAGTTACCATGGATACCCAAGTGATGTGTGAGCTAACACATAGGCCCAACAGATTCCAAGAAGGCCAGAATCACCAGCGGCACCACCATCGATTGTCAGGTCACCCGGATTCAGCAAATACCAGAGTCCAAAATGATGCAGGTTTATACTGTTAATTTTCAGTTTATCGTTACAGTTGGTGTTATTCCATGTCGGAAGGGACGCAGCTACAGCCAGTGGGGTAACTAGAGACAGGCAGGCAGCTATGTGCAACAAAGGTAGGCGTGTTGTTTTCATATGCAGATCTGAAATATTGTCTTATATGCAAGAGGAGGAGTGATGGGGGTTCAGGCAAAAGCCAGGCTATGGATTGCATTGCTAAATGCTCCATCAGAGTGCAATGGTCGCCTGTCCTTTTTTTAAGTGATGATGTGGGTTTAGCCTGTGCTGTATGTATGTATGGGTGGCTGACTGCCACCCACCCAGAAAGTGTATGGGAGGCTGGTTGGCTGCCAGCCTTCCTTCCATTCCTATGAGTAATGTGAGTGCTCATGAAGGGGACATGGTTGGGTCCACCCCTTTCCCGGTTATCCCCTCTAGGCCTTTTGGCTTAGATCAAGTGTAAAAAAAGAAAGGATCTTGCGACAGATCGCATCCTGAGGCACGTTTTTTTTTGTGTGAATACTTGCACTTGGGTGACTTGTGAGCACATACTGATACATACGTTCCCTATCTGGGGACCATAAATTAAATGGATTTTTGAGAAAGGGAGCTGATTTGGAAGCTTGCTTCTGTCGCCCTATGCATTGACCCGATGTGGCAGTATCTTCGGGTAGTGAACAGTGCACCACCCCATTCCAGTGTTAAACAAGAAAGATTCTCATTTAATCCTCCGTGGGTGAGAATTTGAGTTTGAGAATTGGAGACCAAAATGATGAGTTGCACTGACTGGTTTATGAACGTCTATTCATTTAGCGTTTTAATGACCATGTTTGCACACTGATTGGTGTAAAAAAATAAAATAAAACTAAATAATAATAATCTAGCACACCTGTGCAGGTTTGACATGACATGACAGGTAGCTGTCTTGTGGGTGGTGCTGAATCCTGTTAAATGACATGAGGGTCTCATGCCTATACACAAGGGTGTGTCATTGCTGTTGCTTGACCATGCATTGGTTTCTGTGGTCAGTGAATGATAAAAACAAAATTTACCATCCATTGATGGATGGGAAATCCGCCATGAGGCATTTGTTTTTAGAAACTGCTGCTCACAACCAATGTTGCAATGGAGTGTCTCCATCTGCTGGTGGTATTGGAAAGGCATTAGTGCTATGACAGGGTCTGAAGAAGAAGAAGAAGAAGAAGAAGAAGAAGAAGACGGAAAAAAATATATATAAAAAGAAAAAGAGAGAGAGAGAGAGAGACTGACTTAGTGAGCGAGTGAGTGAGAGAGTGAGAGTGAGTGAGAGTGAATGAGTGAGTGAGTGATTGAGTGAGTGAGTGAGTGAGTGAGTGAGAACAAATGAGTTAAAGCAAGTGAGTGAGAGAGATCGAATGAATGAAAGTCTGAATGACAGAAAGAAAAAAGGATGAAGAAAGAAGCATGAAGAAAAAAAAATGTATATGGAGTTGCTGACATGAGTGCAATCTACAAAGCCGTTGAGGCTGATCCTCATGGGAGGATTATTGCACCAGGACCCTTAGCACTTTTAAAATGCCATTCAATGCCACGGGCTAGATGTAAACTGCAGATGACCATGTTGTGGTAGTTACCATGGATACCCAAGTGATGTGTGAGCTAACACATAGGCCCAACAGATTCCAAGAAGGCCAGAATCACCAGCGGCACCACCATCGATTGTCAGGTCACCCGGATTCAGCAAATACCAGAGTCCAAAATGATGCAGGTTTATACTGTTAATTTTCAGTTTATCGTTACAGTTGGTGTTATTCCATGTCGGAAGGGACGCAGCTACAGCCAGTGGGGTAACTAGAGACAGGCAGGCAGCTATGTGCAACAAAGGTAGGCGTGTTGTTTTCATATGCAGATCTGAAATATTGTCTTATATGCAAGAGGAGGAGTGATGGGGGTTCAGGCAAAAGCCAGGCTAT